>NC_138859.1:12261232-12764367 GCF_965183815.1 Platalea leucorodia | reverse complement strand
CCTTTATTTGTGACACACATTTGACATGTATATAGGACGTTTTCCTTCCCTGGCACAGAACAATCCTCACAGCTGGGTTTACCTTTTCCTCTGTGTCCTGGTTTCGGCTAGGATAGAGTTAATTTTTTTTTTCCTATGAGCTGGCATAGTGCTGTGTTTTGGATTTAGGATGAGAATAATGTTGATGATAACACACTGATGTTTTAGTTGCTGCTAAGTAGTGTTTATACTAGTCAAGGACTTTTCAGCTTCCCATGCTCTGCCAGGTGCACAAGAAGCTGGGAAGGGGCACAGCCAGGACAGCTGACCCAGACTGGCCAAAGGGCTATTCCATACCATATGACGTGATGCTCAGTATATAAGCTGGGGGGATTTGGCTGGGGGGGCAGCAATCACTGCTCGGGGACTGGCTGGGCATCAGTCAGCAGATGGTGAGCAATTGCATTGTGCATCACTTGTTTTGTATATTCTTTTATCATTAATGTTATTATTTTCCCTTCCATTTCTGTCCTATTAAACTGTCTTTATCTCAACCCACGAATTTTCCTTTTTTTTTTTTCCCCTTTTTTTTTCAATTCTCTCCCCCATCCCGTAGCCTGGAATTAGAGGCTAGGGAAGCCAAGCAGCTGGGATCCCTTTCTAGGGAAGGGGGCATTGACAAAGCGATTGGAAAAGGGGCACAAGCCCTCAGCCTCTGGAGGCGACTCCTGTCAGGAGTGAAGGAAAGGTATCCCTTCAAGGCAGATGTTCTATGTCACCCAGGCAAGTGGACCACCATGGAGAGAGGTATTTTTAAAATAAAGAGCTGATCTAGCCATATTCAAAGAAAAACTTCAGTCCAGCCCTTTTATTCCGGCAGTAAAATAAGAATGAAATGTTGCACAACTGGAGACGTAATTAGCTTTGACAGTGCTTATAAAGAAAAAACTTCCTTGTTAAGTAACAAATACAGGTGTAATTAAGTCTGTTCTGAAATTAAATAGAAATTAATTGCTCTTCTGATTTCTGTCTGTGTATACAAATTTGAGAAGCCATTTGAGAGTCCACCTTCCTCCATCGTGTAGCCATACAAAGAGTCGCCAGGAGGCAGTATTTGCACAGATTGCTACAAGCCTCTGTATTTAAAGTACAATTTGATGACATTTCTTCCTATAGAAAGTCTGAGCAGAAATTATATGGTGAGAAACAAGATTTTTTTTAAAAAATTAAAGATTTTGTAGAGCTTTTGCCTTAAGAGGACACATCTTTGCTTTTTCTTAACGCTGTAGTACTGTGATACTACTAAGAAATGCCTTTTTACAGAAAGGTTTGTAGGAAGAGCCAGGAGGATCTTCCAGCAGGCCAACTGACATAATTGAAAAGAACGTGCAAGCTTTCTTGCATACAAGCCTTTCCCTTTACAGGAAAAGACTTCCCTTCCTTCCCAATGTGGCAGAAGAACACTGCTGCTTGACCCAAAGAATAGTACGGTCTTTTTATTCTTTTTTTTTCTTGGGTGGAACTGCCCTACTTTTTTGTTTGATTAGAAATAAAAATCAAGGGATTTTGCATAGCACCTGCTACAAAGCTTGCTACTCTCTCTGCCAAAAGGCAAAGACCAGCCTACTGGGCTGAACAGGTTCGGTCTCTTTATAGCACTCTCTTGATTTGCAAGCAGGTAAATCGCAAAGCAGGGCTTATTTGCTTTTGACCATTTCCCTCCCGTGTTTTAGTTGCCAGTTGGTCTCTTTCTTCAACGGCACTGAAATAATGACATGCAAATGTTTGCAAATGAATGCTACAAAACGCCCATGCTCTTGAACCACCCATCGATAACTGGTAATGCTTGTAAAGCATCCTTTGATCGATGCGTTTGCTGTTGCTTTGTTAGTCATGAGATGATAGAATCGTGCTTCGTCTCCCTATTCCAAACATACATTTCTTGAATCTGCTTTGAAATCCATTTCTTTGCAACTGTCCTTCACTCTGATTGCATCAAGTCCTGTTACCCAAATTTGCTTTTCTTTTCAGATTTACACCTTTACCGGACACAGAAGCTCTGAGGTGAAGTTGACTAAAATATATGGAAATTCCATCTTCAGATTCCTAAATTTGGGATTTAATTGATTACTGTGTGTCTCAGGAGCTGTGTGTATACAGATGTATACACTGTTGACCAAATTTAGTATCATAATTCCATGTAATTGTATGTAGTGGAGGTTGATAGCTCATATAAAACTTGTCAGATAACATCTCTGTCAATAAAGTGGAACATAAAGAAAAAGTAATACAGAAGAATTTTTGTAGTAAAGCAAGATGCTGAAATAATATACTTTATGATAATATTCTGCCCATCCTATTTCAATGGTATCTATACTTAAAATAATTTAACACATTGCAGGATGAAATGAGATTAGTTTGTTAGATATTTTATAAAGTCAATGGCGTAGAACAAGACAGCTACATGAATCCACTTCTTGTAATGTTTAGGTTAAAAATTGTCGCTGAACCTACCACTGCATTCGTGTATAGAGTTGAAAAAGAAGCCTTGCGCTACCAACTGCTTTAGGAAGAAATTTGTGGTACATGGAGATTTCAGATTCGGCAGGACTCCTAGAAAACTCTCTTCTCAAAAGAACAGTGTGACGGGTTGACCTTGGCTGGACACCAGGTGCCCACCAAGCTGCTCTATCACTCCCCCTCCTCAACTGGATGGGGGAGAAAAAAAAAAAAAAAAAATATGATGAAAGGTTCATGGGTCGAGATAAGGACACTCACTAATTACCATCACAGGCAAACCAGACTCGACTTGGGGAAATTAATTTAATTTATTGCCAATCAACTCAGAGTAGGATAATGAGAAATAAAACCAAATCTTAAACCACCTTCCCCCAACCCCTCCCTTCTTCCCGGGCTTAACTTTACTCCCGATTTCTCTACCTCCTACCCCCAAGCAGCACAGGTGGACTGGGAATGGAGGTTGTGGTCAGTTCATTACACATTGTCTCTGCCGCTCCTTCCTCCTCACTCTCTTGTCCTTACATTCAGCCTTGTGAGTAAAGGTTTATTCTTTAGATATCAAAGACTTTGGATTTTCTCTTCCGGATCTGAACTTCCAAGGTTCAGATCACTTCACTTTTGCTTCCAGGTTAAAAAAAAAACAAACAACCAAAAAAAACCCAAAAAAACCCAAAAAACCAACACCACCAACAAAAAAACCCCACAACCATAGAGCTAGGAAGCGCCGAGAAAAGATCTGATGGAGGTGATCTCTGGGTTTATGATGATTCACAGACTCGGAGGCCACAGGGAAAGAACGAATGAACAGGGTCTGTTCAATTGAGAGAGAGAAACAAGGAATGTATGCAAATCTTCAAATACATAAAAGACTTCAGCAAAGACAAAGGGAATAAATTCTTCGTGTCTGTAATGAGCTGAAAAGAAATAATGGATTTAAATCCCATCAAGGAATAGTCAAATTAGGAAAAATTTGTTAAGAAGAGTGACGTTACCACAGTGCCTGAGGTTGGCACAGAAGCTCCATCATTAGGTGCATAGCCACACAGGTTAAACAACTATCTCCTATGAGTAGCTGATCCTGCCTTAGGGTACTAAATATAGGAGGTGAACTTCTAAAAACCCTTTCACTTCCACTTATCTAAGTTTTCAGGCAAGCTTTGTTAAGGAAACAAATTTCCTAGGATTGCGCTGCCAGCCTGTGTCTTATTTCCTTCACAAGTCATGTAATAAGCCATTAGAAAGCTTTAACAAATCTAACAGTTCCTTTACCCTTCTCCAAAATGTTACACAGAAAGAAATGGGAAATAAAGCTTTGTTGACTTTGCTTCTCAGTCTTGCGTGCTTTGCCTTTTTTTGGTTGCTTTGTGGTTTTTTGTTTTTTTTTTTTTCCCCCAGAGAGTTTGGGGCTTCTGTAGTGATCAATAAAGCACCCTGTCAACTTATTTTCATCCCATTGTCAATTTCTTTCTAAGCCCAGCCTGTGATATGAATCAAATAGGGCTTGTATAGCTCCCCCCTTGTGTCAGCTCTTAGTTTGAATGACTTCAAAACTCCTTTTCAGTGTTTCTCATCATGATTAGTGTCTGTTAAAATTTGGCCCTTTTTAAACTGAGTATCTAAAATTAAGTGCTTAAAATCATATTTTATCATCTTCTTAAATACCATAGTTCTTAAATAGTCTGTTGTGAACTCATTCACTTCAATAGGAATTTTTATATGCTTGGACTGTTTTAAAAAAAAAAATCAGTCCAGCTGCTTACATATAGTATGATGGTCAAGCTGCATCCTTTGCCACAGGAAGTCTCTAAACTGGTAATGATCGTTCAAAACACTTATGTAGCAATTGTAGCTTGTATTTTAAGCCTCTTTATCATGCATATGTCTTTTGCATGCATGCATTTTGGTGGCGATCAAAGATCTGCCCCTTTTGTTTTGCAGATTTTGCGTTATTCTGTTTACGCAGGGAGAACTTCCGGAAGGGTTTAGGAAGAAGTTTAATGTAGTGCATATATACTTACATGGATGCTTTCCAAATAATCTACATTTTAAAATATCCACTTTCTTGATTTGTCTACTTTTGGCTTTCAGGCAAAAATTCCAGCTAGTAACTATTTCAATTTGTTATAAGCATGATGAAGGCAGATGGCTTTCTCTAAAAATCTGTCTGCCAATAACAGTCTGAAAAGGATATTTGAAGTTTCCCACTAAAGTGTTGCATGTTTATAAGTTTCCTGAACTGCAGCATATCAACACGGATAGAAATAATGAAATAAGCTTATACATAAAAAGTAGCCCAACAAAAGCTTTCAACACTCTAACTTCAAGAATCATATTTTTCATAAAAGTAGTGGCTTTAATGTAGAATGGGTGGGAATGGGATTCTAGAGAGAAATCTGAAAGTTGTGTGGTAATTCACAAAAATTAACTATGGAAACGTGTCCTTTATGGTTTCCAAGTGTAGTGATATCCTTTGTAAGAAAACGCTTCTCAACAAATTCAGCGTACAGATGTCCTTGGGTTTTCTTAACTTAGGTGGATTAATCTATTTCCTAACAGGGTTTTTCATCTCTTCTTATAGCTAATTTTCTCTAGACTGAATCAATCAGCTTAAACAGAATCATGGAATGTTTTACTACGCTTATATACAGGAGTTATATTTTAGGAAGCTTCAGTTTTAAATGCTATTTTGAGATAACCAAGTGTTTCAAGTGAGATATCCAGAAATCAGCTGGATCATTTGAAAATTACAGTTGTTTACTGGAGATACGTTATTCTGTTTGAGCTCTCATGATTTAAGGTGTGAAGATAATACAATACTATTCCATCATATTACTTTTAATTTATTTGACTTTTCAAAATTTCAGAATAATCTCTTAACCGTTTTAGTCTCCAGAGAAGTAAATCTTGTGTACGTGGTACCCTGAGACAAAAACAGTGAGTTATTTACCTGTCATTTTTCTTTCCTAAAAGTTCTCTGAACCTTTCTCCTGCATGTAAGAAATTCCTGCAAGAGCTCATTCTCATTTTCCTTATCTTTTGATTCCATTTATAAGATGCATTTTTCTAGTTTACTTTTATTCTCTTGAAGTCAAGAAAGTGGCTACAGATAACTGTGTGTCTGAAGCATTGGCAGCTTGTGTGTCCCTGAAGTAGCCTTCAACAAATCCTGAGGAAATTCCTACATAATCCCAAACTGAAAACAGACTCAGGAGTGGAAGTCCATGGATACTGTATTTATAGATGGCTTTTTCTCTTTTCACAGGTGAGTTGAGTCAATTATTACTTTCCACGTATTTCTGTGTCTACCCAGTTGATGGCACCTAGCTAACAAGAAGCTCAGTTGTTATGAGAATCCAAAACTCCTTCTGACTGTGTCTTCTCTAAACTATTCGTCCAGAGAAAGATTTTATTATCAGTTTGACATATTAATCTGTAATCACATTATTTTTGCATTTTGTCTCTTTCATTAGATGTTAACTGATAAATCAACGGGGCACTCATCTTCACAGATTTTTCTTGTGAAGCATGAGATGGTCTGTAGATAAATCATTCTAACATTTAGACAACTGCAGTGGATTGGAACAACTGTTTCCGAAAGAGCTCTTTCAGCTGTTGTTCACTTGTTGCTTCTTTCTGTTGCATCAGCTCTCTGGTTCCTTTGGTTACCCACCCCCCCCCAGCCATCTGGCTTTGAGACTGAAGGACAATATGGCCTGCCTGAAGCAGGCCTCAGATTCTCCCAGTATTCTCTTCTTGCCCTAAAGAAAGAAAAGGAAATATTACAAAACTTTCATTACTTTCACATTAATTCAGACCAAATGTTCATTTTGAAGAGGGATGAGAATTTTTGTAGCTCTCCTACTGCCCCTTTGCCCCTTTTACTGCTCCCAGATCAAATTTAATTCTTCAAAATTATTAACACAGAATGTTTACGGTTATATTTAGACCTCCATATTGGTTAAGCTAGTCTGCTGCATGGACCAATGTAAGCCTTTATAAGGAGGGTGCTGGTGTGCTTTCCAGTTCAGATATACATACCTTGCTCTGACCCAGGGTTTGGTATGCATGCTCAGGTTATTGCCCCAGCTGCCATGTTTCTCAGAAGCTTCTCGCAAAAATCCTCTTTCAGGAGCCAGCTCCTCAGCTATTGCTCGGATGTGATATGGCTCAAATCCACAGCAGCCTCCAATGAAATGAATTCCTAAATCATAGGCCTTTCTTGCATATTTTTGAACATCCCATCTAGTTACAATTCTTGGCTCCAGACCTGCAAAGACATTCATATCTTAAATTTTCACCATGCTCCAGTTCACCGCATTTTTTTGTAAGAAATCACATTATTGAGACACTTGCACACTATTTGCAAAACTGGTTGTAGATGTAGATGTTTGAGCTGTCTGAGCTAGAATTAATAATGCAAACTTTCAGGAGTCTAGCTTTTAGATTCTGTTATGCTTTGCTGAGCTATGCTTGTTGTAAGCTGCTTTGGCTTTGAAAAACAGCACCTAATATCTTCTGAGACTGATCAAGCCCTAAGTCACATGCTTGCCATTCTGCCAGAGTTCTTAGCTGAAGTACTGGAGCACTTTCAATGTTATGCCCACAAGTCCAAAGAGTTCTTAATGAACAATCAATATCTGGGAAATCTGATTACAGTACTCTAATCTGTGAAAGGAGAAGGTATCATCAGCCTACCTGCAACAGGAATAAGCCTGCTTGTTATTCCTCAGGAATGCTTACTACACTTTTTTCCATGACCAGCTAATGGCAGGCAGTTGTTTCGCTGACAGCTGGGATCTGTAGCTATTTCTTAGCCCATCCCTTACTTAGTTATAAGCCCATCCATAAGCAGTTTGCTGCCTCAAGCCACTTCCTTGTGGAAAGTTCTGTGTGTAGATGACTTAGGATGGCTAAGATGCAACCTTTCTTTTGAACCCCTCTTCGTGTTGCAGGTTGTGGTAAGCAGAGCGGAGGGACGCCAGAGCTGAGAGGAAAGACGTGTGGAAGGAAAGGAACAGAAAGTGAGAAGAACAAGGAAAAGCACACCTGAAAGGGAAGGAGGCACAGGAGTTGCAGAACTGGAAAGAAAAGACCAGGGACTGGAGAAGAAACTTGAAGGAATAAAAATACAGGAATAAAGGAATAAAAATCCTCCCACTTCTTTATGCACATCTGCAGGAGATGAATCAGCTTGGTTATGAGGAGAGTGCAGCATGATGTCTGGGCACTGAACATTCCTCTAGGCAAAGAAGCCGTGGTGAGGTAGTAAGGTTCCAGCACCACAGCAGAAGTAGGATTCTTCTTCCTACATCCTGTCCCAGAAATGCCTAATATGCAAGAAGGTGATGCAAAGCAGATCTGCTCAAAGTCCAGTGAGTAGTTAAAGAGACAGATTCAGAAAATAAAAAACAGAAGGGAAAAAAATGAAATGGTCTTAAACAGAAAATTATTGGTCTCAGAGGGAAAGACTGGACAACGGAAAAATAGATGGTCTAATATCAGAAGGAAAACCAGATTAAGCTATCTTAGAAAGCTGTTTAAATAAAAGTTTGTGTACAGTCCTGCAGATGTGAGAGAAAGCATCAGAAGCATCAATTCATGATTTCCTTGTCTCTCATATATCATTAAAAAGCTAATGCAAAATTGATACAAAACGATCAACAGTAAGAATGCAGCATCTTGCACTCAATTTATACCCATATAAGCAACTAAACTCCAGGAGAACAGTATAGGGTGTTTCCCTGTCTTCTCCGTCACCCACCCTGTCACAATCAGTCCTTGTGTTTCAGGAGCATAAGGACAGCACCAACCTAACAGCTCTGAAGAAACATGGATAGACTCCGCCATAAGAACTGGCCACACATGGTGAAACATGGTGATTGAAAACAAGCAGTATGCTACGAAAAGAAGTTGCCACATAGATCACGTTTTGTGGGGTTTTCTTCCCCCCTCCCAAAAATGACTAACATTCTATTTTCCGTGCCTGTCAATGTACAGTATTTTTCTTGGCTTTATTCAGAATTAAATATCTCTAGCTTAACAGTTTATGTTATCATTTACAGTAAAAAGATATTGAAATTTTCATCAACTTCTGATGAGAAGATTGTAATGTGCGCCTAGATTTAGCCCCTCTGTACGTCTACTCTTGAGATAACTGGGTATGCTTTGACTGACCAGGACTTTTCTGTCTAAAACATTGTCCTTGCTTAACTGGTGACATTTGAGAGCAATTGCAGTAACACAGAAGGGAAAACACAGAAAACTGGAAAAAGTTCTAAAGATAAATAAATACTGCTGGTATCTAGATGCTGGAGTTTGCCAATACAACATAGCCAATGCTTTTCTAGAAACTGAGATCTTGTTGGCCTGTACAGAGGTTATGTACACTTCAAATACCTAAATGCCTCTTTGTGCATATTGCCTTCCACAAAAAGCAGAGTCAACTGGGTCAGTTTAACAATGATTTACCAAACTACTTCTCTGCCATCAAGTGATCAGTTGCTCCTTCTGGGTAGTGCAAACATTCACAGAACCAGGCTTCTCCAATTGACTCATGAAATTTCTGAAAACTGACATCTCATACAGTTTGCTTATAACATACAAACCAAGAACCATAACAAACCAAAGAGTGAATCCTTCAATTAACTTGATTACTTACTGCATCTGTTCTATCATTTTTGCTTGCAATCAGAGGAGTTATACGAAGGAATGAATAGGATAAATGAGTTCCTGACACTTTTAAACATCCCAGAGTATTTTCAGAACCCAGACATGTTGTTATTATCTAATGAATGCCTCAGGCTCATGCTTTATTCTTTTTCCTTCATTTACGTAGAGAGGACTTTTAAAATAAAATATCTTCCTGAAAATCACATCCATATCTTTTTTTTTTCCTAAAAATTCAAGTTTCAGTTGTTTTAATACCTTATTTTATAGGCTGATCTTGAAAAGAAGAATGTATGATATCTGAAAATGAAGGCATTTTTCTAATCAATTTTAAAATGTTTAGGCTGCTTTTTTCCTCTTATCTTAAGAGGATGTGACCTTCTACATCCCAGGTGGGAATAAGCCCTAAATACACAAGCCTTATATACACATAAAGTGGCTGAATCTTTCGGTCTTTTGGGTAGAATTTCTGCTGAGCATAAGAGTGATGAATCCATCTCCAAACTGCTAATCCATTTGTAAGCAACATCAAAGAACATATTCCCTCTTCTGCTTTCTCTCTAATCTCACTTATCTTAGACAGTTACACTTGCAAGACTGAACCATTATGAGTGCAAGAATCATGCACCTATACTAATGATCCAGCTCCGCATATGCATTATACATTAAATCCCTATGCAGGTAAACATTATAGGGCTCATGGGCTAGACGTCACAACCGAGAATGCTGGGGAGCTCCAGTCCAAAGGCATTTAAAGTCTGGGTTGTTTTTAGTGTATTTGCTCTTGTTAATTTCTTTGGACTATTTTACAGCTGTCCTGAACAAGGTTCTATAGCACAAGAAAAAAAAAAACAACATTTTTTTTTAATTGATTTAGGTTGTGGCACTTTAACTGTTTTCATCATAATTTCACTTTCAGTCACATGCTGTGATACTGCTGAAATACTCTCATTATCTGGATGATCTTTAACCCAATCCATCTATGCAGAATGCCAGACAGGATAATTGAGACTGATCCTATTGTACAGGAGGATGCCTTGCAGTTTCAGCTTTGCTAAAAGCTAGGGGAAAAAAAGGAACAGACAGTAAATAAATTTAAAAAAAAAAAAAAAGATACCCTTGTCTTACCAAAGGGAAATTCTGGAAGGTCAATAAATCCTTGCTTCCCACAATCAGGTGTATGGAAAGCAAGTGGTTGGGACATCAGGTGAGCTTTCAGTTTAGCAGCGTGCAAGCCCTCTTTCATCAGTCTCACAGTTTCCAGGGAGGTATCTGGGTCAAAATGGCAGTTGACTCCAACAATAGAAGCACCTAGGAGGAGGAAAATAAATAAGTTCAAGTCACATCTCCCTAGGAAGTGGGAGGTGAAAGTTCTTAGCCACAGCACTCCATAAGCAGAGCAGTCCATCTGTACACCAGCACTATGAACACAAGCGTCCTGGTTTCAGCTGGGATAGAGCTAATTTCCTTCCTAGTAGCTGGCATAGTGCTGTGTTTTGGATTTAGGATGAGAATAATGTTGATAACACACTGATGTTTTAGTTGCTGCTAAGTAGTGCTTACACTAGTCAAGGACTTTTCAGCTTCCCATGCTCTGCCAGGTGCACAAGAAGCTGGGAGGGGGCACAGCCAGGACAGCTGACCCACACTGGCCAAAGGGCTATTCCGTACCGTATGACGTCATGCTCAGTATATAAGCTGGGGGAGTTGGCCGGGGGGCAGGGATCGCTGCTCGGGGACAGGCTGGGCATTGGTCAGCAGGTGGTGAGCAATTGCATTGTGCATCACTTGTTTTGTATATTCTTTTATGATGATGATGATGATGATGATTTTCTCTTCCTGCTGTCCTATTAAACTGTCTTTATCTCAACCCACAGGTTTTACTTTTTTTTTCAATTCTCTCCCCCATCCCACCAGGAAGGGGAGGAGGGTGAGCGAGTGACTGTGTGGTGCTTAGTTGCCGACTGAGGTTAAACCACGACAACAAGGTAGTTGGATTAGAGCCAGCCTCAACTCTCCTGAGGCTGATCATTCCATTTACATCTCAGTTGCACTCCTTACCTTCCTGATGAGGAATCACATCTCCCACCCTCATGCAGTTGCTTTTCTCATCAGTGCTCAATCAGTGAAGACTGATTATGTACAGCCACATATACAAATAGCTAACAGGTTCCTAACACAGGTTCTGCCTTTGGATTTCAACTCTTAACTCCAAAGGAAAAGAGTAGTTCAGAACAGATATAATAAAACCCCTGTATGGTCGGTCCATCATGCCCCTGATTAATTCCTTCTGCCCTTCCCTTTGTCCTGCAGAAAACACAGCATTTGATAGGCAATAAGATTAATTTTTTCATTCTCTTATTCTCTCATCCTGGATTTGAACTGTGCTCCACACATTTCTAAAAACATGAGCAGAGAATCAAAGGCGGCTTTGGATTCTGCTTATGTTTCATAATCCTGAGCCCAGAATTTGGGGCTGGGTCTGTAATCAACTTTGAATAGTTTTAGGATTTTGTTCTACTCAGTATCAGCTGCCTGTGGCTATTGCTCCCAATACCATCCTGGTTAATAAGGATTTTATAGCTGCATTTTCATACTTTTTTTTACAAGACTGCTCTAGTAAAGTACACATAGAAACTCTTCCACAGGCTCAAAACTTTCATCAAGTATAATTGGGAAGCTATCTACTTGAGATACACATCCATTTATCTCAATGATTAAGGACTTAACTTTGTTCCATACTTTTAAAGTGCAGATTAAAACAGATTCTTACCAGCCTTTACCAGTCGGACAGCACATTGTCCGGGGGGCACGCCATGCATGTCTCCTTCTGGACAATGCACATTGTAGCTGCAACTGGCTTCCTAGATTCTTTTAGGACTTCAACAGCCCAGACAGCTTCTTCAACATGTTCAAAATACTGAAAGAAATTAAAAGTGGACTACTTTCGTTTCTTGGAGATGAAACATAAACACATTAATCCAGACCCCAAATTCACCAGCAATACAATGACTTGATTCTTTTCTGATTTACACTAACAGAATTCAGTTGAGTTCACTGACCACACAGTTAAAAAAGGATTTTAAAAAGTCAGAAGGAAAACTAAATCCAAAATAAAAAGATACTCATGTTTCAGAATAAGAATGCCCATACAGGGGGTTAATCAGGGATTTATCCCTGAAGAACTATTTTCATCTAGAAAAGTCACCATGGGTTGGTTACTTACGGAGTACAGGAGGAAACAGGAACTAATCAAGATCACATTAATCTATCCTCTTTGTACTGGTACAGAATTTGACTTGACTGAGATGATAGAAATTTAGGGTTCAAGGTCCTATTCTAGGACGCTTGCAGATACTGCTGTGCATTTAGAAAACATCTGATTCTACTGGAATAAAAGTATAACAGAAAATTTTAAAGAAGGAAGCAATATATACTTGTATTCCCTAAAGTAGACTAGACATCTTAAAGTTAACACACTGTGCCAGCTGAAGGCATGTACTTTTTTACAGATTTACCTCTGCAATTAGGAAGTCAACATTCTTCTTCATAAAGCCATCTAGTTGCTTTCGAAAGGCTGCTTTAACCTCTGCTTTATCCTTGCAGCTTAAGTATGATGGTGTTTGACTGAGTCCTCCAGCCACTAAAGCATCACCTTCATTAGCCACTTCTCTTGCAATGTCACAAGCAGCTTCATTCACTTTCTGGCACTATATGAATATAGATTACATCATTTTTACCTGGTCAGAGATATGCATGTAATTTCAGAGCACAAAAAGGACAAAAGACTTCTTCATATTCATTTATAATTTAAATGTATTTTTCTATAATATTGATTAGGAAGATCAGCATTTTTCAAAAAAATAACAAACATTAAGAAACAGATTTCTTGCAACTTATAAGTTATCATATTATCAAACACTAATACAAAAACATATTACCTTTAATACATCTTACACAAATAGTCTATAAAAAAGCAAATATTTGGTGTGAAGCAGAATTTTTTTTTCCTCTTAGAAAATAAGTTAGTTAGTTACACTTAAGTGTCTGCTTCTATTCTGAGATTTTGTGGATGGAAAAAAAAAGTAGTAATTTCAATTGATTTTTCATTCTGTTTCTTAATGTATTATTTTAGTATTTTGATAATTTTCAAAATTTAAGCTATGATATGATATAGAGTCATTTAAGGCACTTTTAAAAGGATGTCATTAATTACCTGATGTTAAAGTTACCAATTTAAGAATAGCAAAGGGAAACTTATCACTATATATGATTAATTAATCACCTAGACTGAAAGACACATTCCCTGTATACCCAAACCAGGATGACTAGAACAGCTTGTGAAAGAGGTTAAGCTGGGAAAAAAAGATTTTTGGAAAAGAATCATTATTTGGGATAGATAACAAGGACTGATTAGAGCAGGTTTCTTTGTGGCCCATGGGCTACTTAGAATCTACATAGGTTTCTCTCAGCTGAAGTTTTCCATGGCTGCCTCAAAACATCCAGATGATTTTTAAGGCTATTGCTGACAGAGTGTCTTCCACTTGCACTTCTGCTCAGGTACGTGTTTGGGAACACCAGGAGCTGGAGCCATAAACCAGTTAGAGCCTGGAGGAAACTGCTTCTAGAACTGGCAGCAAATCAAGCTTGAAAGTTTTGCTGCAATGCATTCCAGTTTCCAGTTGCTTTCCCAACCCCTCTTATCATTTTTCGTTGCAGCATGGCTAGTTCCAGAGGCACTATGTTTCTGGGATATCACTTCAGACATTTCGATGTTGCATCTATTGAATGTAAAGGTACAGCATTTCAGATAAATTTGGTCATATGACATTTTAATGTCTTAACCTCTTAATTAAGCCTCAAGTGTTTCCCTAGTGTCCAGATTGCTCTAGTTTCTGACTTGGGATATCTTCACATAAATATATTCCTTCCTCTCTGCGCCCTGGAGAATCTTCTCTATTTTCCAGAGGCTGAAATAATAGACAATAGGACCAAAGGGGAAAAGATCAGAGAAAACACCCAACGACAAATCTTCTAGTCTCAAAGGAACTATCTAGAAATGTTTGTGCCAGAAGTCCCAGTGGAGATGGGGCCTGCATCTAGTGAAGGCACCCAACATCCTACAACTCCTCTGTGTAGGGGGTAAGAAAACACCAACACAGTACTTCTGTTACTGTACCAGATTACCCTTACACATGAGAAGGGGAATACTGACCACAGTGTATACCTTGGATTTTTTAGTTGATATTTTATTGAAGACATGGTCCTAAAAAAACATTCAGTTCTTATTAGCAAGTCATTATTCTCCAGGATTCTTCACCATTTTTGCAGTTGATTTGTTTCTCTGGATGCTAAAGCATTTCTTTTTTTACAATTGATTTTGCTCTCTGTGCATTTAGTCCTCCCTATACTTTGTATGAAAACTCCAGTAAACTATCTCCTCAGATGGGAAAAATAAGATGTGGGCATCCTTTTTCCTCTCTTCATCTTTGCCCCATTTTGTTATTTTTTTTTTTTTCTTTCCCCTTTAACCTTGTCTTTCTTACTATTCCAAATTCTGAAATTGCACCATCTCATTCTTTGGTCCTCAAATATAACCAAAACTGTTATGACAAACTGTGAAAATACTTGATAATTCTTTCTATTAAACCTTTTGAAATGAATACACTTATTTCATATCTCCATCAAAATAGTATTTTACTCACACTTATTTCCTCAGCTACATAATTGCCCCTGTTCTCTAGTTTGTCCTCACTGGCATAAAATGTGAATGCCTGCAGAACATTGGATCCAGCTCTGAGGAATTCCCGGTGAAGCTGACAAACTGCAAAGAATTAAAAGAGACAAAGAAGAGATGTTTGGTACAGTTATTACTATTATTATCCCAAAACTAAATGTTTATTGAATTAATGTTACTGTAAAAGAAGTGATACTGTGTTTACTAGAAGAGCCATTATGAGGGAGTAGAAGCAGTACCCCAGTCTGTGTAGAATTCCTTTCTTCCCACTCTTAGAACATTAGGTAGAAAACTTCCTTCTTAGTTATTCTCTGCTAAGAATGACTGAAGATTTCTATATTTAGTTCATCAGTAGATTCAGATGCTCACGTACCCAAGAGTCGGGCCACTGAAGAACATCAAAACAACCAGCAGGTGGATCGGGCTGCTAAGATTGAAGTGGCTCAGGTGGATCTGGACTGGCAACATGAGGGTGGATTGTTTATAGCTCGGTGGGCCCATGACACCTCAGGCCATCAAGGAAGAGATGCAACAGACAAATGGGCTCGCGATCGAGGGCTGGACCTGACCATGGACGCTATTGCACAGGTTATCCATGAATGCGAAACATGCACTGCAATGTGTACCTCAAGGGGATTTGATTTTGGGTGAAAATAGCCAATGAACTGAATGGTATGATGTTAATTGCTATATAATACTGTATGTCATCACTTCTATGGTGGCTATATGCTATATCAACAGAATCACAGTAAGAATCACCCAGATTAATGAAGAATGAACTTTGATGGAACCGAGCAAAGTGCAGCGGTGATAGAACCATAACTGGCTTCAGCATGCAACAACCCAACACCACACACCATCTCTCCTGCCCTATAGGACTGTTATGAGAGATGAAGCCCAAAGTCATGGACCAAATGAACTCAACGGACATTTTAGAGGGATGGCCCATGGACTAAGGGAATGATATCTGTGTGTACATATCAAAAGACTGGAAAAGTGGTGGTGATTAATTGGAATGTATTGGAAAGGATAGGACCTGGGCATGACATAGATGGTATAGAATAAGGGGTGGATACTGTCCTGGTTTCAGCTGGGATAGAGCTAATTTTCTTCCTAGTAGCTGGCATAGTGCTGTGTTTTGGATTTAGGATGAGAATAATGTTGATAACACACTGATGTTTTAGTTGCTGCTAAGTAGGGCTTACACTAGTCAAGGACTTTTCAGCTTCCCATGCTCTGCCAGGTGCACAAGAAGCTGGGAGGGGGCACAGCCAGGACAGCTGACCCACACTGGCCAAAGGGCTATTCCGTACCATATGATGTCATGCTCAGTATATAAACTGGGGAGAGTTGGCCGGGGGGCAGGGATCGCTGCTCGGGGACTGGCTGGGCATCGGTCAGTGGGTGGTGAGCAGTTGCATCATGCATTACTTGCTTTAATAATAATATTATTATTACTACTATTTTATTTCAGTTATTAAACTGTTCTTATCTCAACCCATGAGTTTTCTCACTTCCACTCTTCCGATTCTCTCCCCCACCCCATCAGGGAGAAGGGAGGGAGCGAGCAGCTGTGTGGTTCTTAGTTGGTGGCTGGGGCTAAACCACAACAACCCACAAAACAATAATTATAATAATTTCTAGAACACTACTTATCATGTAAAACAGAGTTAAAACGCTCAACAGCTTATAGCAAATACAGGAATAATTTATTCCCTAGATATTGTATAGAGACATGAGAACACTGCAGTTTCTATGGCAGATGTTTGGAAAAGCTTTCCTGAAGTCTTGGTTCATCATACCTCATTGTCTACAGACAATCTGTGTCATTAGGGAAACATGTTAATGTGTCACGAGAATAAAATTACTGCCTTCAGCTACAACAAACACAGCATTCTATGCCAGAGAAGCTCAAACGGTAGTCTGAGTTGCTAGAGTCAATCTGCATACACAGCAGCACATCTGCTTTCAGTGAAGGAACAGTGTGGTGTCCCTTGCTTTTCTCTACTAGTACCAGTATTTCATTTCTAATTACAGCCTTGGGTAACCACACTGTGATTTAACACAGCAGTCACAAAGAACTATCCAGGAACATAGATTCTAGCAGAGCTACAATTCAAAGAGTCCCTGGAATTTGCCTGAACTATCGGGATCAAATTTCAGTTTTACAGCCTTTACACAGTCAAAACATTCCTAGTGCAGAGAGTATTCTTTTTCCTACATCATTAAAACAGGCTACTGAGCCCAACTAAAAGGACTGTCTCTGTATGTTTCTAGTGTTCTGTAGTTTGTTTTTCTATTCGCCCCCATGAAAAATCATTGATGAACACTAGTCAGGAAATGTGAAAAGGAAAAAATAATCTACAAATATTTTCACAAATGCTTTATGACATTTCCATAATAAACTAGATTTATTTACCCCCATGGTTAGTGCTCTTTAAATATGGTTCCTGCATTCCTAGAAGAATGTTTGGGATTTGTGTGAATAAGGATGGAGACATTGGTAGGCAAATGAAACATAATCTAACACGTATGAATAAGGAACTTTATATCCCAAACTATCAGGTATGTGAACAGCAGACTCTTGAATGGGTCTGCATTTGGAGGGAAAGAATAGCATTATAAGTAAAGTATCAGCCTGAATCTCATTCAATCCCAGGCAAATCATTTTTACCACTAGAATACACTTAGTATTATCAAGCCCACAGTAGTCTGCATGATGCTATCAAAAACCCAAACCACTCTAATTTACTTCTTGTGTGACTTCTAGCATGTTACTGAAGCTATGTTTTCTTCCACTATTTGAGAAATGAGGTAACAGCCACATATGAGGCTAAACAATTATTAAATTTGATGCATTTTAGGAGTCAGACATACAACACTGAGTTTTCATTTCAATCTACCATGAGTTGGACATTTCACAAAAGACACAGACTTAAGCTAACAGCAGATGGGGGCAGTAAGTGCATATGCATATTGCTCAGTACAGAGCAGTAGCTCAGATACCTGATCTGGCTCAGAAGAAATATTTAGATCTCATTTCTAAACTTGTCAGTCTGGCAAAACTTCTCCTCCCTTGTAACGGAGATAATGGCCTTCAACTCACTTTTTTTTTTTTTTTCTTTCTGGTTTTTTTTTTTTTCCCTCCATCATTCCTTGCTGCAATCTCAGAACCTCCCTCATTCCTTACAAAGACAAGAAAGGCCGGTAGTTGTATGGTTTTTTACACCAGCTGGCTCAGACAGTTGGTCCTTCTGTTCTTTACACCTGCTTTCAAAATAACATGACCCTTGAGCATGCAGGAGCAAAGAGCAATAACAGAGGGGAGGCAGCACACTGCACTGAAAGAAATGAACACATTTCCAGTTAAGGGTGTATTTATAAATAGCCTACAAAGGGCTTATAAAAGTGTTATGTTACAGACATGAGCAATATGTTCTAGCAAATCAGTAGGGGGCTAACCTATGACTACTGATCACTTGTTTAAAACAAATCTGTGTGCCAATTTAGCCTATTTAAGCCATCTGCAACTGCCTCTATGTAAGGTAATGTCTTGCATTCCCCATGGACCGAGACCTACACTTCCTGAGAAGGCATGTGGAGAGGGTCAAAGACTTTTGTGGTACAAAAGAAATAAGCAAAGGGGAAACAAAGAGCATGGTATAAGCGCTACGATTTGTAAGATGGAATGCGCAGGGGCAGAAAAAGGTACAGGTGGAGAGAAAGAGAGAGGTGATAGGATGTATTTTTGGGAGATGAGGTTCAACAAATTAGGTCATCACCCTTTAAACCTTTGCTGGAGCACTGCATTATCTAAGGCTGTCCATGACCCTAAGTTAGGCATGCTACACAAAGTAACACTTGAAGGCTGAGAAGGATTAGGGGAAAAAATAGGTAAGGTGTACAAAGCAATGTAATAGAGAGGGCTAAGATCTCTATTTCTCCTTCTCCTCTTCTTCCTTCTTCCCCCTTTATAGAGGAAAAAGACTAATTTGGAAGGACATACACTTAAGACAGAACAAAGAAAATTTTTTTCCCAGGACATTCTGAATTAGCTTGTGGGATTAACTGCACATGATATTACTAGGGCAAATGCTTTATTGTAATGAAGCATACATAAATAGATAATAGCACCTGCTTTTGCACTATTTATGCTAAACACTATAATCTTTATGCTGTAAGGCATAGAATGATTGCTCATTTTGCCCCCCTCCACTGTAGACAGTCACTCCATTAAATGGGATAGGCAGAAGTTGAGTTAACACCCTTGGCACAGCAACTGATGCAATTTTATTGCAATTCTTAGGTTCTTATGAGGTTTATCAATCCTCATTTCACAGTGGAGCCAGATACATTAAATACTCCTCTTCCATTCCATTGTTTATTAAAAGCTGCCGTTTTCCTGAAGGAATTAATAAACAAACTGTATTCATTTATAATGGTCAGAACACAACAAAACAGATAGTTAACTGCAGAATTTTTTGTCACAAGATGTTGTGAAGGATAAACTTGATATCAGCTCAAGGACAGACTGGACATGTCCATGAGAGAGAAATCACTGAATGTTATTAAATACAAAGATACCATATCTGTGTCAAAAAGTCCCTGGGTTACAAATTACTGAAGACTGGGAAAGCATTCTGGAGAGGTATCACTATATGTTTGCACTACTCATATTCTTTCCCAACCAACTGCTTTTGACCAGTGTTAGAGCAAGAATAAGGGGTACGATGATTAGGGGGTCTATAGATTCTTAGACTATTCTTAACAGTGTGTAATTCTACATTGTCAAGCAACCCACTACAGGTTCCTATATATTTATTATTTATCCAACCATGTTTACCTTCACTATAGAATCACCATTTCCCAGTAAAACTGACCTGCTTCTGGGTGTTCTACCGTTGCTTCGGGAGTCCAAGGCCTAGCTTTTACATACCCCCTCTTTTCAAGAGCAAAGACGAATCCTCCATCTCCAATCACAAATTCTCCAGCATCTAAACGCTCTAGAATACCCTGCAGAAAGCAGGAAGAAAGGTTAATAATTACAGTTCTTCAGTTTTGTGGGCTTCCTTTGTTGACATTTCCTGTATTTGCAAAGCAGATATAATTATTTGTGGGCTACCAGAAACATCTTTGCCATAATAATAAGAAGTAATCCATTTCCTTCTTGAAATTCTCTTTAAAGAATAGTAGGTGATCTGTTTTACAACATAAGGCGTTAATATATGCATATATATTACATAAGACTTTTAATTATTCAGTTTATTGTATTCCAGAGATATAGTCCCCAGAACTAGAAGTCAATGGTCTAATTCCATTCCTATGAAAGTAAAACACAGTCTCAAATTCTCCTGTAAAATATATGTGAAACTTTTTAAAATGAAACACTAGTATCACTGACCTCTTCATTAGCTCATTTGCTCTTTAGCTACAAATGCCATCATGACAGAGCCTCAGCACAAGTAGCTTGTGACACAAGATGGCACAACAAGCATCAAAAAAAGTAAGCATGTAACATTTTCCTAGCAAATAAGACACATCTCAGAATGCTGGCCTCCATTTTCTGACAGACTTTTCACTGGCCTGGGTTTCCTTACCTAGACTTACAAAATGAAAGAAAATCCTGCTTCTTTTGCACAGCCCAGAAATGTTTTAAGATGCCAAATTACAAACCTTACAGCACCCTGTGATTAACCTTGCTTCTGCCTTGAACTCTACACTAACACAAGGAAAGTGGTAATTATTTTTTTTTGTAAAATGAAAAACATGAATACAAAATATATTGATTGCACCTAATACATATTATTTTTTGTATTCCTTTCATTGCTTCATTGGATTGTTCAAATTTTCAAAAAAGTACCTTGCTGTTATACTAAATAGTACTAAATTCTGCCAGTAGATTACAAACATAATTCTATTTGACTTTAAAAAGTGGATTAATGCAGACCCATTACATTAACAAAGGTAGTGGGTACAGAAAAAGATTTTAAAAAATCAAAGGTAAGACTGAAATTGCTGTCCATAGTTATCTTTTCCTGATGGCCTACTAGCGTTTCAGTAGATGAAATTTGAGGGAGTAGGGGAAAAAAAAGCACCTTGCGGACATAGAGTTGAGTGTGTTTTTTTGTGTTGAGAGGAAGGGTTTTTTAACAATTAGCCTCCAACCTTTAGTAGATTATCTTTCTTGATAATTTCTCCTTCATTAATTCAATTATCTCACACCATACATCCAGGAAAGAAAAACACTTATAACATCTCAGCACTGCCCTTTAGGCAGCATGAGAGTATGCCTTTCCAACAAGAAGGTGCACTGTGCCAACTATGCCAGTTCCAGTACCAAGCATAGCAGTGTAAGGCTACTTGGAGGCCACAAAGCCTGGCTGAGAGGGTCGGCGTTTTTGGCCCAGGCACTGACATAGCAGCAAGGTGATGGGGCTTCTCTGCACAGTGTTGCTGTGCAGATATATGAGCTAGGCCAAGTGTTGGCTTGCAGATGTCTGCATCACATTCCATTGCACATTCTGAACTTTCCAAAATATTGACGTAATTAACTTTACAACGTTAAGAAAAAGTGCAAGCTTTTATCTTTATTTCAGCAGGACCAGGGCAAAACTCAATCTACAATACTCAGTCTCCAAAACTCAGTAATTTTCAATAAGTCTACAAGTCGTGCCTGTCTATTAGGGCAATTCTGTTGTAAGTGTAAATGTCAGGAGGCTTTGTAAAGATTGTGTTTGCAATTAACTAATTTGCAGTTGTAACAGAATGCCTCAAATGGGGCCAGAGAAAGGCACCCAAGGGATCACTGGTTGAGTCCCTGCTTCCTCTGCCTGCCAAGGAATCTTTTACAGACAGAGCCTGCTTCAGAAGTTTAATATGCAGAGAACAGGAGTGCAGAGGGGAAAACAAAAAAAAAAAATCTTAAATGTATAAGCAACCTCAGTTGTTGCTTGTTAACTGAAGATTACATTACAATAGATACATGTTGACACAATATATAGATATATTTAAATGCACTACAATCAACAGGTTTTTTTTTTCAAGTCCCTTCTAGGATTTAACAGCAGTTTCCCTTCACAGTTCTAGCTTTTTTAAACTGCACTTTAAAATAATCTTCACTTTTGACACACAGAAGCAACATAAGCCATGACTGAATAGATTGTGGTATCTTAATATATAATATATTGTGATATATTAAACCTAGCATCAGGGCATCTAATAGCAGGTGACATAACTATAAAGCACAAAGTGCTTAAACTTACTTTGTCAGTTCAGATTGGCTCAAAATGGAAATAACTTTTTTGCAGACTTTATTATAGGTCTGATATCATCTCTTCACACCATTTTTACTTTATCTATACTGGATAAAATACCATTGGTTCAAACAGCATATAGCTAGCATGAGTTCAGCATCAACATTGTTTTGTTCTGCCCCAGAGAACTACAACTGTGTGCTCATGCCCAATCCAGATCAAAATTGTACTGTCAAGTGATCCAGTAGTACACAGATCTGGTATTAAATAACAAGAAATAGTATCTGTAAAAAGCTAACCAGGGCTTTTTTGAGCCATCTTTTCACTGCTTCACTTTTGCTACCATGAACAAAGTTGCACCACAGTCCATACATCTATCCACGGAAGGAGTGCAAATGACTGTATGAAGATATTCCCCCAACCAACTTTAAGAATGTAACCGAACCATATAAGTGAAAAGCCTGCTTGGTCTACCTATATCCTATCTTTCCATCGGTGGAGAGAAAAAAAGCATCTCAAAATAACTATTCAGATCTTAAGTGAGCCCTCAAGAAAGGCTTATCTCTGTCCATTGCCTGTAGGAGAACCTAGGGCAATTGCCTTCTGCTAGGTGTCTGAAGTTAGGTGGCATGTGCCAAAAAATAAGCAGCAGAACAAATACCTCCTCACCTCCTTCCTTTATAACTGAGCTACCTGAAAGGCATAGAGTTCATAGACTTCTTCCCATATCCTTCTGTTCTCTTACTCTAGACTTATATGCTACATATAAAACCAAATAAAAACAGTTCTGAGTAAGAAGTGTCCAGTGTCCTACTAATAATACTGTCCTTCCAAACAGAAGGTAGAATACATGATTCCACTGACCCTCCCAAGCAGCACTGCAGGGTAGCAGTACTGGTATATGTCAGAGAGTCTGATTTAGATATTGCTCAAATGTTTATCTTGATGGCCAGAATGGCTGATGCCTGAATAACCTTTTATACTGGCTTATTTCTTTAGCTAAATGAGAGTGCGAAGGGCATGCATATATTGGAGACTGCGCTCCTATTACAAACACTGTTGGTATTCAGTCATATAAATAAAGGGAAGAGCAATTTGGGGCTTTTAGAGTTGTCAGGACGCTGGAGACAGGAATCCCATCCAATGAAGGTTTATGCTTACAATATTTACAATTTTAATGTGTTGTGAGCACTGCTTAGTTTGCATATCAAATAATATTAAGCAAAATGGTTTTGAACTTTGGTGGCTTCAGTCTATGTGTTGAGAGAAATCAAGATTCTGTGAGCTGTTACAGCATTAAGTTGAATCTAATCTATCTATCTCATAACAGTGTCCAAATGTCTTTAATGGTTTGATGCTGAATAGGTATAGTTATTATTACGTCTTTACTTTAGCTTTTCACAATATGCCCTTACCCGCAGAAATACCGAGTACCTTACTTGGAGGTTAAGTGCGGTTTGCGGGTTGTGCCAGTTTTGCAGCAGCTCCCCAGGAAAGCCTCCGGGCAGGACCCCGAGGGGGCGGGAGAGGCGGCCGGGTACAGCGGAGCCCCAGCCCGACCCAGAGTCGAGCTCTGCCCTGTGCCGCTGGGAAGCTCCCGCCGCTCCCCGCCTGCGCGCCTCGCAGCACCGGCGCGAGGCTGCCTCTGCCCTACCGCGTGGTCCCGCTAGGGCAGCGCCCGCACCGCGGCAGGGGCACCCCTCCCAGCGCCCGCCGCTGCCCCCACGCCGGACAGGGGAACGGGCCCGCCGAGAGCAGGGGACCGGGGCCGAGCAGGGGAGGGAGGTGGGGGAATTATCCTTTTGCCCTGTTTCGTGGTCTTCCTGATCGGCAGCATTTTCCTCGCCAAAGGACGCTGGCTACCTGAGACTACCCAGACGACTCGGCACGAAGCAGAAGATAACCCGAGCGCTCAGCCCGCACTTTTATAACGCGGGGAGGAGGCGGGCCGCGGTGAGCAGCGCTGCGAGCGACACCCCCGGCCGGCCCGGCCCCTGCCTCCGCGGGGCGCCCTGGCACGGCCCGGGACTGACCCGCCCCCTCCCGCCACCGCCCCCGCCTGGCTCGGGGACGAGCACTGGGGGTGGGGATCGGGAGGCGCCCGGTAGCTCCTCCGGGCTGCCCCCTCGGCCAAGGGGCTGGCCAGCGCTCTCCATCCCTGCTGCGGGCGGGCTGCGCGCGGGATGAGCGCGGTGCTGCGGAGAGCCCTGCGACGGCTGCGACCTCCCGCCGCGGCGGCCGGCCCGACCCCCCCCCGCCGCCGCCGCGGCTGCCCTGCGGCCCCTCGGCGGCGGCGCGGGCACGCGCGGGCCGGGCCGGGCTGGGCGCGGGGGCGGTGAGGAGCTCCGGGCGGGATGCGGTGGGGAGGCGCTGGCAGAGGAGCTGTTAACGGTCACGGCTCTCAGCGCGTGGCCTCCGCGCGGGCGGTGCTGCCCCAGGGCGCGGCCCCAGAAGTGTAAAGCTATCTGGCGGGGGGCGGGGGGGGGAAGGTAAGGGGAATACAGCTCCTTCTGCCGGCCTGCAGTGCTCCACCAGGTGCCGGTCAGGGTCACCGGGCCGCGAAGGCCTCTCCTTGTGGGCAGGAGGTGCATTTCCCACCCCCCCCTCCCCCCGTGCCTCGCATTTCTCTGTCAAAGACCAGACTCAGCCCGGGGTAAGTAGCTGACCTGGTATAGAGAGATCCCTCCTGTTGTGTTCTGGGCCATAGCGATGAGCACAAAATGACCTATTTTACCTGGCACGAGCAAACATCTGGGTGAACCGCGTAGTTCACAGGAAAGGTGCTCCCCGGATTCTTACCAGGCTCCTGCGTTTGAAAGAAAACGTTTGAAAAGAGCTGAAAGTCATGTGATCTGATCTGATCTGAATTCTCTCAGTGCCAGGAGGCACACAAGGCGCGAACATCGTTCTTCCACTTCGATCGGTCTGCGGCTGCGTGCTCTGGAGTCCCAAGGGCCACAGCGCAGTCTTCTGTTGGTTTTTTCCTCAAGACACGACCGATCCAGTTCCATCTCCTCCTCCTCACTTCATTACTGATTTTCTCCATCTCCGAGTTGATGCTCGTCGTTTCTGCAGCTTTTTTTTTTTTTTTTTTTTTTTTCTTCTTCTTCCGGGAGGAGGTAGTTGGCCTCCTGCCCAACCCCCATGACTTGGAGGGCCAGTGGTTTTTCTGTCAGGGTGGCCTTCCCTTAGGCTGCGCTGGTTCGCGGCACCTTCTTCAATTTTATCCGGTGCACCCTCCAGAGAGGGATCCCCTATCCACCACCCAGGGGACGCGCCTTCTAGCCGTGCAGCCCCAGCCGAAGGGAAAGTCATGTGAGGAAGTCTCAAATTCAAAGCATAAAAGAAGCACGAGAAAACCACGCTTGACCTTGATTAACTATCCTCATAAAATTTGATAGAGGAGCTGGGGTAAGTGTCTCGCATCTGGCTAGTAAACAGGTTACTGTTAACTTGCAAAAATGAATATGTAATCTCAAAAAAGAACACGTAGAAGTGTGTATGGGTCAAATACAGAAAACCTGTGGTGTCCAGTGCTCCCATTTATTTTCCTTTTCATTCGTTGCCGCATGGTGCATATTCCTCCTGCATTTGCATTTAACATGTCATATTATTTTAAAAGATCTTCATTCATAATACATGCAACTAATAGCTTTGATTTCTGAATGGAGGATGGGTGGAAGACTAGTTACACGTTAGACAGCCTTTTGCCAGAGGCGTTGCAAAAGCAAATGTACAAGGAGGGGGAGATAAAAATTGAGTATCGATTAAGTGTCCTGAAGGGAAAGATGATACTGTGGTTTCACAGTAGTTTGTACTGCTGCTGTACTAAGAGGTCCTACCTTGTCTTACATCCAAAAACATGGCTTTTTAAAATTTGGATAAATTTCCTGATCTGGCTTGCTGTCTGTGGGAGGGGCAGTAGAGAGGAGGATCAGACAAGACAGTGAGAATGGGGCTGCCTATGGCAGCAGTCCTGGTTTATGCTGGCTTAAAGGGGTTGTGAAACTGTAGCGTAGTGTAGTAGCAGGTGTGAGCCATTGACAAAACCCTGTTTCTATAGTGTTTTGACTCGAGCAAAGTAGAACATGTCAAAATAGACGGGATGTGAAAATATATATTCAGTTTTATTGTTCGTGAACACGTAGACTGATGTAGTCTGCTGACATTTGGCTTTAGAAATATTTTAAGGAGCTTTACTAAGCAGACATTTTTTTAAAGACTTTCTCTTTGTGTCGCATATACTATAGCACTTTTGAAATGCCAGGTTTTGACACTGTCATTTCAGGGGTACAGTTTCTCATTGAGAACTAGGTTCTACGCATAAGGGTATATTGGACAAATAACAAAGATTTAAAGTTGTGAGTGGAAGCAACCTTGCGTTGCTTTTTGTATTACTACTGTTTATGTATATGACCCTTTAAGAACATTTACTTTAAAAGAAGATAAGAATGACCAGGTTAGGTCTTAAGTGAGGTGTGTCACTTAGACTGCCAAGCAGGGACCAAGTTATATTATGATTGGAGCTATAAACAAAAGTGCAACTGTCTTTTTGTAACTGTCTGTAATTTTTTTTCCCGGGAGCGAAACCCCATCTCCTTTCTTGGGGAAAGACAGAGCAGACAGTGATCACTGGAAATGGTTGTGTTGGTGTGAGTCTAGCCTATCACTTGGCTAAGGCTGGCTTGAAGGATGTCATTCTGCTGGAAAAATTGGAGCTCACTGCAGGATCTATTTGGCATGCAGTAAGAAATGTTTTGTTAATCTCTCAGATTAACAGCAGTTTGTATATCTAACCGTGGTAGAAGTTTCATTACCCTTTATATTCCCTGGCTTTCCGGAGATTAACTATCATCTTGGTTATTTTATAGATCCAAACTTTAGCACCGAGTTCTGTATAGCTTTGCTGTATGAGTTTTGAAAAGTTGGTTCAGCTATCCATACTACACTTTTCTCATTTGTAAAAACTGGGACAAATACTGTATTTTGAAATTACTGTAAGGTAACTGTTAATATTATACATTTTTGGCAGTTAACTGGATTTAGACTTTAAACTTTAGTTTAACTTGAACTTTTTAAACTTAAGGTTTCATTTCTAAAGTAATATCTAGTTTATACGGTAGACTTTATCATTGGAAGTGGTTGCACTGGCATGCATAAACCAGAAATGTGAATTTTTGCATTATTGTATATGCAATTGTTTCTTTATATATGTGCCATCTTGAAAGAGAGGTGATCAAGAAGCAACGGTGGATGAATTGGCTGGCCAACTCCGACAATACGAAGAAAGTCTCTCTTCCTCCCTACGGGCCTGCATCTCGGCTGTGGAGAAACTGCCCGACGTGCTAGCTGAGCAATTGTCCCGGGAGTTCCAGCGATTCAAAGAGGACATGTCCTACTCCTCACCTGTACAGACCAGTATCTCAGCCAGTAGGAGTAAGCGTCCCTCTCTTCAAGGGAGACGATATAGTGGATATACACCACGGGCCACCCTGTGGTTTTAGCTGCGTGACCACGGCGAGGACATGAGGAAGTGGGATGGAAAAATCTACCTCGACCCGAGAGGCACGAGTATGTGAGTTGCAAGGAAAAACAATAACACAAGAGGGTTCTTCCAGGAAAATTGCTGCTCCAGTTTCCAGTGAGCAGCTCCCCAGACAGAGCAGAAGGGCTGATTTTGCTTCCGATCTTAATAAAGGGACTTTTGATTCGCATTGACAAGAAGTGAGTAACGAGTGCTGTGACCAGGACTAGAGGGGCCCTGCCTCCAGCCAGGTGGAGGAAAGGGACAACCGGGTGTACTGGACCGTGTGGATTCGATGGCCTGGCACATCAGACCCACAGGAGTAGAAGGCTCTAGTGGACGCGGGTGCACAGTGTACCCTCATGCCATCAAGCTATGAAGGGGCAGAACCCATCTGTATTTCTGGAGTGACAGGGGGATCCTAACAGCTGACTGTATTGGAGGCTGAAGCGAGCCTAGGCGGGAACGAGTGGCAGAAGCACCCCATTGTGACTGCCCCAGAGGCTCCGTGCATCCTTGGCATAGACTACCTCAGCAGAGGGTATTTCAAAGACCCAAAAGGGTACCGGTGGGCTTTTGGCATAGCTGCCTTGGAGACGGAGGAAATTAAACAGCTGTCTACCCTGCCCGGTCTCTCGAAGGACCCTTCTATTGTGGGGTTGCTGAGGGTCAAAGAACAACAGGTGCCAATCGCTACCACAACGGTGCACCGGCAGCAATATCGCACCAACAGAGACTCCCTGATTCCCATCCATAAGCTGATTCGTCAACCGGAGAGCCAAGGAGTGAGCAGCAAGACTCGCTCACCTTTTCACAGTCCCATATGGCCAGTGCGAAAGTCTAATGGAGAGTGGAGACTAGCAGTAGACTATCGGGGCCTGAAGGAAGTCTCGCTGCCGCTGAGCGCTGCCGTGCCGGACATGCTAGAACTTCAATACGAACTGCAGTCAAAGGCAGCCAAGTGGTATGCCACCATTGACATCGCGAATGCGTTTTTCTCAATCCCTTCGGTGGCAGAGTGCAGGCCACAGTTTGCTTTCACTTGGAGGGGCGTCCAGTACACCTGGAATCGACTGCCCCAGGGGTGGAAACACAGCCCCACCATTTGCCATGGACTGATCCAGACTGCTTTGGAACAGGGTGGGGCTCCGGAACACCTGCAGTACATTGATGACATCATTGTGTGGGGCAACACAGCAGCAGAAGAGGTTTTTGAGAAAGGGAAGCAAATAGTCCAAATCCTTCTGGAGGCCGGCTTTGCCATAAAACCAAGTAAGGTCAAGGGACCTGCACAGGAGATCCAGTTTTTAGGCATAAAATGGCAAGATGGGTGTCATCAGAGCCCAATGGATGCGATCAACAAAATAACGGCCATGTCCCCACCAACCAGCAAAAAGGAAACGCAAGCTTCCTTGGGCGTCGTGGGTTTTTGGAGAATGCGTATTCCAAATTACAGTTTGATCGTAAGCCCTCTCTATCAAGTGACCCGGAAGAAGAACGATTTCAAATGGGGCCCTGAGCAACGAGAAGCCTTTGAACAAATTAAATGGGAGATAGTCCACGCAGTAGCCCTTGGGCCAGTCCGGGCAGGACAAGATGTAAAAAAAATGTGCTCTACACCGCAGCCGGGGAGAACGGCCCTACCTGGAGCCTCTGGCAGAAAGCACCGGGGGAGACTCGAGGTCGACCCCTAGGAGTCGGGGATACAGAGGATTCGAGGCTGGCTATACTCCAACTGAAAAAACGATATGAGCAGCATATGAAGGGGTTCGAGCCGCTTCGGAAGTGGTCGGCACTGAAGCACAGCTCCTCCTGGTCCCCTCTACACATCATGCAACTGATGCTACGTGGAGTAAGTGGGTCGCACTGATCACACAACGGGCCCGAATAGGAATCCCCAGTTGCCCAGGAATCTTGGAAGTGATCATGGACTGGCCAGAAGGCAAGGATTTCGGAATATCGCCAGAGGTGACGCGTGCTGAGGAGGCCCCACCGTATAATAAACTGCCAGAAAATGAGAAGCACTATGCCCTGTTCACTGATGGGTCCTGTCGTCTTGCGGAGAAGCATCGGAGGTGGAAAGCTGCTGTATGGAGTCCTGTACGACAAGTTGCAGAAACTGCTGAAGGAGAAGGTGAATCGAGTCACTTTGCTGGTCAATGTCCGACTTAAGCCAAATTTGGAAGAAACTAACATATGCAATCGGTATGTAAATTTGACTATGAGTCAATCATCTTATCCCCATAAATAGTGAGCAGCCCAAGAGCCCTTTAAGCTCTCCTGCACGGCAGCGAGCTGCACGCCAGGATCTCCCCTTGAGTAGGGACACCTCTCAAGGTTCCTCCTTGAGGTTGAGAGATTCCTTGCCACGACAGATCCTCGGTAAGTGACTAATAGCATGCTAAACTTAGCGGGCTGCACCAGACTCTCCCTCTGAGTGGGACGTCTCTCAGAGCTGCGAACTCTTAAGTTTGCATGAGCTGATCTCCGGCACTCCTTGCTCCTCGAGGTTCAACTTTCGCCCATTGAGACAGTCATTTAAAGTGAGTATTTCACTAAACCCAGCGGGGAATTTTTATTGGTGCCTTTAACTGCGCATATTTCAATAGGCACCTTTAACTGCGCATATAATGAGTATTTAGGCCTATTGTGTGTGTGTGTGAATCGATTCAAATTATTATAGTAAACCTCATTTAATCACTTTGTAGATGCTAGTTTAATTAATGATTAGTTATTGCTAAATTTTTGTGATTCTCTCCTTGCTGCAAACAAACCTTAAACTGCTGCTAAACATATAATCCCTAGACATAAACCGTTGACCAAGTCTGAGACTAGGATTGGATCCAGCCGCACCTAGGCTCCTCTCTGAGAAGGACTTTAGAAAGCAAGGGCACCCATTCTGAACCTCGTGACTCAATGGGAGGGCTCCCCTTTTCCTCCTCCGTGTATTTTCTTCGGGCTCGATTTCCTCTTTCTTTCAATTTTTATATATATATTCCATTCATTTAATAAGTAATAGAGCGAACCTTGCCATCGAACGCTGTTAAATCACACTTTTATAAATTTCTATTAAAATCACTATTTGCAAATATCTTTGATGGTGATTTTTAAGCGGCCTAACCACTCATCCGTGACAATAGTATAGCTGAAATAGCAGGGAAATTACATACAGGCTGGATATACACTAGTTTCTGTGGCGAGGCTAGCAAGTGACTCAAAATGCACTGGGTATCCTTGAGACTGAGCAAATAATAAAGATAATCAATAAGTATCCATGGGCTTCCGTGATCTGTATGAAAGAAGGGCAGAATGACAAACATCAGAATATTTTGGTGAAAAAAAAAAAAAATTTATGACAGTGTTCTTGTGCTTTTTAAAATCACTGTCGTGGATGGAGTGAGAGTGCACTTGTAAGAGCAATATGTTTATTGATAACAAAGTTTGATAGTAAATGCGACAGTGGTTTAACAAGATTTGATGGCAAGATATACTTGATTATTTACTGCATGGGGACAGGGTCAGACAAGACTGTCAGGGAGACCCTCCCATTGAGTCATGAGGTTCAGAGAGGACTCCCTTGCTTTCTAAACTCCTTCTCAGAGAGAAGTCTAGGTGCGGCTGGATCCAATCCTAGTCCCAGACTTGGTCAACGGTTTATGTCTAAAGGATTATATATGCGCAATAAATCCTTTATATCACTTAGCTAAGACTTCAAAAGTTTAGCATGCTATTAGTCACTTACCGAGGATCTGTCGTGGCAAGGAATCTCTCAACCTCAAGGAGGAACCTTGAGAGGTGTCCCTACTCAAGGGGAGATCCTGGCGTGCAGCTCGCTGCCGTGCAGGAGAGCTTAAAGGGCTCTTGGGCTGCTCACTATTTATGGGGATAAGATGATTGACTCATAGTCAAATTTACATACCGATTGCATATGTTAGTTTCTTCCAAATTTGGCTTAAGTCGGACATTGACCAGCAAAGTGACTCGATTCACCTTCTCCTTCAGCAGTTTCTGCAACTTGTCGTACAGGACTCCATACAGCAGCTTTCCACCTCCGATGCTTCTCCGCAAGACGACAGGACCCATCAGTGAACAGGGCATAGTGCTTCTCATTTTCTGGCAGTTTATTATACGGTGGGGCCTCCTCAGCACGCGTCACCTCTGGCGATATTCCGAAATCCTTGCCTTCTGGCCAGTCCATGATCACTTCCAAGATTCCTGGGCGACTGGGGATTCCTATTCGGGCCCGTTGTGTGATCAGTGCGACCCACTTACTCCACGTAGCATCAGTTGCATGACGTGTAGAGGGGACCAGGAGGAGCTGTGCTTCAGTGCCGACCACTTCCGAAGCGGCTCGAACCCCTTCATATGCTGCTCATATCGTTTTTTCAGTTGGAGTATAGCCAGCCTCGAATCCTCTGTATCCCCGACTCCTAGGGGTCGACCTCGAGTCTCCCCCGGTGCTTTCTGCCAGAGGCTCCAGGTAGGGCCGTTCTCCCCGGCTGCGGTGTAGAGCACATTTTTTTTACATCTTGTCCTGCCCGGACTGGCCCAAGGGCTACTGCGTGGACTATCTCCCGTTTAATTTGTTCAAAGGCTTCTCGTTGCTCAGGGCCCCATTTGAAATCGTTCTTCTTCCGGGTCACTTGATAGAGAGGGCTTACGATCAAACTGTAATTTGGAATACGCATTCTCCAAAAACCCACGACGCCCAAGGAAGCTTGCGTTTCCTTTTTGCTGGTTGGTGGGGACATGGCCGTTATTTTGTTGATCGCATCCATTGGGCTCTGATGACACCCATCTTGCCATTTTATGCCTAAAAACTGGATCTCCTGTGCAGGTCCCTTGACCTTACTTGGTTTTATGGCAAAGCCGGCCTCCAGAAGGATTTGGACTATTTGCTTCCCTTTCTCAAAAACCTCTTCTGCTGCTGTGTTGCCCCACACAATGACGTCATCAATGTACTGCAGGTGTTCCGGAGCCCCACCCTGTTCCAAAGCAGTCTGGATCAGTCCATGGCAAATGGTGGGGCTGTGTTTCCACCCCTGGGGCAGTCGATTCCAGGTGTACTGGACGCCCCTCCAAGTGAAAGCAAACTGTGGCCTGCACTCTGCCACCGAAGGGATTGGGAAAAACGCATTCGCGATGTCAATGGTGGCATACCACTTGGCTGCCTTTGACTGCAGTTCGTATTGAAGTTCTAGCATGTCCGGCACGGCAGCGCTCAGCGGCAGCGAGACTTCCTTCAGGCCCCGATAGTCTACTGCTAGTCTCCACTCTCCATTAGACTTTCGCACTGGCCATATGGGACTGTGAAAAGGTGAGCGAGTCTTGCTGCTCACTCCTTGGCTCTCCGGTTGACGAATCAGCTTATGGATGGGAATCAGGGAGTCTCTGTTGGTGCGATATTGCTGCCGGTGCACTGTTGTGGTAGCGATTGGCACCTGTTGTTCTTTGACCCTCAGCAACCCCACAATAGAAGGGTCCTTCGAGAGACCGGGCAGGGTAGACAGCTGTTTAATTTCCTCCGTCTCCAAGGCAGCTATGCCAAAAGCCCACCGGTACCCTTTTGGGTCTTTGAAATACCCTCTGCTGAGGTAGTCTATGCCAAGGATGCACGGAGCCTCTGGGGCAGTCACAATGGGGTGCTTCTGCCACTCGTTCCCGCCTAGGCTCGCTTCAGCCTCCAATACAGTCAGCTGTTAGGATCCCCCTGTCACTCCAGAAATACAGATGGGTTCTGCCCCTTCATAGCTTGATGGCATGAGGGTACACTGTGCACCCGTGTCCACTAGAGCCTTCTACTCCTGTGGGTCTGATGTGCCAGGCCATCGAATCCACACGGTCCAGTACACCCGGTTGTCCCTTTCCTCCACCTGGCTGGAGGCAGGGCCCCTCTAGTCCTGGTCACAGCACTCGTTACTCACTTCTTGTCAATGCGAATCAAAAGTCCCTTTATTAAGATCGGAAGCAAAATCAGCCCTTCTGCTCTGTCTGGGGAGCTGCTCACTGGAAACTGGAGCAGCAATTTTCCTGGAAGAACCCTCTTGTGTTATTGTTTTTCCTTGCAACTCACATACTCGTGCCTCTCGGGTCGAGGTAGATTTTTCCATCCCACTTCCTCATGTCCTCGCCGTGGTCACGCAGCTAAAACCACAGGGTGGCCCGTGGTGTATATCCACTATATCGTCTCCCTTGAAGAGAGGGACGCTTACTCCTACTGGCTGAGATACTGGTCTGTACAGGTGAGGAGTAGGACATGTCCTCTTTGAATCGCTGGAACTCCCGGGACAATTGCTCAGCTAGCACGTCGGGCAGTTTCTCCACAGCCGAGATGCAGGCCCGTAGGGAGGAAGAGAGACTTTCTTCGTATTGTCGGAGTTGGCCAGCCAATTCATCCACCGTTGCTTCTTGATCACCTCTCTTTCAAGATGGCACATATATAAAGAAACAATTGCATATACAATAATGCAAAAATTCACATTTCTGGTTTATGCATGCCAGTGCAACCACTTCCAATGATAAAGTCTACCGTATAAACTAGATATTACTTTAGAAATGAAACCTTAAGTTTAAAAAGTTCAAGTTAAACTAAAGTTTAAAGTCTAAATCCAGTTAACTGCCAAAAATGTATAATATTAACAGTTACCTTACAGTAATTTCAAAATACAGTATTTGTCCCAGTTTTTACAAATGAGAAAAGTGTAGTATGGATAGCTGAACCAACTTTTCAAAACTCATACAGCAAAGCTATACAGAACTCGGTGCTAAAGTTTGGATCTATAAAATAACCAAGATGATAGTTAATCTCCGGAAAGCCAGGGAATATAAAGGGTAATGAAACTTCTACCACGGTTAGATATACAAACTGCTGTTAATCTGAGAGATTAACAAAACATTTCTTACTGCATGCCAAATAGATCCTGCAGTGAGCTCCAATTTTTCCAGCAGAATGACATCCTTCAAGCCAGCCTTAGCCAAGTGATAGGCTAGACTCACACCAACACAACCATTTCCAGTGATCACTGTCTGCTCTGTCTTTCCCCAAGAAAGGAGATGGGGTTTCGCTCCCGGGAAAAAAAATTACAGACAGTTACAAAAAGACAGTTGCACTTTTGTTTATAGCTCCAATCATAATATAACTTGGTCCCTGCTTGGCAGTCTAAGTGACACACCTCACTTAAGACCTAACCTGGTCATTCTTATCTTCTTTTAAAGTAAATGTTCTTAAAGGGTCATATACATAAACAGTAGTAATACAAAAAGCAACGCAAGGTTGCTTCCACTCACAACTTTAAATCTTTGTTATTTGTCCAATATACCCTTATGCGTAGAACCTAGTTCTCAATGAGAAACTGTACCCCTGAAATGACAGTGTCAAAACCTGGCATTTCAAAAGTGCTATAGTATATGCGACACAAAGAGAAAGTCTTTAAAAAAATGTCTGCTTAGTAAAGCTCCTTAAAATATTTCTAAAGCCAAATGTCAGCAGACTACATCAGTCTACGTGTTCACGAACAATAAAACTGAATATATATTTTCACATCCCGTCTATTTTGACATGTTCTACTTTGCTCGAGTCAAAACACTATAGAAACAGGGTTTTGTCAATGGCTCACACCTGCTACTACACTACGCTACAGTTTCACAACCCCTTTAAGCCAGCATAAACCAGGACTGCTGCCATAGGCAGCCCCATTCTCACTGTCTTGTCTGATCCTCCTCTCTACTGCCCCTCCCACAGACAGCAAGCCAGATCAGGAAATTTATCCAAATTTTAAAAAGCCATGTTTTTGGATGTAAGACAAGGTAGGACCTCTTAGTACAGCAGCAGTACAAACTACTGTGAAACCACAGTATCATCTTTCCCTTCAGGACACTTAATCGATACTCAATTTTTATCTCCCCCTCCTTGTACATTTGCTTTTGCAACGCCTCTGGCAAAAGGCTGTCTAACGTGTAACTAGTCTTCCACCCATCCTCCATTCAGAAATCAAAGCTATTAGTTGCATGTATTATGAATGAAGATCTTTTAAAATAATATGACATGTTAAATGCAAATGCAGGAGGAATATGCACCATGCGGCAACGAATGAAAAGGAAAATAAATGGGAGCACTGGACACCACAGGTTTTCTGTATTTGACCCATACACACTTCTACGTGTTCTTTTTTGAGATTACATATTCATTTTTGCAAGTTAACAGTAACCTGTTTACTAGCCAGATGCGAGACACTTACCCCAGCTCCTCTATCAAATTTTATGAGGATAGTTAATCAAGGTCAAGCGTGGTTTTCTCGTGCTTCTTTTATGCTTTGAATTTGAGACTTCCTCACATGACTTTCCCTTCGGCTGGGGCTGCACGGCTAGAAGGCGCGTCCCCTGGGTGGTGGATAGGGGATCCCTCTCTGGAGGGTGCACCGGATAAAATTGAAGAAGGTGCCGCGAACCAGCGCAGCCTAAGGGAAGGCCACCCTGACAGAAAAACCACTGGCCCTCCAAGTCATGGGGGTTGGGCAGGAGGCCAACTACCTCCTCCCGGAAGAAGAAGAAGAAAAAAAAAAAAAAAAAAAAAAGCTGCAGAAACGACGAGCATCAACTCGGAGATGGAGAAAATCAGTAATGAAGTGAGGAGGAGGAGATGGAACTGGATCGGTCGTGTCTTGAGGAAAAAACCAACAGAAGACTGCGCTGTGGCCCTTGGGACTCCAGAGCACGCAGCCGCAGACCGATCGAAGTGGAAGAACGATGTTCGCGCCTTGTGTGCCTCCTGGCACTGAGAGAATTCAGATCAGATCAGATCACATGACTTTCAGCTCTTTTCAAACGTTTTCTTTCAAACGCAGGAGCCTGGTAAGAATCCGGGGAGCACCTTTCCTGTGAACTACGCGGTTCACCCAGATGTTTGCTCGTGCCAGGTAAAATAGGTCATTTTGTGCTCATCGCTATGGCCCAGAACACAACAGGAGGGATCTCTCTATACCAGGTCAGCTACTTACCCCGGGCTGAGTCTGGTCTTTGACAGAGAAATGCGAGGCACGGGGGGAGGGGGGGGTGGGAAATGCACCTCCTGCCCACAAGGAGAGGCCTTCGCGGCCCGGTGACCCTGACCGGCACCTGGTGGAGCACTGCAGGCCGGCAGAAGGAGCTGTATTCCCCTTACCTTCCCCCCCCCGCCCCCCGCCAGATAGCTTTACACTTCTGGGGCCGCGCCCTGGGGCAGCACCGCCCGCGCGGAGGCCACGCGCTGAGAGCCGTGACCGTTAACAGCTCCTCTGCCAGCGCCTCCCCACCGCATCCCGCCCGGAGCTCCTCACCGCCCCCGCGCCCAGCCCGGCCCGGCCCGCGCGTGCCCGCGCCGCCGCCGAGGGGCCGCAGGGCAGCCGCGGCGGCGGCGGGGGGGGGTCGGGCCGGCCGCCGCGGCGGGAGGTCGCAGCCGTCGCAGGGCTCTCCGCAGCACCGCGCTCATCCCGCGCGCAGCCCGCCCGCAGCAGGGATGGAGAGCGCTGGCCAGCCCCTTGGCCGAGGGGGCAGCCCGGAGGAGCTACCGGGCGCCTCCCGATCCCCACCCCCAGTGCTCGTCCCCGAGCCAGGCGGGGGCGGTGGCGGGAGGGGGCGGGTCAGTCCCGGGCCGTGCCAGGGCGCCCCGCGGAGGCAGGGGCCGGGCCGGCCGGGGGTGTCGCTCGCAGCGCTGCTCACCGCGGCCCGCCTCCTCCCCGCGTTATAAAAGTGCGGGCTGAGCGCTCGGGTTATCTTCTGCTTCGTGCCGAGTCGTCTGGGTAGTCTCAGGTAGCCAGCGTCCTTTGGCGAGGAAAATGCTGCCGATCAGGAAGACCACGAAACAGGGCAAAAGGATAATTCCCCCACCTCCCTCCCCTGCTCGGCCCCGGTCCCCTGCTCTCGGCGGGCCCGTTCCCCTGTCCGGCGTGGGGGCAGCGGCGGGCGCTGGGAGGGGTGCCCCTGCCGCGGTGCGGGCGCTGCCCTAGCGGGACCACGCGGTAGGGCAGAGGCAGCCTCGCGCCGGTGCTGCGAGGCGCGCAGGCGGGGAGCGGCGGGAGCTTCCCAGCGGCACAGGGCAGAGCTCGACTCTGGGTCGGGCTGGGGCTCCGCTGTACCCGGCCGCCTCTCCCGCCCCCTCGGGGTCCTGCCCGGAGGCTTTCCTGGGGAGCTGCTGCAAAACTGGCACAACCCGCAAACCGCACTTAACCTCCAAGTAAGGTACTCGGTATTTCTGCGGGTAAGGGCATATTGTGAAAAGCTAAAGTAAAGACGTAATAATAACTATACCTATTCAGCATCAAACCATTAAAGACATTTGGACACTGTTATGAGATAGATAGATTAGATTCAACTTAATGCTGTAACAGCTCACAGAATCTTGATTTCTCTCAACACATAGACTGAAGCCACCAAAGTTCAAAACCATTTTGCTTAATATTATTTGATATGCAAACTAAGCAGTGCTCACAACACATTAAAATTGTAAATATTGTAAGCATAAACCTTCATTGGATGGGATTCCTGTCTCCAGCGTCCTGACAACTCTAAAAGCCCCAAATTGCTCTTCCCTTTATTTATATGACTGAATACCAACAGTGTTTGTAATAGGAGCGCAGTCTCCAATATATGCATGCCCTTCGCACTCTCATTTAGCTAAAGAAATAAGCCAGTATAAAAGGTTATTCAGGCATCAGCCATTCTGGCCATCAAGATAAACATTTGAGCAATATCTAAATCAGACTCTCTGACATATACCAGTACTGCTACCCTGCAGTGCTGCTTGGGAGGGTCAGTGGAATCATGTATTCTACCTTCTGTTTGGAAGGACAGTATTATTAGTAGGACACTGGACACTTCTTACTCAGAACTGTTTTTATTTGGTTTTATATGTAGCATATAAGTCTAGAGTAAGAGAACAGAAGGATATGGGAAGAAGTCTATGAACTCTATGCCTTTCAGGTAGCTCAGTTATAAAGGAAGGAGGTGAGGAGGTATTTGTTCTGCTGCTTATTTTTTGGCACATGCCACCTAACTTCAGACACCTAGCAGAAGGCAATTGCCCTAGGTTCTCCTACAGGCAATGGACAGAGATAAGCCTTTCTTGAGGGCTCACTTAAGATCTGAATAGTTATTTTGAGATGCTTTTTTTCTCTCCACCGATGGAAAGATAGGATATAGGTAGACCAAGCAGGCTTTTCACTTATATGGTTCGGTTACATTCTTAAAGTTGGTTGGGGGAATATCTTCATACAGTCATTTGCACTCCTTCCGTGGATAGATGTATGGACTGTGGTGCAACTTTGTTCATGGTAGCAAAAGTGAAGCAGTGAAAAGATGGCTCAAAAAAGCCCTGGTTAGCTTTTTACAGATACTATTTCTTGTTATTTAATACCAGATCTGTGTACTACTGGATCACTTGACAGTACAATTTTGATCTGGATTGGGCATGAGCACACAGTTGTAGTTCTCTGGGGCAGAACAAAACAATGTTGATGCTGAACTCATGCTAGCTATATGCTGTTTGAACCAATGGTATTTTATCCAGTATAGATAAAGTAAAAATGGTGTGAAGAGATGATATCAGACCTATAATAAAGTCTGCAAAAAAGTTATTTCCATTTTGAGCCAATCTGAACTGACAAAGTAAGTTTAAGCACTTTGTGCTTTATAGTTATGTCACCTGCTATTAGATGCCCTGATGCTAGGTTTAATATATCACAATATATTATATATTAAGATACCACAATCTATTCAGTCATGGCTTATGTTGCTTCTGTGTGTCAAAAGTGAAGATTATTTTAAAGTGCAGTTTAAAAAAGCTAGAACTGTGAAGGGAAACTGCTGTTAAATCCTAGAAGGGACTTGAAAAAAAAAACCTGTTGATTGTAGTGCATTTAAATATATCTATATATTGTGTCAACATGTATCTATTGTAATGTAATCTTCAGTTAACAAGCAACAACTGAGGTTGCTTATACATTTAAGATTTTTTTTTTTTTGTTTTCCCCTCTGCACTCCTGTTCTCTGCATATTAAACTTCTGAAGCAGGCTCTGTCTGTAAAAGATTCCTTGGCAGGCAGAGGAAGCAGGGACTCAACCAGTGATCCCTTGGGTGCCTTTCTCTGGCCCCATTTGAGGCATTCTGTTACAACTGCAAATTAGTTAATTGCAAACACAATCTTTACAAAGCCTCCTGACATTTACACTTACAACAGAATTGCCCTAATAGACAGGCACGACTTGTAGACTTATTGAAAATTACTGAGTTTTGGAGACTGAGTATTGTAGATTGAGTTTTGCCCTGGTCCTGCTGAAATAAAGATAAAAGCTTGCACTTTTTCTTAACGTTGTAAAGTTAATTACGTCAATATTTTGGAAAGTCCAGAATGTGCAATGGAATGTGATGCAGACATCTGCAAGCCAACACTTGGCCTAGCTCATATATCTGCACAGCAACACTGTGCAGAGAAGCCCCATCACCTTGCTGCTATGTCAGTGCCTGGGCCAAAAACGCCGACCCTCTCAGCCAGGCTTTGTGGCCTCCAAGTAGCCTTACACTGCTATGCTTGGTACTGGAACTGGCATAGTTGGCACAGTGCACCTTCTTGTTGGAAAGGCATACTCTCATGCTGCCTAAAGGGCAGTGCTGAGATGTTATAAGTGTTTTTCTTTCCTGGATGTATGGTGTGAGATAATTGAATTAATGAAGGAGAAATTATCAAGAAAGATAATCTACTAAAGGTTGGAGGCTAATTGTTAAAAAACCCTTCCTCTCAACACAAAAAAACACACTCAACTCTATGTCCGCAAGGTGCTTTTTTTTCCCCTACTCCCTCAAATTTCATCTACTGAAACGCTAGTAGGCCATCAGGAAAAGATAACTATGGACAGCAATTTCAGTCTTACCTTTGATTTTTTAAAATCTTTTTCTGTACCCACTACCTTTGTTAATGTAATGGGTCTGCATTAATCCACTTTTTAAAGTCAAATAGAATTATGTTTGTAATCTACTGGCAGAATTTAGTACTATTTAGTATAACAGCAAGGTACTTTTTTGAAAATTTGAACAATCCAATGAAGCAATGAAAGGAATACAAAAAATAATATGTATTAGGTGCAATCAATATATTTTGTATTCATGTTTTTCATTTTACAAAAAAAAATAATTACCACTTTCCTTGTGTTAGTGTAGAGTTCAAGGCAGAAGCAAGGTTAATCACAGGGTGCTGTAAGGTTTGTAATTTGGCATCTTAAAACATTTCTGGGCTGTGCAAAAGAAGCAGGATTTTCTTTCATTTTGTAAGTCTAGGTAAGGAAACCCAGGCCAGTGAAAAGTCTGTCAGAAAATGGAGGCCAGCATTCTGAGATGTGTCTTATTTGCTAGGAAAATGTTACATGCTTACTTTTTTTGATGCTTGTTGTGCCATCTTGTGTCACAAGCTACTTGTGCTGAGGCTCTGTCATGATGGCATTTGTAGCTAAAGAGCAAATGAGCTAATGAAGAGGTCAGTGATACTAGTGTTTCATTTTAAAAAGTTTCACATATATTTTACAGGAGAATTTGAGACTGTGTTTTACTTTCATAGGAATGGAATTAGACCATTGACTTCTAGTTCTGGGGACTATATCTCTGGAATACAATAAACTGAATAATTAAAAGTCTTATGTAATATATATGCATATATTAACGCCTTATGTTGTAAAACAGATCACCTACTATTCTTTAAAGAGAATTTCAAGAAGGAAATGGATTACTTCTTATTATTATGGCAAAGATGTTTCTGGTAGCCCACAAATAATTATATCTGCTTTGCAAATACAGGAAATGTCAACAAAGGAAGCCCACAAAACTGAAGAACTGTAATTATTAACCTTTCTTCCTGCTTTCTGCAGGGTATTCTAGAGCGTTTAGATGCTGGAGAATTTGTGATTGGAGATGGAGGATTCGTCTTTGCTCTTGAAAAGAGGGGGTATGTAAAAGCTAGGCCTTGGACTCCCGAAGCAACGGTAGAACACCCAGAAGCAGGTCAGTTTTACTGGGAAATGGTGATTCTATAGTGAAGGTAAACATGGTTGGATAAATAATAAATATATAGGAACCTGTAGTGGGTTGCTTGACAATGTAGAATTACACACTGTTAAGAATAGTCTAAGAATCTATAGACCCCCTAATCATCGTACCCCTTATTCTTGCTCTAACACTGGTCAAAAGCAGTTGGTTGGGAAAGAATATGAGTAGTGCAAACATATAGTGATACCTCTCCAGAATGCTTTCCCAGTCTTCAGTAATTTGTAACCCAGGGACTTTTTGACACAGATATGGTATCTTTGTATTTAATAACATTCAGTGATTTCTCTCTCATGGACATGTCCAGTCTGTCCTTGAGCTGATATCAAGTTTATCCTTCACAACATCTTGTGACAAAAAATTCTGCAGTTAACTATCTGTTTTGTTGTGTTCTGACCATTATAAATGAATACAGTTTGTTTATTAATTCCTTCAGGAAAACGGCAGCTTTTAATAAACAATGGAATGGAAGAGGAGTATTTAATGTATCTGGCTCCACTGTGAAATGAGGATTGATAAACCTCATAAGAACCTAAGAATTGCAATAAAATTGCATCAGTTGCTGTGCCAAGGGTGTTAACTCAACTTCTGCCTATCCCATTTAATGGAGTGACTGTCTACAGTGGAGGGGGGCAAAATGAGCAATCATTCTATGCCTTACAGCATAAAGATTATAGTGTTTAGCATAAATAGTGCAAAAGCAGGTGCTATTATCTATTTATGTATGCTTCATTACAATAAAGCATTTGCCCTAGTAATATCATGTGCAGTTAATCCCACAAGCTAATTCAGAATGTCCTGGGAAAAAAATTTTCTTTGTTCTGTCTTAAGTGTATGTCCTTCCAAATTAGTCTTTTTCCTCTATAAAGGGGGAAGAAGGAAGAAGAGGAGAAGGAGAAATAGAGATCTTAGCCCTCTCTATTACATTGCTTTGTACACCTTACCTATTTTTTCCCCTAATCCTTCTCAGCCTTCAAGTGTTACTTTGTGTAGCATGCCTAACTTAGGGTCATGGACAGCCTTAGATAATGCAGTGCTCCAGCAAAGGTTTAAAGGGTGATGACCTAATTTGTTGAACCTCATCTCCCAAAAATACATCCTATCACCTCTCTCTTTCTCTCCACCTGTACCTTTTTCTGCCCCTGCGCATTCCATCTTACAAATCGTAGCGCTTATACCATGCTCTTTGTTTCCCCTTTGCTTATTTCTTTTGTACCACAAAAGTCTTTGACCCTCTCCACATGCCTTCTCAGGAAGTGTAGGTCTCGGTCCATGGGGAATGCAAGACATTACCTTACATAGAGGCAGTTGCAGATGGCTTAAATAGGCTAAATTGGCACACAGATTTGTTTTAAACAAGTGATCAGTAGTCATAGGTTAGCCCCCTACTGATTTGCTAGAACATATTGCTCATGCCTGTAACATAACACTTTTATAAGCCCTTTGTAGGCTATTTATAAATACACCCTTAACTGGAAATGTGTTCATTTCTTTCAGTGCAGTGTGCTGCCTCCCCTCTGTTATTGCTCTTTGCTCCTGCATGCTCAAGGGTCATGTTATTTTGAAAGCAGGTGTAAAGAACAGAAGGACCAACTGTCTGAGCCAGCTGGTGTAAAAAACCATACAACTACCGGCCCTTCTTGTCTTTGTAAGGAATGAGGGAGGTTCTGAGATTGCAGCAAGGAATGATGGAGGGAAAAAAAAAAAAAAAGAAAGAAGAAAAAAAAAAAAAGTGAGTTGAAGGCCATTATCTCCGTTACAAGAGAGGAGAAGTTTTGCCAGACTGACAAGTTTAGAAATGAGATCTAAATATTTCTTCTGAGCCAGATCAGGTATCTGAGCTACTGCTCTGTACTGAGCAATATGCATATGCACTTACTGCCCCCATCTGCTGTTAGCTTAAGTCTGTGTCTTTTGTGAAATGTCCAACTCATGGTAGATTGAAATGAAAACTCAGTGTTGTATGTCTGACTCCTAAAATGCATCAAATTTAATAATTGTTTAGCCTCATATGTGGCTGTTACCTCATTTCTCAAATAGTGGAAGAAAACATAGCTTCAGTAACATGCTAGAAGTCACACAAGAAGTAAATTAGAGTGGTTTGGGTTTTTGATAGCATCATGCAGACTACTGTGGGCTTGATAATACTAAGTGTATTCTAGTGGTAAAAATGATTTGCCTGGGATTGAATGAGATTCAGGCTGATACTTTACTTATAATGCTATTCTTTCCCTCCAAATGCAGACCCATTCAAGAGTCTGCTGTTCACATACCTGATAGTTTGGGATATAAAGTTCCTTATTCATACGTGTTAGATTATGTTTCATTTGCCTACCAATGTCTCCATCCTTATTCACACAAATCCCAAACATTCTTCTAGGAATGCAGGAACCATATTTAAAGAGCACTAACCATGGGGGTAAATAAATCTAGTTTATTATGGAAATGTCATAAAGCATTTGTGAAAATATTTGTAGATTATTTTTTCCTTTTCACATTTCCTGACTAGTGTTCATCAATGATTTTTCATGGGGGCGAATAGAAAAACAAACTACAGAACACTAGAAACATACAGAGACAGTCCTTTTAGTTGGGCTCAGTAGCCTGTTTTAATGATGTAGGAAAAAGAATACTCTCTGCACTAGGAATGTTTTGACTGTGTAAAGGCTGTAAAACTGAAATTTGATCCCGATAGTTCAGGCAAATTCCAGGGACTCTTTGAATTGTAGCTCTGCTAGAATCTATGTTCCTGGATAGTTCTTTGTGACTGCTGTGTTAAATCACAGTGTGGTTACCCAAGGCTGTAATTAGAAATGAAATACTGGTACTAGTAGAGAAAAGCAAGGGACACCACACTGTTCCTTCACTGAAAGCAGATGTGCTGCTGTGTATGCAGATTGACTCTAGCAACTCAGACTACCGTTTGAGCTTCTCTGGCATAGAATGCTGTGTTTGTTGTAGCTGAAGGCAGTAATTTTATTCTCGTGACACATTAACATGTTTCCCTAATGACACAGATTGTCTGTAGACAATGAGGTATGATGAACCAAGACTTCAGGAAAGCTTTTCCAAACATCTGCCATAGAAACTGCAGTGTTCTCATGTCTCTATACAATATCTAGGGAATAAATTATTCCTGTATTTGCTATAAGCTGTTGAGCGTTTTAACTCTGTTTTACATGATAAGTAGTGTTCTAGAAATTATTATAATTATTGTTTTGTGGGTTGTTGTGGTTTAGCCCCAGCCACCAACTAAGAACCACACAGCTGCTCGCTCCCTCCCTTCTCCCTGATGGGGTGGGGGAGAGAATCGGAAGAGTGGAAGTGAGAAAACTCATGGGTTGAGATAAGAACAGTTTAATAACTGAAATAAAATAGTAGTAATAATAATATTATTATTAAAGCAAGTAATGCATGATGCAACTGCTCACCACCCACTGACCGATGCCCAGCCAGTCCCCGAGCAGCGATCCCTGCCCCCCGGCCAACTCTCCCCAGTTTATATACTGAGCATGACATCATATGGTACGGAATAGCCCTTTGGCCAGTGTGGGTCAGCTGTCCTGGCTGTGCCCCCTCCCAGCTTCTTGTGCACCTGGCAGAGCATGGGAAGCTGAAAAGTCCTTGACTAGTGTAAGCCCTACTTAGCAGCAACTAAAACATCAGTGTGTTATCAACATTATTCTCATCCTAAATCCAAAACACAGCACTATGCCAGCTACTAGGAAGAAAATTAGCTCTATCCCAGCTGAAACCAGGACAGTATCCACCCCTTATTCTATACCATCTATGTCATGCCCAGGTCCTATCCTTTCCAATACATTCCAATTAATCACCACCACTTTTCCAGTCTTTTGATATGTACACACAGATATCATTCCCTTAGTCCATGGGCCATCCCTCTAAAATGTCCGTTGAGTTCATTCGGTCCATGACTTTGGGCTTCATCTCTCATAACAGTCCTATAGGGCAGGAGAGATGGTGTGTGGTGTTGGGTTGTTGCATGCTGAAGCCAGTTATGGTTCTATCACCGCTGCACTTTGCTCGGTTCCATCAAAGTTCATTCTTCATTAATCTGGGTGATTCTTACTGTGATTCTGTTGATATAGCATATAGCCACCATAGAAGTGATGACATACAGTATTATATAGCAATTAACATCATACCATTCAGTTCATTGGCTATTTTCACCCAAAATCAAATCCCCTTGAGGTACACATTGCAGTGCATGTTTCGCATTCATGGATAACCTGTGCAATAGCGTCCATGGTCAGGTCCAGCCCTCGATCGCGAGCCCATTTGTCTGTTGCATCTCTTCCTTGATGGCCTGAGGTGTCATGGGCCCACCGAGCTATAAACAATCCACCCTCATGTTGCCAGTCCAGATCCACCTGAGCCACTTCAATCTTAGCAGCCCGATCCACCTGCTGGTTGTTTTGATGTTCTTCAGTGGCCCGACTCTTGGGTACGTGAGCATCTGAATCTACTGATGAACTAAATATAGAAATCTTCAGTCATTCTTAGCAGAGAATAACTAAGAAGGAAGTTTTCTACCTAATGTTCTAAGAGTGGGAAGAAAGGAATTCTACACAGACTGGGGTACTGCTTCTACTCCCTCATAATGGCTCTTCTAGTAAACACAGTATCACTTCTTTTACAGTAACATTAATTCAATAAACATTTAGTTTTGGGATAATAATAGTAATAACTGTACCAAACATCTCTTCTTTGTCTCTTTTAATTCTTTGCAGTTTGTCAGCTTCACCGGGAATTCCTCAGAGCTGGATCCAATGTTCTGCAGGCATTCACATTTTATGCCAGTGAGGACAAACTAGAGAACAGGGGCAATTATGTAGCTGAGGAAATAAGTGTGAGTAAAATACTATTTTGATGGAGATATGAAATAAGTGTATTCATTTCAAAAGGTTTAATAGAAAGAATTATCAAGTATTTTCACAGTTTGTCATAACAGTTTTGGTTATATTTGAGGACCAAAGAATGAGATGGTGCAATTTCAGAATTTGGAATAGTAAGAAAGACAAGGTTAAAGGGGAAAGAAAAAAAAAAAATAACAAAATGGGGCAAAGATGAAGAGAGGAAAAAGGATGCCCACATCTTATTTTTCCCATCTGAGGAGATAGTTTACTGGAGTTTTCATACAAAGTATAGGGAGGACTAAATGCACAGAGAGCAAAATCAATTGTAAAAAAAGAAATGCTTTAGCATCCAGAGAAACAAATCAACTGCAAAAATGGTGAAGAATCCTGGAGAATAATGACTTGCTAATAAGAACTGAATGTTTTTTTAGGACCATGTCTTCAATAAAATATCAACTAAAAAATCCAAGGTATACACTGTGGTCAGTATTCCCCTTCTCATGTGTAAGGGTAATCTGGTACAGTAACAGAAGTACTGTGTTGGTGTTTTCTTACCCCCTACACAGAGGAGTTGTAGGATGTTGGGTGCCTTCACTAGATGCAGGCCCCATCTCCACTGGGACTTCTGGCACAAACATTTCTAGATAGTTCCTTTGAGACTAGAAGATTTGTCGTTGGGTGTTTTCTCTGATCTTTTCCCCTTTGGTCCTATTGTCTATTATTTCAGCCTCTGGAAAATAGAGAAGATTCTCCAGGGCGCAGAGAGGAAGGAATATATTTATGTGAAGATATCCCAAGTCAGAAACTAGAGCAATCTGGACACTAGGGAAACACTTGAGGCTTAATTAAGAGGTTAAGACATTAAAATGTCATATGACCAAATTTATCTGAAATGCTGTACCTTTACATTCAATAGATGCAACATCGAAATGTCTGAAGTGATATCCCAGAAACATAGTGCCTCTGGAACTAGCCATGCTGCAACGAAAAATGATAAGAGGGGTTGGGAAAGCAACTGGAAACTGGAATGCATTGCAGCAAAACTTTCAAGCTTGATTTGCTGCCAGTTCTAGAAGCAGTTTCCTCCAGGCTCTAACTGGTTTATGGCTCCAGCTCCTGGTGTTCCCAAACACGTACCTGAGCAGAAGTGCAAGTGGAAGACACTCTGTCAGCAATAGCCTTAAAAATCATCTGGATGTTTTGAGGCAGCCATGGAAAACTTCAGCTGAGAGAAACCTATGTAGATTCTAAGTAGCCCATGGGCCACAAAGAAACCTGCTCTAATCAGTCCTTGTTATCTATCCCAAATAATGATTCTTTTCCAAAAATCTTTTTTTCCCAGCTTAACCTCTTTCACAAGCTGTTCTAGTCATCCTGGTTTGGGTATACAGGGAATGTGTCTTTCAGTCTAGGTGATTAATTAATCATATATAGTGATAAGTTTCCCTTTGCTATTCTTAAATTGGTAACTTTAACATCAGGTAATTAATGACATCCTTTTAAAAGTGCCTTAAATGACTCTATATCATATCATAGCTTAAATTTTGAAAATTATCAAAATACTAAAATAATACATTAAGAAACAGAATGAAAAATCAATTGAAATTACTACTCTTTTTTTCCATCCACAAAATCTCAGAATAGAAGCAGACACTTAAGTGTAACTAACTAACTTATTTTCTAAGAGGAAAAAAAAAATTCTGCTTCACACCAAATATTTGCTTTTTTATAGACTATTTGTGTAAGATGTATTAAAGGTAATATGTTTTTGTATTAGTGTTTGATAATATGATAACTTATAAGTTGCAAGAAATCTGTTTCTTAATGTTTGTTATTTTTTTGAAAAATGCTGATCTTCCTAATCAATATTATAGAAAAATACATTTAAATTATAAATGAATATGAAGAAGTCTTTTGTCCTTTTTGTGCTCTGAAATTACATGCATATCTCTGACCAGGTAAAAATGATGTAATCTATATTCATATAGTGCCAGAAAGTGAATGAAGCTGCTTGTGACATTGCAAGAGAAGTGGCTAATGAAGGTGATGCTTTAGTGGCTGGAGGACTCAGTCAAACACCATCATACTTAAGCTGCAAGGATAAAGCAGAGGTTAAAGCAGCCTTTCGAAAGCAACTAGATGGCTTTATGAAGAAGAATGTTGACTTCCTAATTGCAGAGGTAAATCTGTAAAAAAGTACATGCCTTCAGCTGGCACAGTGTGTTAACTTTAAGATGTCTAGTCTACTTTAGGGAATACAAGTATATATTGCTTCCTTCTTTAAAATTTTCTGTTATACTTTTATTCCAGTAGAATCAGATGTTTTCTAAATGCACAGCAGTATCTGCAAGCGTCCTAGAATAGGACCTTGAACCCTAAATTTCTATCATCTCAGTCAAGTCAAATTCTGTACCAGTACAAAGAGGATAGATTAATGTGATCTTGATTAGTTCCTGTTTCCTCCTGTACTCCGTAAGTAACCAACCCATGGTGACTTTTCTAGATGAAAATAGTTCTTCAGGGATAAATCCCTGATTAACCCCCTGTATGGGCATTCTTATTCTGAAACATGAGTATCTTTTTATTTTGGATTTAGTTTTCCTTCTGACTTTTTAAAATCCTTTTTTAACTGTGTGGTCAGTGAACTCAACTGAATTCTGTTAGTGTAAATCAGAAAAGAATCAAGTCATTGTATTGCTGGTGAATTTGGGGTCTGGATTAATGTGTTTATGTTTCATCTCCAAGAAACGAAAGTAGTCCACTTTTAATTTCTTTCAGTATTTTGAACATGTTGAAGAAGCTGTCTGGGCTGTTGAAGTCCTAAAAGAATCTAGGAAGCCAGTTGCAGCTACAATGTGCATTGTCCAGAAGGAGACATGCATGGCGTGCCCCCCGGACAATGTGCTGTCCGACTGGTAAAGGCTGGTAAGAATCTGTTTTAATCTGCACTTTAAAAGTATGGAACAAAGTTAAGTCCTTAATCATTGAGATAAATGGATGTGTATCTCAAGTAGATAGCTTCCCAATTATACTTGATGAAAGTTTTGAGCCTGTGGAAGAGTTTCTATGTGTACTTTACTAGAGCAGTCTTGTAAAAAAAAGTATGAAAATGCAGCTATAAAATCCTTATTAACCAGGATGGTATTGGGAGCAATAGCCACAGGCAGCTGATACTGAGTAGAACAAAATCCTAAAACTATTCAAAGTTGATTACAGACCCAGCCCCAAATTCTGGGCTCAGGATTATGAAACATAAGCAGAATCCAAAGCCGCCTTTGATTCTCTGCTCATGTTTTTAGAAATGTGTGGAGCACAGTTCAAATCCAGGATGAGAGAATAAGAGAATGAAAAAATTAATCTTATTGCCTATCAAATGCTGTGTTTTCTGCAGGACAAAGGGAAGGGCAGAAGGAATTAATCAGGGGCATGATGGACCGACCATACAGGGGTTTTATTATATCTGTTCTGAACTACTCTTTTCCTTTGGAGTTAAGAGTTGAAATCCAAAGGCAGAACCTGTGTTAGGAACCTGTTAGCTATTTGTATATGTGGCTGTACATAATCAGTCTTCACTGATTGAGCACTGATGAGAAAAGCAACTGCATGAGGGTGGGAGATGTGATTCCTCATCAGGAAGGTAAGGAGTGCAACTGAGATGTAAATGGAATGATCAGCCTCAGGAGAGTTGAGGCTGGCTCTAATCCAACTACCTTGTTGTCGTGGTTTAACCTCAGTCGGCAACTAAGCACCACACAGTCACTCGCTCACCCTCCTCCCCTTCCTGGTGGGATGGGGGAGAGAACTGAAAAAAAAAGTAAAACCTGTGGGTTGAGATAAAGACAGTTTAATAGGACAGCAGGAAGAGAAAATCATCATCATCATCATCATAAAAGAATATACAAAACAAGTGATGCACAATGCAATTGCTCACCACCTGCTGACCAATGCCCAGCCTGTCCCCGAGCAGCGATCCCTGCCCCCCGGCCAACTCCCCCCAGCTTATATACTGAGCATGACGTCATATGGTACGGAATAGCCCTTTGGCCAGTGTGGGTCAGCTGTCCTGGCTGTGCCCCTTCCCAGCTTCTTGTGCACCTGGCAGAGCATGGGAAGCTGAAAAGTCCTTGACTAGTGTAAGCACTACTTAGCAGCAACTAAAACATCAGTGTGTTATCAACATTATTCTCATCCTAAATCCAAAACACAGCACTATGCCAGCTACTAGGAAGGAAATTAGCTCTATCCCAGCTGAAACCAGGACGCTTGTGTTCATAGTGCTGGTGTACAGATGGACTGCTCTGCTTATGGAGTGCTGTGGCTAAGAACTTTCACCTCCCACTTCCTAGGGAGATGTGACTTGAACTTATTTATTTTCCTCCTCCTAGGTGCTTCTATTGTTGGAGTCAACTGCCATTTTGACCCAGATACCTCCCTGGAAACTGTGAGACTGATGAAAGAGGGCTTGCACGCTGCTAAACTGAAAGCTCACCTGATGTCCCAACCACTTGCTTTCCATACACCTGATTGTGGGAAGCAAGGATTTATTGACCTTCCAGAATTTCCCTTTGGTAAGACAAGGGTATCTTTTTTTTTTTTTTTAAATTTATTTACTGTCTGTTCCTTTTTTTCCCCTAGCTTTTAGCAAAGCTGAAACTGCAAGGCATCCTCCTGTACAATAGGATCAGTCTCAATTATCCTGTCTGGCATTCTGCATAGATGGATTGGGTTAAAGATCATCCAGATAATGAGAGTATTTCAGCAGTATCACAGCATGTGACTGAAAGTGAAATTATGATGAAAACAGTTAAAGTGCCACAACCTAAATCAATTAAAAAAAAATGTTGTTTTTTTTTTTTTCTTGTGCTATAGAACCTTGTTCAGGACAGCTGTAAAATAGTCCAAAGAAATTAACAAGAGCAAATACACTAAAAACAACCCAGACTTTAAATGCCTTTGGACTGGAGCTCCCCAGCATTCTCGGTTGTGACGTCTAGCCCATGAGCCCTATAATGTTTACCTGCATAGGGATTTAATGTATAATGCATATGCGGAGCTGGATCATTAGTATAGGTGCATGATTCTTGCACTCATAATGGTTCAGTCTTGCAAGTGTAACTGTCTAAGATAAGTGAGATTAGAGAGAAAGCAGAAGAGGGAATATGTTCTTTGATGTTGCTTACAAATGGATTAGCAGTTTGGAGATGGATTCATCACTCTTATGCTCAGCAGAAATTCTACCCAAAAGACCGAAAGATTCAGCCACTTTATGTGTATATAAGGCTTGTGTATTTAGGGCTTATTCCCACCTGGGATGTAGAAGGTCACATCCTCTTAAGATAAGAGGAAAAAAGCAGCCTAAACATTTTAAAATTGATTAGAAAAATGCCTTCATTTTCAGATATCATACATTCTTCTTTTCAAGATCAGCCTATAAAATAAGGTATTAAAACAACTGAAACTTGAATTTTTAGGAAAAAAAAAAAAGATATGGATGTGATTTTCAGGAAGATATTTTATTTTAAAAGTCCTCTCTACGTAAATGAAGGAAAAAGAATAAAGCATGAGCCTGAGGCATTCATTAGATAATAACAACATGTCTGGGTTCTGAAAATACTCTGGGATGTTTAAAAGTGTCAGGAACTCATTTATCCTATTCATTCCTTCGTATAACTCCTCTGATTGCAAGCAAAAATGATAGAACAGATGCAGTAAGTAATCAAGTTAATTGAAGGATTCACTCTTTGGTTTGTTATGGTTCTTGGTTTGTATGTTATAAGCAAACTGTATGAGATGTCAGTTTTCAGAAATTTCATGAGTCAATTGGAGAAGCCTGGTTCTGTGAATGTTTGCACTACCCAGAAGGAGCAACTGATCACTTGATGGCAGAGAAGTAGTTTGGTAAATCATTGTTAAACTGACCCAGTTGACTCTGCTTTTTGTGGAAGGCAATATGCACAAAGAGGCATTTAGGTATTTGAAGCGTACATAACCTCTGTACAGGCCAACAAGATCTCAGTTTCTAGAAAAGCATTGGCTATGTTGTATTGGCAAACTCCAGCATCTAGATACCAGCAGTATTTATTTATCTTTAGAACTTTTTCCAGTTTTCTGTGTTTTTCCCTTCTGTGTTACTGCAATTGCTCTCAAATGTCACCAGTTAAGCAAGGACAATGTTTTAGACAGAAAAGTCCTGGTCAGTCAAAGCATACCCAGTTATCTCAAGAGTAGACGTACAGAGGGGCTAAATCTAGGCGCACATTACAATCTTCTCATCAGAAGTTGATGAAAATTTCAATATCTTTTTACTGTAAATGATAACATAAACTGTTAAGCTAGAGATATTTAATTCTGAATAAAGCCAAGAAAAATACTGTACATTGACAGGCACGGAAAATAGAATGTTAGTCATTTTTGGGAGGGGGGAAGAAAACCCCACAAAACGTGATCTATGTGGCAACTTCTTTTCGTAGCATACTGCTTGTTTTCAATCACCATGTTTCACCATGTGTGGCCAGTTCTTATGGCGGAGTCTATCCATGTTTCTTCAGAGCTGTTAGGTTGGTGCTGTCCTTATGCTCCTGAAACACAAGGACTGATTGTGACAGGGTGGGTGACGGAGAAGACAGGGAAACACCCTATACTGTTCTCCTGGAGTTTAGTTGCTTATACGGGTATAAATTGAGTGCAAGATGCTGCATTCTTACTGTTGATCGTTTTGTATCAATTTTGCATTAGCTTTTTAATGATATATGAGAGACAAGGAAATCATGAATTGATGCTTCTGATGCTTTCTCTCACATCTGCAGGACTGTACACAAACTTTTATTTAAACAGCTTTCTAAGATAGCTTAATCTGGTTTTCCTTCTGATATTAGACCATCTATTTTTCCGTTGTCCAGTCTTTCCCTCTGAGACCAATAATTTTCTGTTTAAGACCATTTCATTTTTTTCCCTTCTGTTTTTTATTTTCTGACTCTGTCTCTTTAACTACTCACTGGACTTTGAGCAGATCTGCTTTGCATCACCTTCTTGCATATTAGGCATTTCTGGGACAGGATGTAGGAAGAAGAATCCTACTTCTGCTGTGGTGCTGGAACCTTACTACCTCACCACGGCTTCTTTGCCTAGAGGAATGTTCAGTGCCCAGACATCATGCTGCACTCTCCTCATAACCAAGCTGATTCATCTCCTGCAGATGTGCATAAAGAAGTGGGAGGATTTTTATTCCTTTATTCCTGTATTTTTATTCCTTCAAGTTTCTTCTCCAGTCCCTGGTCTTTTCTTTCCAGTTCTGCAACTCCTGTGCCTCCTTCCCTTTCAGGTGTGCTTTTCCTTGTTCTTCTCACTTTCTGTTCCTTTCCTTCCACACGTCTTTCCTCTCAGCTCTGGCGTCCCTCCGCTCTGCTTACCACAACCTGCAACACGAAGAGGGGTTCAAAAGAAAGGCTGCATCTTAGCCATCCTAAGTCATCTACACACAGAACTTTCCACAAGGAAGTGGCTTGAGGCAGCAAGCTGCTTATGGATGGGCTTATAACTAAGTAAGGGATGGGCTAAGAAATAGCTACAGATCCCAGCTGTCAGCGAAACAACTGCCTGCCATTAGCTGGTCATGGAAAAAAGTGTAGTAAGCATTCCTGAGGAATAACAAGCAGGCTTATTCCTGTTGCAGGTAGGCTGATGATACCTTCTCCTTTCACAGATTAGAGTACTGTAATCAGATTTCCCAGATATTGATTGTTCATTAAGAACTCTTTGGACTTGTGGGCATAACATTGAAAGTGCTCCAGTACTTCAGCTAAGAACTCTGGCAGAATGGCAAGCATGTGACTTAGGGCTTGATCAGTCTCAGAAGATATTAGGTGCTGTTTTTCAAAGCCAAAGCAGCTTACAACAAGCATAGCTCAGCAAAGCATAACAGAATCTAAAAGCTAGACTCCTGAAAGTTTGCATTATTAATTCTAGCTCAGACAGCTCAAACATCTACATCTACAACCAGTTTTGCAAATAGTGTGCAAGTGTCTCAATAATGTGATTTCTTACAAAAAAATGCGGTGAACTGGAGCATGGTGAAAATTTAAGATATGAATGTCTTTGCAGGTCTGGAGCCAAGAATTGTAACTAGATGGGATGTTCAAAAATATGCAAGAAAGGCCTATGATTTAGGAATTCATTTCATTGGAGGCTGCTGTGGATTTGAGCCATATCACATCCGAGCAATAGCTGAGGAGCTGGCTCCTGAAAGAGGATTTTTGCGAGAAGCTTCTGAGAAACATGGCAGCTGGGGCAATAACCTGAGCATGCATACCAAACCCTGGGTCAGAGCAAGGTATGTATATCTGAACTGGAAAGCACACCAGCACCCTCCTTATAAAGGCTTACATTGGTCCATGCAGCAGACTAGCTTAACCAATATGGAGGTCTAAATATAACCGTAAACATTCTGTGTTAATAATTTTGAAGAATTAAATTTGATCTGGGAGCAGTAAAAGGGGCAAAGGGGCAGTAGGAGAGCTACAAAAATTCTCATCCCTCTTCAAAATGAACATTTGGTCTGAATTAATGTGAAAGTAATGAAAGTTTTGTAATATTTCCTTTTCTTTCTTTAGGGCAAGAAGAGAATACTGGGAGAATCTGAGGCCTGCTTCAGGCAGGCCATATTGTCCTTCAGTCTCAAAGCCAGATGGCTGGGGGGGGGGGGGGGTGGGTAACCAAAGGAACCAGAGAGCTGATGCAACAGAAAGAAGCAACAAGTGAACAACAGCTGAAAGAGCTCTTTCGGAAACAGTTGTTCCAATCCACTGCAGTTGTCTAAATGTTAGAATGATTTATCTACAGACCATCTCATGCTTCACAAGAAAAATCTGTGAAGATGAGTGCCCCGTTGATTTATCAGTTAACATCTAATGAAAGAGACAAAATGCAAAAATAATGTGATTACAGATTAATATGTCAAACTGATAATAAAATCTTTCTCTGGACGAATAGTTTAGAGAAGACACAGTCAGAAGGAGTTTTGGATTCTCATAACAACTGAGCTTCTTGTTAGCTAGGTGCCATCAACTGGGTAGACACAGAAATACGTGGAAAGTAATAATTGACTCAACTCACCTGTGAAAAGAGAAAAAGCCATCTATAAATACAGTATCCATGGACTTCCACTCCTGAGTCTGTTTTCAGTTTGGGATTATGTAGGAATTTCCTCAGGATTTGTTGAAGGCTACTTCAGGGACACACAAGCTGCCAATGCTTCAGACACACAGTTATCTGTAGCCACTTTCTTGACTTCAAGAGAATAAAAGTGAACTAGAAAAATGCATCTTATAAATGGAATCAAAAGATAAGGAAAATGAGAATGAGCTCTTGCAGGAATTTCTTACATGCAGGAGAAAGGTTCAGAGAACTTTTAGGAAAGAAAAATGACAGGTAAATAACTCACTGTTTTTGTCTCAGGGTACCATGTACACAAGATTTACTTCTCTGGAGACTAAAACGGTTAAGAGATTATTCTGAAATTTTGAAAAGTCAAATAAATTAAAAGTAATATGATGGAATAGTATTGTATTATCTTCACACCTTAAATCATGAGAGCTCAAACAGAATAACGTATCTCCAGTAAACCACTGTAATTTTCAAATGATCCAGCTGATTTCTGGATATCTCACTTGAAACACTTGGTTATCTCAAAATAGCATTTAAAACTGAAGCTTCCTAAAATATAACTCCTGTATATAAGCGTAGTAAAACATTCCATGATTCTGTTTAAGCTGATTGATTCAGTCTAGAGAAAATTAGCTATAAGAAGAGATGAAAAACCCTGTTAGGAAATAGATTAATCCACCTAAGTTAAGAAAACCCAAGGACATCTGTACGCTGAATTTGTTGAGAAGCGTTTTCTTACAAAGGATATCACTACACTTGGAAACCATAAAGGACACGTTTCCATAGTTAATTTTTGTGAATTACCACACAACTTTCAGATTTCTCTCTAGAATCCCATTCCCACCCATTCTACATTAAAGCCACTACTTTTATGAAAAATATGATTCTTGAAGTTAGAGTGTTGAAAGCTTTTGTTGGGCTACTTTTTATGTATAAGCTTATTTCATTATTTCTATCCGTGTTGATATGCTGCAGTTCAGGAAACTTATAAACATGCAACACTTTAGTGGGAAACTTCAAATATCCTTTTCAGACTGTTATTGGCAGACAGATTTTTAGAGAAAGCCATCTGCCTTCATCATGCTTACAACAAATTGAAATAGTTACTAGCTGGAATTTTTGCCTGAAAGCCAAAAGTAGACAAATCAAGAAAGTGGATATTTTAAAATGTAGATTATTTGGAAAGCATCCATGTAAGTATATATGCACTACATTAAACTTCTTCCTAAACCCTTCCGGAAGTTCTCCCTGCGTAAACAGAATAACGCAAAATCTGCAAAACAAAAGGGGCAGATCTTTGATCGCCACCAAAATGCATGCATGCAAAAGACATATGCATGATAAAGAGGCTTAAAATACAAGCTACAATTGCTACATAAGTGTTTTGAACGATCATTACCAGTTTAGAGACTTCCTGTGGCAAAGGATGCAGCTTGACCATCATACTATATGTAAGCAGCTGGACTGATTTTTTTTTTTAAAACAGTCCAAGCATATAAAAATTCCTATTGAAGTGAATGAGTTCACAACAGACTATTTAAGAACTATGGTATTTAAGAAGATGATAAAATATGATTTTAAGCACTTAATTTTAGATACTCAGTTTAAAAAGGGCCAAATTTTAACAGACACTAATCATGATGAGAAACACTGAAAAGGAGTTTTGAAGTCATTCAAACTAAGAGCTGACACAAGGGGGGAGCTATACAAGCCCTATTTGATTCATATCACAGGCTGGGCTTAGAAAGAAATTGACAATGGGATGAAAATAAGTTGACAGGGTGCTTTATTGATCACTACAGAAGCCCCAAACTCTCTGGGGGAAAAAAAAAACAAAAAACCACAAAGCAACCAAAAAAAGGCAAAGCACGCAAGACTGAGAAGCAAAGTCAACAAAGCTTTATTTCCCATTTCTTTCTGTGTAACATTTTGGAGAAGGGTAAAGGAACTGTTAGATTTGTTAAAGCTTTCTAATGGCTTATTACATGACTTGTGAAGGAAATAAGACACGGGCTGGCAGCGCAATCCTAGGAAATTTGTTTCCTTAACAAAGCTTGCCTGAAAACTTAGATAAGTGGAAGTGAAAGGGTTTTTAGAAGTTCACCTCCTATATTTAGTACCCTAAGGCAGGATCAGCTACTCATAGGAGATAGTTGTTTAACCTGTGTGGCTATGCACCTAATGATGGAGCTTCTGTGCCAACCTCAGGCACTGTGGTAACGTCACTCTTCTTAACAAAGTTTTCCTAATTTGACTATTCCTTGATGGGATTTAAATCCATTATTTCTTTTCAGCTCATTACAGACACGAAGAATTTATTCCCTTTGTCTTTGCTGAAGTCTTTTATGTATTTGAAGATTTGCATACATTCCTTGTTTCTCTCTCTCAATTGAACAGACCCTGTTCATTCGTTCTTTCCCTGTGGCCTCCGAGTCTGTGAATCATCATAAACCCAGAGATCACCTCCATCAGATCTTTTCTCGGCGCTTCCTAGCTCTATGTTTGTGGGGTTTTTTTGTTGGTGGTGTTGGTTTTTTGGGTTTTTTGGTTGTTTTTTTTTTTTAACCTGGAAGCAAAAGTGAATGTGATGATTAAATCCCTATTGGCCATTTCAGAAAAGAGATGGCAGGGACATCTGGCAGGAACAGGTTACCTGCAGTGGATTACGTTCTGGGAGAATGGGATGTCCTGCCTGATCTGTTGAGGTCCTTCCCAGACATAGGTCCTGATTGTGTAATAAAAGTATGGGAAAAGGCAGGTATAAAAAGGGCAACCTGCAATGGGACAATAGGTGGTGGCAACATATTTCTTTTGTTAAACAATTACCAAGAGACTGGCTTCAGTGTAATTTGACCACAGTGTTTAAGGGGCCACTTGAACAGAACTCAGGGTAGGCTTATCTGGCTTAGGTGGAGTCAGATATTACTACTTTTAATGATAAATTAATGATAGTTGAAGGCGTTCCTTTTTTCAGTTTCAAAAGCATACACCCAAAACACAGAAATTAAACTGGTTGCAGAGACGTTCCAGATAGTCTTCTGATTTCAGATTTTAGTTCCAATTCCTGTACGGCTTCCCAAATTTTCTACCTTAATATTGTTTCTCCGTTTCAGCATGAATAATGAATCCGTTTGGGAGGAATCTCAGGGGCTATTTCCAGTAAAAGAAGAAACGGAAGATGTAGCTAGGTATTTTTTAATGCAATCCAGTGCTTTTAGAGAGGCTGTGTATTTCTTTTAGTATATTTGAACTCAAGTAACAAGAGCAAGTTTCTCTGTTCTCAGTTCCAAGCCTTTTTCAGCACAGACAGCTCAAAAGCTGCTTTCGTTTTGTTCATGGTAGTGGTCCTGCTGCTGTTTCTCTGGTCACGTCTTGCTTTTTTTTTTGCTGACTTGTTTGTCTGCATCTGCACAGTTTCTCTTCACTGCACTGTTTGTTAAAAACATGTATACTTATGCATGCCTATACATACACATAATGTTCTGCATTCAAATCAATCCCATACATCTGTGCTACTTCCCATACTCGAGGAGAACCCATGGGACCCTACAGCTCAGCTGTTGCCCCACCCTCAGCGTGGCTTAGTCTCTGTGGGACTGATTTGCTGCAATTTTCGCCATCGCTAAACAAAGGGGTCCCTCTAAATTGTTTCCTCAAATAGGCTGAGTGGAAGATAATTAGCATGCCAGCAACTTCAGCAAAGTGCTGCAATTGCCCACAGATCATAGACTCATTCACTGGGAACTTAGCTGATGGAGAACTACATGATATTTTTATGGCTTTATTGTAGGAAACTGAGTAAACCACAAGGCTTTAGTTCTACTTCTGGTACTGCTCTTCAGTGAGCACTGGATTGTCTGAACGCCACATATTTTAATGCACTAGAAAAGTCGAGCTGAAATTTTTCCTAAAAAATGTCATTAATTTCAAAATTTCAGCTCGACTTTTCTAGTTTTTCTTTTCCCATTGAGTGTCTAGTGAATTTGATCAATATTTTCATTATTTAAGTCTCAAGTTTTTTGTTGAAGGGCAGGCAGATAGTGCCTAAAGATAGAATTTAGGGCCCAGACTGCCAGTGTGTTATTAGTTTCCAGACATATATGGATGGTTATGGTGTGTTGAGACTGAAGTGCATTATCTTGAGATTTGCTACAGGGAGTCCTGCTTTGGCAGACTCTTCCCTTTGCTTAAAGTTTCAAGAGTCCAAAATACCTTTGTTAATTTTTTTCTATTTTGTTCTCTGCTGCAGTTTTAAATTTAGAAGGGACATCTTGTAGGTTCTTTTCTGCTGGATCCCACATTTGCCAGCCTTTATTTGTGACACACACTTGACATGTATATAGGACGTTTTCCTTCCCTGGCACAGAACAATCCTCACAGCTGGGTTTACCTTTTTCTCTGTGTCCTGGTTTCGGCTAGGATAGAGTTAATTTTTTTTTTTCCTATGAGCTGGCATAGTGCTGTGTTTTGGATTTAGGATGAGAATAATGTTGATGATAACACACTGATGTTTTAGTTGTTGCTAAGTAGTGTTTATACTTGTCAAGGACTTTTCAGCTTCCCATGCTCTGCCAGGTGCACAAGAAGCTGGGAAGGGGCACAGCCAGGACAGCTGACCCACACTGGCCAAAGGGCTATTCCATACCATATGACATGATGCTCAGTATATAAGCTGGGGGGATTTGGCTGGGGGGGCAGCAATCACTGCTCGGGGACTGGCTGGGCATCAGTCAGCAGATGGTGAGCAATTGCATTGTGCATCACTTGTTTTGTATATTCTTTTATCATTAATGTTATTATTTTCCCTTCCATTTCTGTCCTATTAAACTGTCTTTATCTCAACCCACAAATTTTCCTTTTTTTTTTTCCCCCTTTTCTTTCAATTCTCTCCCCCATCCTTTAGCCTGGAATTAGAGGCTAGGGAAGCCAAGCAGCTGGGATCCCTTTCTAGGGAAGGGGGCATTGACAAAGCGATTGGAAAAGGGGCACAAGCCCTCAGCCTCTGGAGGCGACTCCTGTCAGGAGTGAAGGAAAGGTATCCCTTCAAGGCAGATGTTCTATGTCACCCAGGCAAGTGGACCACCATGGAGAGAGGTATTTTTAAAATAAAGAGCTGATCTAGCCATATTCAAAGAAAAACTTCAGTCCAGCCCTTTTATTCCGGCAGTAAAATAAGAATGAAATGTTGCACAACTGGAGACGTAATTAGCTTTGACAGTGCTTATAAAGAAAAAAACTTCCTTGTTAAGCAACAAATACAGGTGTAATTAAGTCTGTTCTGAAATTAAATAGAAATTAATTGCTCTTCTGATTTCTGTCTGTGTATACAAATTTGAGAAGCCATTTGAGAGTCCACCTTCCTCCATCGTGTAGCCATACAAAGAGTCGCCAGGAGGCAGTATTTGCACAGATTGCTACAAGCCTCTGTATTTAAAGTACAATTTGATGACATTTCTTCCTATAGAAAGTCTGAGCAGAAATTATATGGTGAGAAACAAGATTTTTTTTAAAAAATTAAAGATTTTGTAGAGCTTTTGCCTTAAGAGGACACATCTTTGCTTTTTCTTAACGCTGTAGTACTGTGATACTACTAAGAAATGCCTTTTTACAGAAAGGTTTGTAGGAAGAGCCAGGAGGATCTTCCAGCAGGCCAACTGACATAATTGAAAAGAACGTGCAAGCTTACTTGCATACAAGCCTTTCCCTTTACAGGAAAAGACTTCCCTTCCTTCCCAATGTGGCAGAAGAACACTGCTGCTTGACCCAAAGAATAGTAGGGTCTTTTTATTCTTTTTTTTTCTTGGGTGGAACGGCCCTACTTTTTTGTTTGATTAGAAATAAAAATCAAGGGATTTTGCATAGCACCTGCTACAAAGCTTGCTACTCTCTCTGCCAAAAGGCAAAGACCAGCCTACTGGGCTGAACAGGTTCAGTCTCTTTATAGCACTCTCTTGATTTGCAAGCAGGTAAATCGCAAAGCAGGGCTTATTTGCTTTTGACCATTTCCCTCCCGTGTTTTAGTTGCCAGTTGGTCTCTTTCTTCAACGGCACTGAAATAATGACATGCAAATGTTTGCAAATGAATGCTACAAAACGCCCATGCTCTTGAACCACCCATCGATAACTGGTAATGCTTGTAAAGCATCCTTTGATCGATGCGTTTGCTGTTGCTTTGTTAGTCATGAGATGATAGAATCGTGCTTCGTCTCCCTATTCCAAACATACATTTCTTGAATCTGCTTTGAAATCCATTTCTTTGCAACTGTCCTTCACTCTGATTGCATCAAGTCCTGTTACCCAAATTTGCTTTTCTTTTCAGATTTACACCTTTACCGGACACAGAAGCTCTGAGGTGAAGTTGACTAAAATATATGGAAATTCCATCTTCAGATTCCTAAATTTGGGATTTAATTGATTACTGTGTGTCTCAGGAGCTGTGTGTATACAGATGTATACACTGTTGACCAAATTTAGTATCATAATTCCATGTAATTGTATGTAGTGGAGGTTGATAGCTCATATAAAACTTGTCAGATAACATCTCTGTCAATAAAGTGGAACATAAAGAAAAAGTAATACAGAAGAATTTTTGTAGTAAAGCAAGATGCTGAAATAATATACTTTATGATAATATTCTGCCCATCCTATTTCAATGGTATCTATACTTAAAATAATTTAACACATTGCAGGATGAAATGAGATTAGTTTGTTAGATATTTTATAAAGTCAATGGCGTAGAACAAGACAGCTATATGAATCCACTTCTTGTAATGTTTAGGTTAAAAATTGTCGCTGAACCTACCACTGCATTCGTGTATAGAGTTGAAAAAGAAGCCTTGCGCTACCAACTGCTTTAGGAAGAAATTTGTGGTACATGGAGATTTCAGATTCGGCAGGACTCCTAGAAAACTCTCTTCTCAAAAGAACAGTGTGACGGGTTGACCTTGGCTGGACACCAGGTGCCCACCAAGCTGCTCTATCACTCCCCCTCCTCAACTGGATGGGGGAGAAAAAAAAAAATATGATGAAAGGCTCATGGGGTCGAGATAAGGACACTCACTAATTACCATCACAGGCAAACCAGACTCGACTTGGGGAAATTAATTTAATTTATTGCCAATCAACTCAGAGTAGGATAATGAGAAATAAAACCAAATCTTAAACCACCTTCCCCCAACCCCTCCCTTCTTCCCGGGCTTAACTTTACTCCCGATTTCTCTACCTCCTACCCCCAAGCAGCACAGGTGGACTGGGAATGGAGGTTGTGGTCAGTTCATTACACATTGTCTCTGCTGCTCCTTCCTCCTCACTCTCTTGTCCTTACATTCAGCCTTGTGAGTAAAGGTTTATTCTTTAGATATCAAAGACTTTGGATTTTCTCTTCCGGATCTGAACTTCCAAGGTTCAGATCACTTCACTTTTGCTTCCAGGTTAAAAAACAACCAACCAAAAAAAACCCAAAAAACCAACACCACCAACAAAAAAAAACCCCACAAACATAGAGCTAGGAAGCGCCGAGAAAAGATCTGATGGAGGTGATCTCTGGGTTTATGATGATTCACAGACTCGGAGGCCACAGGGAAAGAACGAATGAACAGGGTCTGGTCAATTGAGAGAGAGAAACAAGGAATGTATGCAAATCTTCAAATACATAAAAGACTTCAGCAAAGACAAAGGGAATAAATTCTTCGTGTCTGTAATGAGCTGAAAAGAAATAATGGATTTAAATCCCATCAAGGAATAGTCAAATTAGGAAAACTTTGTTAAGAAGAGTGACGTTACCACAGTGCCTGAGGTTGGCACAGAAGCTCCATCATTAGGTGCATAGCCACACAGGTTAAACAACTATCTCCTATGAGTAGCTGATCCTGCCTTAGGGTACTAAATATAGGAGGTGAACTTCTAAAAACCCTTTCACTTCCACTTATCTAAGTTTTCAGGCAAGCTTTGTTAAGGAAACAAATTTCCTAGGATTGCGCTGCCAGCCCGTGTCTTATTTCCTTCACAAGTCATGTAATAAGCCATTAAAAAGCTTTAACAAATCTAACAGTTCCTTTACCCTTCTCCAAAATGTTACACAGAAAGAAATGGGAAATAAAGCTTTGTTGACTTTGCTTCTCAGTCTTGCGTGCTTTGCCTTTTTTTGGTTGCTTTGTGGTTTTTTGTTTTTTTTTTTTTCCCCCAGAGAGTTTGGGGCTTCTGTAGTGATCAATAAAGCACCCTGTCAACTTATTTTCATCCCATTGTCAATTTCTTTCTAAGCCCAGCCTGTGATATGAATCAAATAGGGCTTGTATAGCTCCCCCCTTGTGTCAGCTCTTAGTTTGAATGACTTCAAAACTCCTTTTCAGTGTTTCTCATCATGATTAGTGTCTGTTAAAATTTGGCCCTTTTTAAACTGAGTATCTAAAATTAAGTGCTTAAAATCATATTTTATCATCTTCTTAAATACCATAGTTCTTAAATAGTCTGTTGTGAACTCATTCACTTCAATAGGAATTTTTATATGCTTGGACTGTTTTAAAAAAAAAAATCAGTCCAGCTGCTTACATATAGTATGATGGTCAAGCTGCATCCTTTGCCACAGGAAGTCTCTAAACTGGTAATGATCGTTCAAAACACTTATGTAGCAATTGTAGCTTGTATTTTAAGCCTCTTTATCATGCATATGTCTTTTGCATGCATGCATTTTGGTGGCGATCAAAGATCTGCCCCTTTTGTTTTGCAGATTTTGCGTTATTCTGCTTTACGCAGGGAGAACTTCCGGAAGGGTTTAGGAAGAAGTTTAATGTAGTGCATATATACTTACATGGATGCTTTCCAAATAATCTACATTTTAAAATATCCACTTTCTTGATTTGTCTACTTTTGGCTTTCAGGCAAAAATTCCAGCTAGTAACTATTTCAATTTGTTATAAGCATGATGAAGGCAGATGGCTTTCTCTAAAAATCTGTCTGCCAATAACAGTCTGAAAAGGATATTTGAAGTTTCCCACTAAAGTGTTGCATGTTTATAAGTTTCCTGAACTGCAGCATATCAACACGGATAGAAATAATGAAATAAGCTTATACATAAAAAGTAGCCCAACAAAAGCTTTCAACACTCTAACTTCAAGAATCATATTTTTCATAAAAGTAGTGGCTTTAATGTAGAATGGGTGGGAATGGGATTCTAGAGAGAAATCTGAAAGTTGTGTGGTAATTCACAAAAATTAACTATGGAAACGTGTCCTTTATGGTTTCCAAGTGTAGTGATATCCTTTGTAAGAAAACGCTTCTCAACAAATTCAGCGTACAGATGTCCTTGGGTTTTCTTAACTTAGGTGGATTAATCTATTTCCTAACAGGGTTTTTCATCTCTTCTTATAGCTAATTTTCTCTAGACTGAATCAATCAGCTTAAACAGAATCATGGAATGTTTTACTACGCTTATATACAGGAGTTATATTTTAGGAAGCTTCAGTTTTAAATGCTATTTTGAGATAACCAAGTGTTTCAAGTGAGATATCCAGAAATCAGCTGGATCATTTGAAAATTACAGTGGTTTACTGGAGATACGTTATTCTGTTTGAGCTCTCATGATTTAAGGTGTGAAGATAATACAATACTATTCCATCATATTACTTTTAATTTATTTGACTTTTCAAAATTTCAGAATAATCTCTTAACCGTTTTAGTCTCCAGAGAAGTAAATCTTGTGTACGTGGTACCCTGAGACAAAAACAGTGAGTTATTTACCTGTCATTTTTCTTTCCTAAAAGTTCTCTGAACCTTTCTCCTGCATGTAAGAAATTCCTGCAAGAGCTCATTCTCATTTTCCTTATCTTTTGATTCCATTTATAAGATGCATTTTTCTAGTTCACTTTTATTCTCTTGAAGTCAAGAAAGTGGCTACAGATAACTGTGTGTCTGAAGCATTGGCAGCTTGTGTGTCCCTGAAGTAGCCTTCAACAAATCCTGAGGAAATTCCTACATAATCCCAAACTGAAAACAGACTCAGGAGTGGAAGTCCATGGATACTGTATTTATAGATGGCTTTTTCTCTTTTCACAGGTGAGTTGAGTCAATTATTACTTTCCACGTATTTCTGTGTCTACCCAGTTGATGGCACCTAGCTAACAAGAAGCTCAGTTGTTATGAGAATCCAAAACTCCTTCTGACTGTGTCTTCTCTAAACTATTCGTCCAGAGAAAGATTTTATTATCAGTTTGACATATTAATCTGTAATCACATTATTTTTGCATTTTGTCTCTTTCATTAGATGTTAACTGATAAATCAACGGGGCACTCATCTTCACAGATTTTTCTTGTGAAGCATGAGATGGTCTGTAGATAAATCATTCTAACATTTAGACAACTGCAGTGGATTGGAACAACTGTTTCCGAAAGAGCTCTTTCAGCTGTTGTTCACTTGTTGCTTCTTTCTGTTGCATCAGCTCTCTGGTTCCTTTGGTTACCCACCCCCCCCCCCAGCCATCTGGCTTTGAGACTGAAGGACAATATGGCCTGCCTGAAGCAGGCCTCAGATTCTCCCAGTATTCTCTTCTTGCCCTAAAGAAAGAAAAGGAAATATTACAAAACTTTCATTACTTTCACATTAATTCAGACCAAATGTTCATTTTGAAGAGGGATGAGAATTTTTGTAGCTCTCCTACTGCCCCTTTGCCCCTTTTACTGCTCCCAGATCAAATTTAATTCTTCAAAATTATTAACACAGAATGTTTACGGTTATATTTAGACCTCCATATTGGTTAAGCTAGTCTGCTGCATGGACCAATGTAAGCCTTTATAAGGAGGGTGCTGGTGTGCTTTCCAGTTCAGATATACATACCTTGCTCTGACCCAGGGTTTGGTATGCATGCTCAGGTTATTGCCCCAGCTGCCATGTTTCTCAGAAGCTTCTCGCAAAAATCCTCTTTCAGGAGCCAGCTCCTCAGCTATTGCTCGGATGTGATATGGCTCAAATCCACAGCAGCCTCCAATGAAATGAATTCCTAAATCATAGGCCTTTCTTGCATATTTTTGAACATCCCATCTAGTTACAATTCTTGGCTCCAGACCTGCAAAGACATTCATATCTTAAATTTTCACCATGCTCCAGTTCACCGCATTTTTTTGTAAGAAATCACATTATTGAGACACTTGCACACTATTTGCAAAACTGGTTGTAGATGTAGATGTTTGAGCTGTCTGAGCTAGAATTAATAATGCAAACTTTCAGGAGTCTAGCTTTTAGATTCTGTTATGCTTTGCTGAGCTATGCTTGTTGTAAGCTGCTTTGGCTTTGAAAAACAGCACCTAATATCTTCTGAGACTGATCAAGCCCTAAGTCACATGCTTGCCATTCTGCCAGAGTTCTTAGCTGAAGTACTGGAGCACTTTCAATGTTATGCCCACAAGTCCAAAGAGTTCTTAATGAACAATCAATATCTGGGAAATCTGATTACAGTACTCTAATCTGTGAAAGGAGAAGGTATCATCAGCCTACCTGCAACAGGAATAAGCCTGCTTGTTATTCCTCAGGAATGCTTACTACACTTTTTTCCATGACCAGCTAATGGCAGGCAGTTGTTTCGCTGACAGCTGGGATCTGTAGCTATTTCTTAGCCCATCCCTTACTTAGTTATAAGCCCATCCATAAGCAGCTTGCTGCCTCAAGCCACTTCCTTGTGGAAAGTTCTGTGTGTAGATGACTTAGGATGGCTAAGATGCAACCTTTCTTTTGAACCCCTCTTCGTGTTGCAGGTTGTGGTAAGCAGAGCGGAGGGACGCCAGAGCTGAGAGGAAAGACGTGTGGAAGGAAAGGAACAGAAAGTGAGAAGAACAAGGAAAAGCACACCTGAAAGGGAAGGAGGCACAGGAGTTGCAGAACTGGAAAGAAAAGACCAGGGACTGGAGAAGAAACTTGAAGGAATAAAAATACAGGAATAAAGGAATAAAAATCCTCCCACTTCTTTATGCACATCTGCAGGAGATGAATCAGCTTGGTTATGAGGAGAGTGCAGCATGATGTCTGGGCACTGAACATTCCTCTAGGCAAAGAAGCCGTGGTGAGGTAGTAAGGTTCCAGCACCACAGCAGAAGTAGGATTCTTCTTCCTACATCCTGTCCCAGAAATGCCTAATATGCAAGAAGGTGATGCAAAGCAGATCTGCTCAAAGTCCAGTGAGTAGTTAAAGAGACAGAGTCAGAAAATAAAAAACAGAAGGGAAAAAAATGAAATGGTCTTAAACAGAAAATTATTGGTCTCAGAGGGAAAGACTGGACAACGGAAAAATAGATGGTCTAATATCAGAAGGAAAACCAGATTAAGCTATCTTAGAAAGCTGTTTAAATAAAAGTTTGTGTACAGTCCTGCAGATGTGAGAGAAAGCATCAGAAGCATCAATTCATGATTTCCTTGTCTCTCATATATCATTAAAAAGCTAATGCAAAATTGATACAAAACGATCAACAGTAAGAATGCAGCATCTTGCACTCAATTTATACCCGTATAAGCAACTAAACTCCAGGAGAACAGTATAGGGTGTTTCCCTGTCTTCTCCGTCACCCACCCTGTCACAATCAGTCCTTGTGTTTCAGGAGCATAAGGACAGCACCAACCTAACAGCTCTGAAGAAACATGGATAGACTCCGCCATAAGAACTGGCCACACATGGTGAAACATGGTGATTGAAAACAAGCAGTATGCTACGAAAAGAAGTTGCCACATAGATCACGTTTTGTGGGGTTTTCTTCCCCCCTCCCAAAAATGACTAACATTCTATTTTCCGTGCCTGTCAATGTACAGTATTTTTCTTGGCTTTATTCAGAATTAAATATCTCTAGCTTAACAGTTTATGTTATCATTTACAGTAAAAAGATATTGAAATTTTCATCAACTTCTGATGAGAAGATTGTAATGTGCGCCTAGATTTAGCCCCTCTGTACGTCTACTCTTGAGATAACTGGGTATGCTTTGACTGACCAGGACTTTTCTGTCTAAAACATTGTCCTTGCTTAACTGGTGACATTTGAGAGCAATTGCAGTAACACAGAAGGGAAAAACACAGAAAACTGGAAAAAGTTCTAAAGATAAATAAATACTGCTGGTATCTAGATGCTGGAGTTTGCCAATACAACATAGCCAATGCTTTTCTAGAAACTGAGATCTTGTTGGCCTGTACAGAGGTTATGTACACTTCAAATACCTAAATGCCTCTTTGTGCATATTGCCTTCCACAAAAAGCAGAGTCAACTGGGTCAGTTTAACAATGATTTACCAAACTACTTCTCTGCCATCAAGTGATCAGTTGCTCCTTCTGGGTAGTGCAAACATTCACAGAACCAGGCTTCTCCAATTGACTCATGAAATTTCTGAAAACTGACATCTCATACAGTTTGCTTATAACATACAAACCAAGAACCATAACAAACCAAAGAGTGAATCCTTCAATTAACTTGATTACTTACTGCATCTGTTCTATCATTTTTGCTTGCAATCAGAGGAGTTATACGAAGGAATGAATAGGATAAATGAGTTCCTGACACTTTTAAACATCCCAGAGTATTTTCAGAACCCAGACATGTTGTTATTATCTAATGAATGCCTCAGGCTCATGCTTTATTCTTTTTCCTTCATTTACGTAGAGAGGACTTTTAAAATAAAATATCTTCCTGAAAATCACATCCATATCTTTTTTTTTTTTCCTAAAAATTCAAGTTTCAGTTGTTTTAATACCTTATTTTATAGGCTGATCTTGAAAAGAAGAATGTATGATATCTGAAAATGAAGGCATTTTTCTAATCAATTTTAAAATGTTTAGGCTGCTTTTTTCCTCTTATCTTAAGAGGATGTGACCTTCTACATCCCAGGTGGGAATAAGCCCTAAATACACAAGCCTTATATACACATAAAGTGGCTGAATCTTTCGGTCTTTTGGGTAGAATTTCTGCTGAGCATAAGAGTGATGAATCCATCTCCAAACTGCTAATCCATTTGTAAGCAACATCAAAGAACATATTCCCTCTTCTGCTTTCTCTCTAATCTCACTTATCTTAGACAGTTACACTTGCAAGACTGAACCATTATGAGTGCAAGAATCATGCACCTATACTAATGATCCAGCTCCGCATATGCATTATACATTAAATCCCTATGCAGGTAAACATTATAGGGCTCATGGGCTAGACGTCACAACCGAGAATGCTGGGGAGCTCCAGTCCAAAGGCATTTAAAGTCTGGGTTGTTTTTAGTGTATTTGCTCTTGTTAATTTCTTTGGACTATTTTACAGCTGTCCTGAACAAGGTTCTATAGCACAAGAAAAAAAAAAAAACAACATTTTTTTTTAATTGATTTAGGTTGTGGCACTTTAACTGTTTTCATCATAATTTCACTTTCAGTCACATGCTGTGATACTGCTGAAATACTCTCATTATCTGGATGATCTTTAACCCAATCCATCTATGCAGAATGCCAGACAGGATAATTGAGACTGATCCTATTGTACAGGAGGATGCCTTGCAGTTTCAGCTTTGCTAAAAGCTAGGGGAAAAAAAGGAACAGACAGTAAATAAATTTAAAAAAAAAAAAAAAGATACCCTTGTCTTACCAAAGGGAAATTCTGGAAGGTCAATAAATCCTTGCTTCCCACAATCAGGTGTATGGAAAGCAAGTGGTTGGGACATCAGGTGAGCTTTCAGTTTAGCAGCGTGCAAGCCCTCTTTCATCAGTCTCACAGTTTCCAGGGAGGTATCTGGGTCAAAATGGCAGTTGACTCCAACAATAGAAGCACCTAGGAGGAGGAAAATAAATAAGTTCAAGTCACATCTCCCTAGGAAGTGGGAGGTGAAAGTTCTTAGCCACAGCACTCCATAAGCAGAGCAGTCCATCTGTACACCAGCACTATGAACACAAGCGTCCTGGTTTCAGCTGGGATAGAGCTAATTTCCTTCCTAGTAGCTGGCATAGTGCTGTGTTTTGGATTTAGGATGAGAATAATGTTGATAACACACTGATGTTTTAGTTGCTGCTAAGTAGTGCTTACACTAGTCAAGGACTTTTTTCAGCTTCCCATGCTCTGCCAGGTGCACAAGAAGCTGGGAAGGGGCACAGCCAGGACAGCTGACCCACACTGGCCAAAGGGCTATTCCGTACCATATGACGTCATGCTCAGTATATAAGCTGGGGGAGTTGGCCGGGGGGCAGGGATCGCTGCTCGGGGACAGGCTGGGCATTGGTCAGCAGGTGGTGAGCAATTGCATTGTGCATCACTTGTTTTGTATATTCTTTTATGATGATGATGATGATGATGATGATGATTTTCTCTTCCTGCTGTCCTATTAAACTGTCTTTATCTCAACCCACAGGTTTTACTTTTTTTTTCAATTCTCTCCCCCATCCCACCAGGAAGGGGAGGAGGGTGAGCGAGTGACTGTGTGGTGCTTAGTTGCCGACTGAGGTTAAACCACGACAACAAGGTAGTTGGATTAGAGCCAGCCTCAACTCTCCTGAGGCTGATCATTCCATTTACATCTCAGTTGCACTCTTTACCTTCCTGATGAGGAATCACATCTCCCACCCTCATGCAGTTGCTTTTCTCATCAGTGCTCAATCAGTGAAGACTGATTATGTACAGCCACATATACAAATAGCTAACAGGTTCCTAACACAGGTTCTGCCTTTGGATTTCAACTCTTAACTCCAAAGGAAAAGAGTAGTTCAGAACAGATATAATAAAACCCCTGTATGGTCGGTCCATCATGCCCCTGATTAATTCCTTCTGCCCTTCCCTTTGTCCTGCAGAAAACACAGCATTTGATAGGCAATAAGATTAATTTTTTCATTCTCTTATTCTCTCATCCTGGATTTGAACTGTGCTCCACACATTTCTAAAAACATGAGCAGAGAATCAAAGGCGGCTTTGGATTCTGCTTATGTTTCATAATCCTGAGCCCAGAATTTGGGGCTGGGTCTGTAATCAACTTTGAATAGTTTTAGGATTTTGTTCTACTCAGTATCAGCTGCCTGTGGCTATTGCTCCCAATACCATCCTGGTTAATAAGGATTTTATAGCTGCATTTTCATACTTTTTTTTACAAGACTGCTCTAGTAAAGTACACATAGAAACTCTTCCACAGGCTCAAAACTTTCATCAAGTATAATTGGGAAGCTATCTACTTGAGATACACATCCATTTATCTCAATGATTAAGGACTTAACTTTGTTCCATACTTTTAAAGTGCAGATTAAAACAGATTCTTACCAGCCTTTACCAGTCGGACAGCACATTGTCCGGGGGGCACGCCATGCATGTCTCCTTCTGGACAATGCACATTGTAGCTGCAACTGGCTTCCTAGATTCTTTTAGGACTTCAACAGCCCAGACAGCTTCTTCAACATGTTCAAAATACTGAAAGAAATTAAAAGTGGACTACTTTCGTTTCTTGGAGATGAAACATAAACACATTAATCCAGACCCCAAATTCACCAGCAATACAATGACTTGATTCTTTTCTGATTTACACTAACAGAATTCAGTTGAGTTCACTGACCACACAGTTAAAAAAGGATTTTAAAAAGTCAGAAGGAAAACTAAATCCAAAATAAAAAGATACTCATGTTTCAGAATAAGAATGCCCATACAGGGGGTTAATCAGGGATTTATCCCTGAAGAACTATTTTCATCTAGAAAAGTCACCATGGGTTGGTTACTTACGGAGTACAGGAGGAAACAGGAACTAATCAAGATCACATTAATCTATCCTCTTTGTACTGGTACAGAATTTGACTTGACTGAGATGATAGAAATTTAGGGTTCAAGGTCCTATTCTAGGACGCTTGCAGATACTGCTGTGCATTTAGAAAACATCTGATTCTACTGGAATAAAAGTATAACAGAAAATTTTAAAGAAGGAAGCAATATATACTTGTATTCCCTAAAGTAGACTAGACATCTTAAAGTTAACACACTGTGCCAGCTGAAGGCATGTACTTTTTTACAGATTTACCTCTGCAATTAGGAAGTCAACATTCTTCTTCATAAAGCCATCTAGTTGCTTTCGAAAGGCTGCTTTAACCTCTGCTTTATCCTTGCAGCTTAAGTATGATGGTGTTTGACTGAGTCCTCCAGCCACTAAAGCATCACCTTCATTAGCCACTTCTCTTGCAATGTCACAAGCAGCTTCATTCACTTTCTGGCACTATATGAATATAGATTACATCATTTTTACCTGGTCAGAGATATGCATGTAATTTCAGAGCACAAAAAGGACAAAAGAGTTCTTCATATTCATTTATAATTTAAATGTATTTTTCTATAATATTGATTAGGAAGATCAGCATTTTTCAAAAAAATAACAAACATTAAGAAACAGATTTCTTGCAACTTATAAGTTATCATATTATCAAACACTAATACAAAAACATATTACCTTTAATACATCTTACACAAATAGTCTATAAAAAAGCAAATATTTGGTGTGAAGCAGAATTTTTTTTTCCTCTTAGAAAATAAGTTAGTTAGTTACACTTAAGTGTCTGCTTCTATTCTGAGATTTTGTGGATGGAAAAAAAAAGTAGTAATTTCAATTGATTTTTCATTCTGTTTCTTAATGTATTATTTTAGTATTTTGATAATTTTCAAAATTTAAGCTATGATATGATATAGAGTCATTTAAGGCACTTTTAAAAGGATGTCATTAATTACCTGATGTTAAAGTTACCAATTTAAGAATAGCAAAGGGAAACTTATCACTATATATGATTAATTAATCACCTAGACTGAAAGACACATTCCCTGTATACCCAAACCAGGATGACTAGAACAGCTTGTGAAAGAGGTTAAGCTGGGAAAAAAAGATTTTTGGAAAAGAATCATTATTTGGGATAGATAACAAGGACTGATTAGAGCAGGTTTCTTTGTGGCCCATGGGCTACTTAGAATCTACATAGGTTTCTCTCAGCTGAAGTTTTCCATGGCTGCCTCAAAACATCCAGATGATTTTTAAGGCTATTGCTGACAGAGTGTCTTCCACTTGCACTTCTGCTCAGGTACGTGTTTGGGAACACCAGGAGCTGGAGCCATAAACCAGTTAGAGCCTGGAGGAAACTGCTTCTAGAACTGGCAGCAAATCAAGCTTGAAAGTTTTGCTGCAATGCATTCCAGTTTCCAGTTGCTTTCCCAACCCCTCTTATCATTTTTCGTTGCAGCATGGCTAGTTCCAGAGGCACTATGTTTCTGGGATATCACTTCAGACATTTCGATGTTGCATCTATTGAATGTAAAGGTACAGCATTTCAGATAAATTTGGTCATATGACATTTTAATGTCTTAACCTCTTAATTAAGCCTCAAGTGTTTCCCTAGTGTCCAGATTGTTCTAGTTTCTGACTTGGGATATCTTCACATAAATATATTCCTTCCTCTCTGCGCCCTGGAGAATCTTCTCTATTTTCCAGAGGCTGAAATAATAGACAATAGGACCAAAGGGGAAAAGATCAGAGAAAACACCCAACGACAAATCTTCTAGTCTCAAAGGAACTATCTAGAAATGTTTGTGCCAGAAGTCCCAGTGGAGATGGGGCCTGCATCTAGTGAAGGCACCCAACATCTTACAACTCCTCTGTGTAGGGGGTAAGAAAACACCAACACAGTACTTCTGTTACTGTACCAGATTACCCTTACACATGAGAAGGGGAATACTGACCACAGTGTATACCTTGGATTTTTTAGTTGATATTTTATTGAAGACATGGTCCTAAAAAAACATTCAGTTCTTATTAGCAAGTCATTATTCTCCAGGATTCTTCACCATTTTTGCAGTTGATTTGTTTCTCTGGATGCTAAAGCATTTCTTTTTTTACAATTGATTTTGCTCTCTGTGCATTTAGTCCTCCCTATACTTTGTATGAAAACTCCAGTAAACTATCTCCTCAGATGGGAAAAATAAGATGTGGGCATCCTTTTTCCTCTCTTCATCTTTGCCCCATTTTGTTATTTTTTTTTTTTTCTTTCCCCTTTAACCTTGTCTTTCTTACTATTCCAAATTCTGAAATTGCACCATCTCATTCTTTGGTCCTCAAATATAACCAAAACTGTTATGACAAACTGTGAAAATACTTGATAATTCTTTCTATTAAACCTTTTGAAATGAATACACTTATTTCATATCTCCATCAAAATAGTATTTTACTCACACTTATTTCCTCAGCTACATAATTGCCCCTGTTCTCTAGTTTGTCCTCACTGGCATAAAATGTGAATGCCTGCAGAACATTGGATCCAGCTCTGAGGAATTCCCGGTGAAGCTGACAAACTGCAAAGAATTAAAAGAGACAAAGAAGAGATGTTTGGTACAGTTATTACTATTATTATCCCAAAACTAAATGTTTATTGAATTAATGTTACTGTAAAAGAAGTGATACTGTGTTTACTAGAAGAGCCATTATGAGGGAGTAGAAGCAGTACCCCAGTCTGTGTAGAATTCCTTTCTTCCCACTCTTAGAACATTAGGTAGAAAACTTCCTTCTTAGTTATTCTCTGCTAAGAATGACTGAAGATTTCTATATTTAGTTCATCAGTAGATTCAGATGCTCACGTACCCAAGAGTCGGGCCACTGAAGAACATCAAAACAACCAGCAGGTGGATCGGGCTGCTAAGATTGAAGTGGCTCAGGTGGATCTGGACTGGCAACATGAGGGTGGATTGTTTATAGCTCGGTGGGCCCATGACACCTCAGGCCATCAAGGAAGAGATGCAACAGACAAATGGGCTCGCGATCGAGGGCTGGACCTGACCATGGACGCTATTGCACAGGTTATCCATGAATGCGAAACATGCACTGCAATGTGTACCTCAAGGGGATTTGATTTTGGGTGAAAATAGCCAATGAACTGAATGGTATGATGTTAATTGCTATATAATACTGTATGTCATCACTTCTATGGTGGCTATATGCTATATCAACAGAATCACAGTAAGAATCACCCAGATTAATGAAGAATGAACTTTGATGGAACCGAGCAAAGTGCAGCGGTGATAGAACCATAACTGGCTTCAGCATGCAACAACCCAACACCACACACCATCTCTCCTGCCCTATAGGACTGTTATGAGAGATGAAGCCCAAAGTCATGGACCGAATGAACTCAACGGACATTTTAGAGGGATGGCCCATGGACTAAGGGAATGATATCTGTGTGTACATATCAAAAGACTGGAAAAGTGGTGGTGATTAATTGGAATGTATTGGAAAGGATAGGACCTGGGCATGACATAGATGGTATAGAATAAGGGGTGGATACTGTCCTGGTTTCAGCTGGGATAGAGCTAATTTTCTTCCTAGTAGCTGGCATAGTGCTGTGTTTTGGATTTAGGATGAGAATAATGTTGATAACACACTGATGTTTTAGTTGCTGCTAAGTAGTGCTTACACTAGTCAAGGACTTTTCAGCTTCCCATGCTCTGCCAGGTGCACAAGAAGCTGGGAAGGGGCACAGCCAGGACAGCTGACCCACACTGGCCAAAGGGCTATTCCGTACCATATGATGTCATGCTCAGTATATAAACTGGGGAGAGTTGGCCGGGGGGCAGGGATCGCTGCTCGGGGACTGGCTGGGCATCGGTCAGTGGGTGGTGAGCAGTTGCATCATGCATTACTTGCTTTAATAATAATATTATTATTACTACTATTTTATTTCAGTTATTAAACTGTTCTTATCTCAACCCATGAGTTTTCTCACTTCCACTCTTCCGATTCTCTCCCCCACCCCATCAGGGAGAAGGGAGGGAGCGAGCAGCTGTGTGGTTCTTAGTTGGTGGCTGGGGCTAAACCACAACAACCCACAAAACAATAATTATAATAATTTCTAGAACACTACTTATCATGTAAAACAGAGTTAAAACGCTCAACAGCTTATAGCAAATACAGGAATAATTTATTCCCTAGATATTGTATAGAGACATGAGAACACTGCAGTTTCTATGGCAGATGTTTGGAAAAGCTTTCCTGAAGTCTTGGTTCATCATACCTCATTGTCTACAGACAATCTGTGTCATTAGGGAAACATGTTAATGTGTCACGAGAATAAAATTACTGCCTTCAGCTACAACAAACACAGCATTCTATGCCAGAGAAGCTCAAACGGTAGTCTGAGTTGCTAGAGTCAATCTGCATACACAGCAGCACATCTGCTTTCAGTGAAGGAACAGTGTGGTGTCCCTTGCTTTTCTCTACTAGTACCAGTATTTCATTTCTAATTACAGCCTTGGGTAACCACACTGTGATTTAACACAGCAGTCACAAAGAACTATCCAGGAACATAGATTCTAGCAGAGCTACAATTCAAAGAGTCCCTGGAATTTGCCTGAACTATCGGGATCAAATTTCAGTTTTACAGCCTTTACACAGTCAAAACATTCCTAGTGCAGAGAGTATTCTTTTTCCTACATCATTAAAACAGGCTACTGAGCCCAACTAAAAGGACTGTCTCTGTATGTTTCTAGTGTTCTGTAGTTTGTTTTTCTATTCGCCCCCATGAAAAATCATTGATGAACACTAGTCAGGAAATGTGAAAAGGAAAAAATAATCTACAAATATTTTCACAAATGCTTTATGACATTTCCATAATAAACTAGATTTATTTACCCCCATGGTTAGTGCTCTTTAAATATGGTTCCTGCATTCCTAGAAGAATGTTTGGGATTTGTGTGAATAAGGATGGAGACATTGGTAGGCAAATGAAACATAATCTAACACGTATGAATAAGGAACTTTATATCCCAAACTATCAGGTATGTGAACAGCAGACTCTTGAATGGGTCTGCATTTGGAGGGAAAGAATAGCATTATAAGTAAAGTATCAGCCTGAATCTCATTCAATCCCAGGCAAATCATTTTTACCACTAGAATACACTTAGTATTATCAAGCCCACAGTAGTCTGCATGATGCTATCAAAAACCCAAACCACTCTAATTTACTTCTTGTGTGACTTCTAGCATGTTACTGAAGCTATGTTTTCTTCCACTATTTGAGAAATGAGGTAACAGCCACATATGAGGCTAAACAATTATTAAATTTGATGCATTTTAGGAGTCAGACATACAACACTGAGTTTTCATTTCAATCTACCATGAGTTGGACATTTCACAAAAGACACAGACTTAAGCTAACAGCAGATGGGGGCAGTAAGTGCATATGCATATTGCTCAGTACAGAGCAGTAGCTCAGATACCTGATCTGGCTCAGAAGAAATATTTAGATCTCATTTCTAAACTTGTCAGTCTGGCAAAACTTCTCCTCCCTTGTAACGGAGATAATGGCCTTCAACTCACTTTTTTTTTTTTTTTCTTTCTGTTTTTTTTTTTTTTCCCTCCATCATTCCTTGCTGCAATCTCAGAACCTCCCTCATTCCTTACAAAGACAAGAAAGGCCGGTAGTTGTATGGTTTTTTACACCAGCTGGCTCAGACAGTTGGTCCTTCTGTTCTTTACACCTGCTTTCAAAATAACATGACCCTTGAGCATGCAGGAGCAAAGAGCAATAACAGAGGGGAGGCAGCACACTGCACTGAAAGAAATGAACACATTTCCAGTTAAGGGTGTATTTATAAATAGCCTACAAAGGGCTTATAAAAGTGTTATGTTACAGACATGAGCAATATGTTCTAGCAAATCAGTAGGGGGCTAACCTATGACTACTGATCACTTGTTTAAAACAAATCTGTGTGCCAATTTAGCCTATTTAAGCCATCTGCAACTGCCTCTATGTAAGGTAATGTCTTGCATTCCCCATGGACCGAGACCTACACTTCCTGAGAAGGCATGTGGAGAGGGTCAAAGACTTTTGTGGTACAAAAGAAATAAGCAAAGGGGAAACAAAGAGCATGGTATAAGCGCTACGATTTGTAAGATGGAATGCGCAGGGGCAGAAAAAGGTACAGGTGGAGAGAAAGAGAGAGGTGATAGGATGTATTTTTGGGAGATGAGGTTCAACAAATTAGGTCATCACCCTTTAAACCTTTGCTGGAGCACTGCATTATCTAAGGCTGTCCATGACCCTAAGTTAGGCATGCTACACAAAGTAACACTTGAAGGCTGAGAAGGATTAGGGGAAAAAATAGGTAAGGTGTACAAAGCAATGTAATAGAGAGGGCTAAGATCTCTATTTCTCCTTCTCCTCTTCTTCCTTCTTCCCCCTTTATAGAGGAAAAAGACTAATTTGGAAGGACATACACTTAAGACAGAACAAAGAAAATTTTTTTCCCAGGACATTCTGAATTAGCTTGTGGGATTAACTGCACATGATATTACTAGGGCAAATGCTTTATTGTAATGAAGCATACATAAATAGATAATAGCACCTGCTTTTGCACTATTTATGCTAAACACTATAATCTTTATGCTGTAAGGCATAGAATGATTGCTCATTTTGCCCCCCTCCACTGTAGACAGTCACTCCATTAAATGGGATAGGCAGAAGTTGAGTTAACACCCTTGGCACAGCAACTGATGCAATTTTATTGCAATTCTTAGGTTCTTATGAGGTTTATCAATCCTCATTTCACAGTGGAGCCAGATACATTAAATACTCCTCTTCCATTCCATTGTTTATTAAAAGCTGCCGTTTTCCTGAAGGAATTAATAAACAAACTGTATTCATTTATAATGGTCAGAACACAACAAAACAGATAGTTAACTGCAGAATTTTTTGTCACAAGATGTTGTGAAGGATAAACTTGATATCAGCTCAAGGACAGACTGGACATGTCCATGAGAGAGAAATCACTGAATGTTATTAAATACAAAGATACCATATCTGTGTCAAAAAGTCCCTGGGTTACAAATTACTGAAGACTGGGAAAGCATTCTGGAGAGGTATCACTATATGTTTGCACTACTCATATTCTTTCCCAACCAACTGCTTTTGACCAGTGTTAGAGCAAGAATAAGGGGTACGATGATTAGGGGGTCTATAGATTCTTAGACTATTCTTAACAGTGTGTAATTCTACATTGTCAAGCAACCCACTACAGGTTCCTATATATTTATTATTTATCCAACCATGTTTACCTTCACTATAGAATCACCATTTCCCAGTAAAACTGACCTGCTTCTGGGTGTTCTACCGTTGCTTCGGGAGTCCAAGGCCTAGCTTTTACATACCCCCTCTTTTCAAGAGCAAAGACGAATCCTCCATCTCCAATCACAAATTCTCCAGCATCTAAACGCTCTAGAATACCCTGCAGAAAGCAGGAAGAAAGGTTAATAATTACAGTTCTTCAGTTTTGTGGGCTTCCTTTGTTGACATTTCCTGTATTTGCAAAGCAGATATAATTATTTGTGGGCTACCAGAAACATCTTTGCCATAATAATAAGAAGTAATCCATTTCCTTCTTGAAATTCTCTTTAAAGAATAGTAGGTGATCTGTTTTACAACATAAGGCGTTAATATATGCATATATATTACATAAGACTTTTAATTATTCAGTTTATTGTATTCCAGAGATATAGTCCCCAGAACTAGAAGTCAATGGTCTAATTCCATTCCTATGAAAGTAAAACACAGTCTCAAATTCTCCTGTAAAATATATGTGAAACTTTTTAAAATGAAACACTAGTATCACTGACCTCTTCATTAGCTCATTTGCTCTTTAGCTACAAATGCCATCATGACAGAGCCTCAGCACAAGTAGCTTGTGACACAAGATGGCACAACAAGCATCAAAAAAAGTAAGCATGTAACATTTTCCTAGCAAATAAGACACATCTCAGAATGCTGGCCTCCATTTTCTGACAGACTTTTCACTGGCCTGGGTTTCCTTACCTAGACTTACAAAATGAAAGAAAATCCTGCTTCTTTTGCACAGCCCAGAAATGTTTTAAGATGCCAAATTACAAACCTTACAGCACCCTGTGATTAACCTTGCTTCTGCCTTGAACTCTACACTAACACAAGGAAAGTGGTAATTATTTTTTTTTGTAAAATGAAAAACATGAATACAAAATATATTGATTGCACCTAATACATATTATTTTTTGTATTCCTTTCATTGCTTCATTGGATTGTTCAAATTTTCAAAAAAGTACCTTGCTGTTATACTAAATAGTACTAAATTCTGCCAGTAGATTACAAACATAATTCTATTTGACTTTAAAAAGTGGATTAATGCAGACCCATTACATTAACAAAGGTAGTGGGTACAGAAAAAGATTTTAAAAAATCAAAGGTAAGACTGAAATTGCTGTCCATAGTTATCTTTTCCTGATGGCCTACTAGCGTTTCAGTAGATGAAATTTGAGGGAGTAGGGGAAAAAAAAGCACCTTGCGGACATAGAGTTGAGTGTGTTTTTTTGTGTTGAGAGGAAGGGTTTTTTAACAATTAGCCTCCAACCTTTAGTAGATTATCTTTCTTGATAATTTCTCCTTCATTAATTCAATTATCTCACACCATACATCCAGGAAAGAAAAACACTTATAACATCTCAGCACTGCCCTTTAGGCAGCATGAGAGTATGCCTTTCCAACAAGAAGGTGCACTGTGCCAACTATGCCAGTTCCAGTACCAAGCATAGCAGTGTAAGGCTACTTGGAGGCCACAAAGCCTGGCTGAGAGGGTCGGCGTTTTTGGCCCAGGCACTGACATAGCAGCAAGGTGATGGGGCTTCTCTGCACAGTGTTGCTGTGCAGATATATGAGCTAGGCCAAGTGTTGGCTTGCAGATGTCTGCATCACATTCCATTGCACATTCTGGACTTTCCAAAATATTGACGTAATTAACTTTACAACGTTAAGAAAAAGTGCAAGCTTTTATCTTTATTTCAGCAGGACCAGGGCAAAACTCAATCTACAATACTCAGTCTCCAAAACTCAGTAATTTTCAATAAGTCTACAAGTCGTGCCTGTCTATTAGGGCAATTCTGTTGTAAGTGTAAATGTCAGGAGGCTTTGTAAAGATTGTGTTTGCAATTAACTAATTTGCAGTTGTAACAGAATGCCTCAAATGGGGCCAGAGAAAGGCACCCAAGGGATCACTGGTTGAGTCCCTGCTTCCTCTGCCTGCCAAGGAATCTTTTACAGACAGAGCCTGCTTCAGAAGTTTAATATGCAGAGAACAGGAGTGCAGAGGGGAAAACAAAAAAAAAAAAATCTTAAATGTATAAGCAACCTCAGTTGTTGCTTGTTAACTGAAGATTACATTACAATAGATACATGTTGACACAATATATAGATATATTTAAATGCACTACAATCAACAGGTTTTTTTTTTCAAGTCCCTTCTAGGATTTAACAGCAGTTTCCCTTCACAGTTCTAGCTTTTTTAAACTGCACTTTAAAATAATCTTCACTTTTGACACACAGAAGCAACATAAGCCATGACTGAATAGATTGTGGTATCTTAATATATAATATATTGTGATATATTAAACCTAGCATCAGGGCATCTAATAGCAGGTGACATAACTATAAAGCACAAAGTGCTTAAACTTACTTTGTCAGTTCAGATTGGCTCAAAATGGAAATAACTTTTTTGCAGACTTTATTATAGGTCTGATATCATCTCTTCACACCATTTTTACTTTATCTATACTGGATAAAATACCATTGGTTCAAACAGCATATAGCTAGCATGAGTTCAGCATCAACATTGTTTTGTTCTGCCCCAGAGAACTACAACTGTGTGCTCATGCCCAATCCAGATCAAAATTGTACTGTCAAGTGATCCAGTAGTACACAGATCTGGTATTAAATAACAAGAAATAGTATCTGTAAAAAGCTAACCAGGGCTTTTTTGAGCCATCTTTTCACTGCTTCACTTTTGCTACCATGAACAAAGTTGCACCACAGTCCATACATCTATCCACGGAAGGAGTGCAAATGACTGTATGAAGATATTCCCCCAACCAACTTTAAGAATGTAACCGAACCATATAAGTGAAAAGCCTGCTTGGTCTACCTATATCCTATCTTTCCATCGGTGGAGAGAAAAAAGCATCTCAAAATAACTATTCAGATCTTAAGTGAGCCCTCAAGAAAGGCTTATCTCTGTCCATTGCCTGTAGGAGAACCTAGGGCAATTGCCTTCTGCTAGGTGTCTGAAGTTAGGTGGCATGTGCCAAAAAATAAGCAGCAGAACAAATACCTCCTCACCTCCTTCCTTTATAACTGAGCTACCTGAAAGGCATAGAGTTCATAGACTTCTTCCCATATCCTTCTGTTCTCTTACTCTAGACTTATATGCTACATATAAAACCAAATAAAAACAGTTCTGAGTAAGAAGTGTCCAGTGTCCTACTAATAATACTGTCCTTCCAAACAGAAGGTAGAATACATGATTCCACTGACCCTCCCAAGCAGCACTGCAGGGTAGCAGTACTGGTATATGTCAGAGAGTCTGATTTAGATATTGCTCAAATGTTTATCTTGATGGCCAGAATGGCTGATGCCTGAATAACCTTTTATACTGGCTTATTTCTTTAGCTAAATGAGAGTGCGAAGGGCATGCATATATTGGAGACTGCGCTCCTATTACAAACACTGTTGGTATTCAGTCATATAAATAAAGGGAAGAGCAATTTGGGGCTTTTAGAGTTGTCAGGACGCTGGAGACAGGAATCCCATCCAATGAAGGTTTATGCTTACAATATTTACAATTTTAATGTGTTGTGAGCACTGCTTAGTTTGCATATCAAATAATATTAAGCAAAATGGTTTTGAACTTTGGTGGCTTCAATCTATGTGTTGAGAGAAATCAAGATTCTGTGAGCTGTTACAGCATTAAGTTGAATCTAATCTATCTATCTCATAACAGTGTCCAAATGTCTTTAATGGTTTGATGCTGAATAGGTATAGTTATTATTACGTCTTTACTTTAGCTTTTCACAATATGCCCTTACCCGCAGAAATACCGAGTACCTTACTTGGAGGTTAAGTGCGGTTTGCGGGTTGTGCCAGTTTTGCAGCAGCTCCCCAGGAAAGCCTCCGGGCAGGACCCCGAGGGGGCGGGAGAGGCGGCCGGGTACAGCGGAGCCCCAGCCCGACCCAGAGTCGAGCTCTGCCCTGTGCCGCTGGGAAGCTCCCGCCGCTCCCCGCCTGCGCGCCTCGCAGCACCGGCGCGAGGCTGCCTCTGCCCTACCGCGTGGTCCCGCTAGGGCAGCGCCCGCACCGCGGCAGGGGCACCCCTCCCAGCGCCCGCCGCTGCCCCCACGCCGGACAGGGGAACGGGCCCGCCGAGAGCAGGGGACCGGGGCCGAGCAGGGGAGGGAGGTGGGGGAATTATCCTTTTGCCCTGTTTCGTGGTCTTCCTGATCGGCAGCATTTTCCTCGCCAAAGGACGCTGGCTACCTGAGACTACCCAGACGACTCGGCACGAAGCAGAAGATAACCCGAGCGCTCAGCCCGCACTTTTATAACGCGGGGAGGAGGCGGGCCGCGGTGAGCAGCGCTGCGAGCGACACCCCCGGCCGGCCCGGCCCCTGCCTCCGCGGGGCGCCCTGGCACGGCCCGGAACTGACCCGCCCCCTCCCGCCACCGCCCCCGCCTGGCTCGGGGACGAGCACTGGGGGTGGGGATCGGGAGGCGCCCGGTAGCTCCTCCGGGCTGCCCCCTCGGCCAAGGGGCTGGCCAGCGCTCTCCATCCCTGCTGCGGGCGGGCTGCGCGCGGGATGAGCGCGGTGCTGCGGAGAGCCCTGCGACGGCTGCGACCTCCCGCCGCGGCGGCCGGCCCGACCCCCCCCCGCCGCCGCCGCGGCTGCCCTGCGGCCCCTCGGCGGCGGCGCGGGCACGCGCGGGCCGGGCCGGGCTGGGCGCGGGGGCGGTGAGGAGCTCCGGGCGGGATGCGGTGGGGAGGCGCTGGCAGAGGAGCTGTTAACGGTCACGGCTCTCAGCGCGTGGCCTCCGCGCGGGCGGTGCTGCCCCAGGGCGCGGCCCCAGAAGTGTAAAGCTATCTGGCGGGGGGCGGGGGGGGGAAGGTAAGGGGAATACAGCTCCTTCTGCCGGCCTGCAGTGCTCCACCAGGTGCCGGTCAGGGTCACCGGGCCGCGAAGGCCTCTCCTTGTGGGCAGGAGGTGCATTTCCCACCCCCCCCTCCCCCCGTGCCTCGCATTTCTCTGTCAAAGACCAGACTCAGCCCGGGGTAAGTAGCTGACCTGGTATAGAGAGATCCCTCCTGTTGTGTTCTGGGCCATAGCGATGAGCACAAAATGACCTATTTTACCTGGCACGAGCAAACATCTGGGTGAACCGCGTAGTTCACAGGAAAGGTGCTCCCCGGATTCTTACCAGGCTCCTGCGTTTGAAAGAAAACGTTTGAAAAGAGCTGAAAGTCATGTGATCTGATCTGATCTGAATTCTCTCAGTGCCAGGAGGCACACAAGGCGCGAACATCGTTCTTCCACTTCGATCGGTCTGCGGCTGCGTGCTCTGGAGTCCCAAGGGCCACAGCGCAGTCTTCTGTTGGTTTTTTCCTCAAGACACGACCGATCCAGTTCCATCTCCTCCTCCTCACTTCATTACTGATTTTCTCCATCTCCGAGTTGATGCTCGTCGTTTCTGCAGCTTTTTTTTTTTTTTTTTTTTTCTTCTTCTTCTTCCGGGAGGAGGTAGTTGGCCTCCTGCCCAACCCCCATGACTTGGAGGGCCAGTGGTTTTTCTGTCAGGGTGGCCTTCCCTTAGGCTGCGCTGGTTCGCGGCACCTTCTTCAATTTTATCCGGTGCACCCTCCAGAGAGGGATCCCCTATCCACCACCCAGGGGACGCGCCTTCTAGCCGTGCAGCCCCAGCCGAAGGGAAAGTCATGTGAGGAAGTCTCAAATTCAAAGCATAAAAGAAGCATGAGAAAACCACGCTTGACCTTGATTAACTATCCTCATAAAATTTGATAGAGGAGCTGGGGTAAGTGTCTCGCATCTGGCTAGTAAACAGGTTACTGTTAACTTGCAAAAATGAATATGTAATCTCAAAAAAGAACACGTAGAAGTGTGTATGGGTCAAATACAGAAAACCTGTGGTGTCCAGTGCTCCCATTTATTTTCCTTTTCATTCGTTGCCGCATGGTGCATATTCCTCCTGCATTTGCATTTATCATGTCATATTATTTTAAAAGATCTTCATTCATAATACATGCAACTAATAGCTTTGATTTCTGAATGGAGGATGGGTGGAAGACTAGTTACACGTTAGACAGCCTTTTGCCAGAGGCGTTGCAAAAGCAAATGTACAAGGAGGGGGAGATAAAAATTGAGTATCGATTAAGTGTCCTGAAGGGAAAGATGATACTGTGGTTTCACAGTAGTTTGTACTGCTGCTGTACTAAGAGGTCCTACCTTGTCTTACATCCAAAAACATGGCTTTTTAAAATTTGGATAAATTTCCTGATCTGGCTTGCTGTCTGTGGGAGGGGCAGTAGAGAGGAGGATCAGACAAGACAGTGAGAATGGGGCTGCCTATGGCAGCAGTCCTGGTTTATGCTGGCTTAAAGGGGTTGTGAAACTGTAGCGTAGTGTAGTAGCAGGTGTGAGCCATTGACAAAACCCTGTTTCTATAGTGTTTTGACTCGAGCAAAGTAGAACATGTCAAAATAGACGGGATGTGAAAATATATATTCAGTTTTATTGTTCGTGAACACGTAGACTGATGTAGTCTGCTGACATTTGGCTTTAGAAATATTTTAAGGAGCTTTACTAAGCAGACATTTTTTTAAAGACTTTCTCTTTGTGTCGCATATACTATAGCACTTTTGAAATGCCAGGTTTTGACACTGTCATTTCAGGGGTACAGTTTCTCATTGAGAACTAGGTTCTACGCATAAGGGTATATTGGACAAATAACAAAGATTTAAAGTTGTGAGTGGAAGCAACCTTGCGTTGCTTTTTGTATTACTACTGTTTATGTATATGACCCTTTAAGAACATTTACTTTAAAAGAAGATAAGAATGACCAGGTTAGGTCTTAAGTGAGGTGTGTCACTTAGACTGCCAAGCAGGGACCAAGTTATATTATGATTGGAGCTATAAACAAAAGTGCAACTGTCTTTTTGTAACTGTCTGTAATTTTTTTTCCCGGGAGCGAAACCCCATCTCCTTTCTTGGGGAAAGACAGAGCAGACAGTGATCACTGGAAATGGTTGTGTTGGTGTGAGTCTAGCCTATCACTTGGCTAAGGCTGGCTTGAAGGATGTCATTCTGCTGGAAAAATTGGAGCTCACTGCAGGATCTATTTGGCATGCAGTAAGAAATGTTTTGTTAATCTCTCAGATTAACAGCAGTTTGTATATCTAACCGTGGTAGAAGTTTCATTACCCTTTATATTCCCTGGCTTTCCGGAGATTAACTATCATCTTGGTTATTTTATAGATCCAAACTTTAGCACCGAGTTCTGTATAGCTTTGCTGTATGAGTTTTGAAAAGTTGGTTCAGCTATCCATACTACACTTTTCTCATTTGTAAAAACTGGGACAAATACTGTATTTTGAAATTACTGTAAGGTAACTGTTAATATTATACATTTTTGGCAGTTAACTGGATTTAGACTTTAAACTTTAGTTTAACTTGAACTTTTTAAACTTAAGGTTTCATTTCTAAAGTAATATCTAGTTTATACGGTAGACTTTATCATTGGAAGTGGTTGCACTGGCATGCATAAACCAGAAATGTGAATTTTTGCATTATTGTATATGCAATTGTTTCTTTATATATGTGCCATCTTGAAAGAGAGGTGATCAAGAAGCAACGGTGGATGAATTGGCTGGCCAACTCCGACAATACGAAGAAAGTCTCTCTTCCTCCCTACGGGCCTGCATCTCGGCTGTGGAGAAACTGCCCGACGTGCTAGCTGAGCAATTGTCCCGGGAGTTCCAGCGATTCAAAGAGGACATGTCCTACTCCTCACCTGTACAGACCAGTATCTCAGCCAGTAGGAGTAAGCGTCCCTCTCTTCAAGGGAGACGATATAGTGGATATACACCACGGGCCACCCTGTGGTTTTAGCTGCGTGACCACGGCGAGGACATGAGGAAGTGGGATGGAAAAATCTACCTCGACCCGAGAGGCACGAGTATGTGAGTTGCAAGGAAAAACAATAACACAAGAGGGTTCTTCCAGGAAAATTGCTGCTCCAGTTTCCAGTGAGCAGCTCCCCAGACAGAGCAGAAGGGCTGATTTTGCTTCCGATCTTAATAAAGGGACTTTTGATTCGCATTGACAAGAAGTGAGTAACGAGTGCTGTGACCAGGACTAGAGGGGCCCTGCCTCCAGCCAGGTGGAGGAAAGGGACAACCGGGTGTACTGGACCGTGTGGATTCGATGGCCTGGCACATCAGACCCACAGGAGTAGAAGGCTCTAGTGGACACGGGTGCACAGTGTACCCTCATGCCATCAAGCTATGAAGGGGCAGAACCCATCTGTATTTCTGGAGTGACAGGGGGATCCTAACAGCTGACTGTATTGGAGGCTGAAGCGAGCCTAGGCGGGAACGAGTGGCAGAAGCACCCCATTGTGACTGCCCCAGAGGCTCCGTGCATCCTTGGCATAGACTACCTCAGCAGAGGGTATTTCAAAGACCCAAAAGGGTACCGGTGGGCTTTTGGCATAGCTGCCTTGGAGACGGAGGAAATTAAACAGCTGTCTACCCTGCCCGGTCTCTCGAAGGACCCTTCTATTGTGGGGTTGCTGAGGGTCAAAGAACAACAGGTGCCAATCGCTACCACAACGGTGCACCGGCAGCAATATCGCACCAACAGAGACTCCCTGATTCCCATCCATAAGCTGATTCGTCAACCGGAGAGCCAAGGAGTGAGCAGCAAGACTCGCTCACCTTTTCACAGTCCCATATGGCCAGTGCGAAAGTCTAATGGAGAGTGGAGACTAGCAGTAGACTATCGGGGCCTGAAGGAAGTCTCGCTGCCGCTGAGCGCTGCCGTGCCGGACATGCTAGAACTTCAATACGAACTGCAGTCAAAGGCAGCCAAGTGGTATGCCACCATTGACATCGCGAATGCGTTTTTCTCAATCCCTTCGGTGGCAGAGTGCAGGCCACAGTTTGCTTTCACTTGGAGGGGCGTCCAGTACACCTGGAATCGACTGCCCCAGGGGTGGAAACACAGCCCCACCATTTGCCATGGACTGATCCAGACTGCTTTGGAACAGGGTGGGGCTCCGGAACACCTGCAGTACATTGATGACGTCATTGTGTGGGGCAACACAGCAGCAGAAGAGGTTTTTGAGAAAGGGAAGCAAATAGTCCAAATCCTTCTGGAGGCCGGCTTTGCCATAAAACCAAGTAAGGTCAAGGGACCTGCACAGGAGATCCAGTTTTTAGGCATAAAATGGCAAGATGGGTGTCATCAGAGCCCAATGGATGCGATCAACAAAATAACGGCCATGTCCCCACCAACCAGCAAAAAGGAAACGCAAGCTTCCTTGGGCGTCGTGGGTTTTTGGAGAATGCGTATTCCAAATTACAGTTTGATCGTAAGCCCTCTCTATCAAGTGACCCGGAAGAAGAACGATTTCAAATGGGGCCCTGAGCAACGAGAAGCCTTTGAACAAATTAAACGGGAGATAGTCCACGCAGTAGCCCTTGGGCCAGTCCGGGCAGGACAAGATGTAAAAAAAATGTGCTCTACACCGCAGCCGGGGAGAACGGCCCTACCTGGAGCCTCTGGCAGAAAGCACCGGGGGAGACTCGAGGTCGACCCCTAGGAGTCGGGGATACAGAGGATTCGAGGCTGGCTATACTCCAACTGAAAAAACGATATGAGCAGCATATGAAGGGGTTCGAGCCGCTTCGGAAGTGGTCGGCACTGAAGCACAGCTCCTCCTGGTCCCCTCTACACGTCATGCAACTGATGCTACGTGGAGTAAGTGGGTCGCACTGATCACACAACGGGCCCGAATAGGAATCCCCAGTTGCCCAGGAATCTTGGAAGTGATCATGGACTGGCCAGAAGGCAAGGATTTCGGAATATCGCCAGAGGTGACGCGTGCTGAGGAGGCCCCACCGTATAATAAACTGCCAGAAAATGAGAAGCACTATGCCCTGTTCACTGATGGGTCCTGTCGTCTTGCGGAGAAGCATCGGAGGTGGAAAGCTGCTGTATGGAGTCCTGTACGACAAGTTGCAGAAACTGCTGAAGGAGAAGGTGAATCGAGTCACTTTGCTGGTCAATGTCCGACTTAAGCCAAATTTGGAAGAAACTAACATATGCAATCGGTATGTAAATTTGACTATGAGTCAATCATCTTATCCCCATAAATAGTGAGCAGCCCAAGAGCCCTTTAAGCTCTCCTGCACGGCAGCGAGCTGCACGCCAGGATCTCCCCTTGAGTAGGGACACCTCTCAAGGTTCCTCCTTGAGGTTGAGAGATTCCTTGCCACGACAGATCCTCGGTAAGTGACTAATAGCATGCTAAACTTAGCGGGCTGCACCAGACTCTCCCTCTGAGTGGGACGTCTCTCAGAGCTGCGAACTCTTAAGTTTGCATGAGCTGATCTCCGGCACTCCTTGCTCCTCGAGGTTCAACTTTCGCCCATTGAGACAGTCATTTAAAGTGAGTATTTCACTAAACCCAGCGGGGAATTTTTATTGGTGCCTTTAACTGCGCATATTTCAATAGGCACCTTTAACTGCGCATATAATGAGTATTTAGGCCTATTGTGTGTGTGTGTGAATCGATTCAAATTATTATAGTAAACCTCATTTAATCACATTTAATCACTTTGTAGATGCTAGTTTAATTAATGATTAGTTATTGCTAAGTTAAAGGCACGTCCCACTCAGAGGGAGAGTCTGGTGCAGCCCGCTAAGTTTAGCATGCTATTAGTCACTTACCGAGGATCTGTCGTGGCAAGGAATCTCTCAACCTCAAGGAGGAACCTTGAGAGGTGTCCCTACTCAAGGGGAGATCCTGGCGTGCAGCTCGCTGCCGTGCAGGAGAGCTTAAAGGGCTCTTGGGCTGCTCACTATTTATGGGGATAAGATGATTGACTCATAGTCAAATTTACATACCGATTGCATATGTTAGTTTCTTCCAAATTTGGCTTAAGTCGGACATTGACCAGCAAAGTGACTCGATTCACCTTCTCCTTCAGCAGTTTCTGCAACTTGTCGTACAGGACTCCATACAGCAGCTTTCCACCTCCGATGCTTCTCCGCAAGACGACAGGACCCATCAGTGAACAGGGCATAGTGCTTCTCATTTTCTGGCAGTTTATTATACGGTGGGGCCTCCTCAGCACGCGTCACCTCTGGCGATATTCCGAAATCCTTGCCTTCTGGCCAGTCCATGATCACTTCCAAGATTCCTGGGCAACTGGGGATTCCTATTCGGGCCCGTTGTGTGATCAGTGCGACCCACTTACTCCACGTAGCATCAGTTGCATGACGTGTAGAGGGGACCAGGAGGAGCTGTGCTTCAGTGCCGACCACTTCCGAAGCGGCTCGAACCCCTTCATATGCTGCTCATATCGTTTTTTCAGTTGGAGTATAGCCAGCCTCGAATCCTCTGTATCCCCGACTCCTAGGGGTCGACCTCGAGTCTCCCCCGGTGCTTTCTGCCAGAGGCTCCAGGTAGGGCCGTTCTCCCCGGCTGCGGTGTAGAGCACATTTTTTTTACATCTTGTCCTGCCCGGACTGGCCCAAGGGCTACTGCGTGGACTATCTCCCGTTTAATTTGTTCAAAGGCTTCTCGTTGCTCAGGGCCCCATTTGAAATCGTTCTTCTTCCGGGTCACTTGATAGAGAGGGCTTACGATCAAACTGTAATTTGGAATACGCATTCTCCAAAAACCCACGACGCCCAAGGAAGCTTGCGTTTCCTTTTTGCTGGTTGGTGGGGACATGGCCGTTATTTTGTTGATCGCATCCATTGGGCTCTGATGACACCCATCTTGCCATTTTATGCCTAAAAACTGGATCTCCTGTGCAGGTCCCTTGACCTTACTTGGTTTTATGGCAAAGCCGGCCTCCAGAAGGATTTGGACTATTTGCTTCCCTTTCTCAAAAACCTCTTCTGCTGCTGTGTTGCCCCACACAATGATGTCATCAATGTACTGCAGGTGTTCCGGAGCCCCACCCTGTTCCAAAGCAGTCTGGATCAGTCCATGGCAAATGGTGGGGCTGTGTTTCCACCCCTGGGGCAGTCGATTCCAGGTGTACTGGACGCCCCTCCAAGTGAAAGCAAACTGTGGCCTGCACTCTGCCACCGAAGGGATTGAGAAAAACGCATTCGCGATGTCAATGGTGGCATACCACTTGGCTGCCTTTGACTGCAGTTCGTATTGAAGTTCTAGCATGTCCGGCACGGCAGCGCTCAGCGGCAGCGAGACTTCCTTCAGGCCCCGATAGTCTACTGCTAGTCTCCACTCTCCATTAGACTTTCGCACTGGCCATATGGGACTGTGAAAAGGTGAGCGAGTCTTGCTGCTCACTCCTTGGCTCTCCGGTTGACGAATCAGCTTATGGATGGGAATCAGGGAGTCTCTGTTGGTGCGATATTGCTGCCGGTGCACCGTTGTGGTAGCGATTGGCACCTGTTGTTCTTTGACCCTCAGCAACCCCACAATAGAAGGGTCCTTCGAGAGACCGGGCAGGGTAGACAGCTGTTTAATTTCCTCCGTCTCCAAGGCAGCTATGCCAAAAGCCCACCGGTACCCTTTTGGGTCTTTGAAATACCCTCTGCTGAGGTAGTCTATGCCAAGGATGCACGGAGCCTCTGGGGCAGTCACAATGGGGTGCTTCTGCCACTCGTTCCCGCCTAGGCTCGCTTCAGCCTCCAATACAGTCAGCTGTTAGGATCCCCCTGTCACTCCAGAAATACAGATGGGTTCTGCCCCTTCATAGCTTGATGGCATGAGGGTACACTGTGCACCCGTGTCCACTAGAGCCTTCTACTCCTGTGGGTCTGATGTGCCAGGCCATCGAATCCACACGGTCCAGTACACCCGGTTGTCCCTTTCCTCCACCTGGCTGGAGGCAGGGCCCCTCTAGTCCTGGTCACAGCACTCGTTACTCACTTCTTGTCAATGCGAATCAAAAGTCCCTTTATTAAGATCGGAAGCAAAATCAGCCCTTCTGCTCTGTCTGGGGAGCTGCTCACTGGAAACTGGAGCAGCAATTTTCCTGGAAGAACCCTCTTGTGTTATTGTTTTTCCTTGCAACTCACATACTCGTGCCTCTCGGGTCGAGGTAGATTTTTCCATCCCACTTCCTCATGTCCTCGCCGTGGTCACGCAGCTAAAACCACAGGGTGGCCCGTGGTGTATATCCACTATATCGTCTCCCTTGAAGAGAGGGACGCTTACTCCTACTGGCTGAGATACTGGTCTGTACAGGTGAGGAGTAGGACATGTCCTCTTTGAATCGCTGGAACTCCCGGGACAATTGCTCAGCTAGCACGTCGGGCAGTTTCTCCACAGCCGAGATGCAGGCCCGTAGGGAGGAAGAGAGACTTTCTTCGTATTGTCGGAGTTGGCCAGCCAATTCATCCACCGTTGCTTCTTGATCACCTCTCTTTCAAGATGGCACATATATAAAGAAACAATTGCATATACAATAATGCAAAAATTCACATTTCTGGTTTATGCATGCCAGTGCAACCACTTCCAATGATAAAGTCTACCGTATAAACTAGATATTACTTTAGAAATGAAACCTTAAGTTTAAAAAGTTCAAGTTAAACTAAAGTTTAAAGTCTAAATCCAGTTAACTGCCAAAAATGTATAATATTAACAGTTACCTTACAGTAATTTCAAAATACAGTATTTGTCCCAGTTTTTACAAATGAGAAAAGTGTAGTATGGATAGCTGAACCAACTTTTCAAAACTCATACAGCAAAGCTATACAGAACTCGGTGCTAAAGTTTGGATCTATAAAATAACCAAGATGATGATAGTTAATCTCCGGAAAGCCAGGGAATATAAAGGGTAATGAAACTTCTACCACGGTTAGATATACAAACTGCTGTTAATCTGAGAGATTAACAAAACATTTCTTACTGCATGCCAAATAGATCCTGCAGTGAGCTCCAATTTTTCCAGCAGAATGACATCCTTCAAGCCAGCCTTAGCCAAGTGATAGGCTAGACTCACACCAACACAACCATTTCCAGTGATCACTGTCTGCTCTGTCTTTCCCCAAGAAAGGAGATGGGGTTTCGCTCCCGGGAAAAAAAATTACAGACAGTTACAAAAAGACAGTTGCACTTTTGTTTATAGCTCCAATCATAATATAACTTGGTCCCTGCTTGGCAGTCTAAGTGACACACCTCACTTAAGACCTAACCTGGTCATTCTTATCTTCTTTTAAAGTAAATGTTCTTAAAGGGTCATATACATAAACAGTAGTAATACAAAAAGCAACGCAAGGTTGCTTCCACTCACAACTTTAAATCTTTGTTATTTGTCCAATATACCCTTATGCGTAGAACCTAGTTCTCAATGAGAAACTGTACCCCTGAAATGACAGTGTCAAAACCTGGCATTTCAAAAGTGCTATAGTATATGCGACACAAAGAGAAAGTCTTTAAAAAAATGTCTGCTTAGTAAAGCTCCTTAAAATATTTCTAAAGCCAAATGTCAGCAGACTACATCAGTCTACGTGTTCACGAACAATAAAACTGAATATATATTTTCACATCCCGTCTATTTTGACATGTTCTACTTTGCTCGAGTCAAAACACTATAGAAACAGGGTTTTGTCAATGGCTCACACCTGCTACTACACTACGCTACAGTTTCACAACCCCTTTAAGCCAGCATAAACCAGGACTGCTGCCATAGGCAGCCCCATTCTCACTGTCTTGTCTGATCCTCCTCTCTACTGCCCCTCCCACAGACAGCAAGCCAGATCAGGAAATTTATCCAAATTTTAAAAAGCCATGTTTTTGGATGTAAGACAAGGTAGGACCTCTTAGTACAGCAGCAGTACAAACTACTGTGAAACCACAGTATCATCTTTCCCTTCAGGACACTTAATCGATACTCAATTTTTATCTCCCCCTCCTTGTACATTTGCTTTTGCAACGCCTCTGGCAAAAGGCTGTCTAACGTGTAACTAGTCTTCCACCCATCCTCCATTCAGAAATCAAAGCTATTAGTTGCATGTATTATGAATGAAGATCTTTTAAAATAATATGACATGATAAATGCAAATGCAGGAGGAATATGCACCATGCGGCAACGAATGAAAAGGAAAATAAATGGGAGCACTGGACACCACAGGTTTTCTGTATTTGACCCATACACACTTCTACGTGTTCTTTTTTGAGATTACATATTCATTTTTGCAAGTTAACAGTAACCTGTTTACTAGCCAGATGCGAGACACTTACCCCAGCTCCTCTATCAAATTTTATGAGGATAGTTAATCAAGGTCAAGCGTGGTTTTCTCGTGCTTCTTTTATGCTTTGAATTTGAGACTTCCTCACATGACTTTCCCTTCGGCTGGGGCTGCACGGCTAGAAGGCGCGTCCCCTGGGTGGTGGATAGGGGATCCCTCTCTGGAGGGTGCACCGGATAAAATTGAAGAAGGTGCCGCGAACCAGCGCAGCCTAAGGGAAGGCCACCCTGACAGAAAAACCACTGGCCCTCCAAGTCATGGGGGTTGGGCAGGAGGCCAACTACCTCCTCCCGGAAGAAGAAGAAGAAAAAAAAAAAAAAAAAAAAAAGCTGCAGAAACGACGAGCATCAACTCGGAGATGGAGAAAATCAGTAATGAAGTGAGGAGGAGGAGATGGAACTGGATCGGTCGTGTCTTGAGGAAAAAACCAACAGAAGACTGCGCTGTGGCCCTTGGGACTCCAGAGCACGCAGCCGCAGACCGATCGAAGTGGAAGAACGATGTTCGCGCCTTGTGTGCCTCCTGGCACTGAGAGAATTCAGATCAGATCAGATCACATGACTTTCAGCTCTTTTCAAACGTTTTCTTTCAAACGCAGGAGCCTGGTAAGAATCCGGGGAGCACCTTTCCTGTGAACTACGCGGTTCACCCAGATGTTTGCTCGTGCCAGGTAAAATAGGTCATTTTGTGCTCATCGCTATGGCCCAGAACACAACAGGAGGGATCTCTCTATACCAGGTCAGCTACTTACCCCGGGCTGAGTCTGGTCTTTGACAGAGAAATGCGAGGCACGGGGGGAGGGGGGGGTGGGAAATGCACCTCCTGCCCACAAGGAGAGGCCTTCGCGGCCCGGTGACCCTGACCGGCACCTGGTGGAGCACTGCAGGCCGGCAGAAGGAGCTGTATTCCCCTTACCTTCCCCTCCCCGCCCCCCGCCAGATAGCTTTACACTTCTGGGGCCGCGCCCTGGGGCAGCACCGCCCGCGCGGAGGCCACGCGCTGAGAGCCGTGACCGTTAACAGCTCCTCTGCCAGCGCCTCCCCACCGCATCCCGCCCGGAGCTCCTCACCGCCCCCGCGCCCAGCCCGGCCCGGCCCGCGCGTGCCCGCGCCGCCGCCGAGGGGCCGCAGGGCAGCCGCGGCGGCGGCGGGGGGGGGTCGGGCCGGCCGCCGCGGCGGGAGGTCGCAGCCGTCGCAGGGCTCTCCGCAGCACCGCGCTCATCCCGCGCGCAGCCCGCCCGCAGCAGGGATGGAGAGCGCTGGCCAGCCCCTTGGCCGAGGGGGCAGCCCGGAGGAGCTACCGGGCGCCTCCCGATCCCCACCCCCAGTGCTCGTCCCCGAGCCAGGCGGGGGCGGTGGCGGGAGGGGGCGGGTCAGTTCCGGGCCGTGCCAGGGCGCCCCGCGGAGGCAGGGGCCGGGCCGGCCGGGGGTGTCGCTCGCAGCGCTGCTCACCGCGGCCCGCCTCCTCCCCGCGTTATAAAAGTGCGGGCTGAGCGCTCGGGTTATCTTCTGCTTCGTGCCGAGTCGTCTGGGTAGTCTCAGGTAGCCAGCGTCCTTTGGCGAGGAAAATGCTGCCGATCAGGAAGACCACGAAACAGGGCAAAAGGATAATTCCCCCACCTCCCTCCCCTGCTCGGCCCCGGTCCCCTGCTCTCGGCGGGCCCGTTCCCCTGTCCGGCGTGGGGGCAGCGGCGGGCGCTGGGAGGGGTGCCCCTGCCGCGGTGCGGGCGCTGCCCTAGCGGGACCACGCGGTAGGGCAGAGGCAGCCTCGCGCCGGTGCTGCGAGGCGCGCAGGCGGGGAGCGGCGGGAGCTTCCCAGCGGCACAGGGCAGAGCTCGACTCTGGGTCGGGCTGGGGCTCCGCTGTACCCGGCCGCCTCTCCCGCCCCCTCGGGGTCCTGCCCGGAGGCTTTCCTGGGGAGCTGCTGCAAAACTGGCACAACCCGCAAACCGCACTTAACCTCCAAGTAAGGTACTCGGTATTTCTGCGGGTAAGGGCATATTGTGAAAAGCTAAAGTAAAGACGTAATAATAACTATACCTATTCAGCATCAAACCATTAAAGACATTTGGACACTGTTATGAGATAGATAGATTAGATTCAACTTAATGCTGTAACAGCTCACAGAATCTTGATTTCTCTCAACACATAGATTGAAGCCACCAAAGTTCAAAACCATTTTGCTTAATATTATTTGATATGCAAACTAAGCAGTGCTCACAACACATTAAAATTGTAAATATTGTAAGCATAAACCTTCATTGGATGGGATTCCTGTCTCCAGCGTCCTGACAACTCTAAAAGCCCCAAATTGCTCTTCCCTTTATTTATATGACTGAATACCAACAGTGTTTGTAATAGGAGCGCAGTCTCCAATATATGCATGCCCTTCGCACTCTCATTTAGCTAAAGAAATAAGCCAGTATAAAAGGTTATTCAGGCATCAGCCATTCTGGCCATCAAGATAAACATTTGAGCAATATCTAAATCAGACTCTCTGACATATACCAGTACTGCTACCCTGCAGTGCTGCTTGGGAGGGTCAGTGGAATCATGTATTCTACCTTCTGTTTGGAAGGACAGTATTATTAGTAGGACACTGGACACTTCTTACTCAGAACTGTTTTTATTTGGTTTTATATGTAGCATATAAGTCTAGAGTAAGAGAACAGAAGGATATGGGAAGAAGTCTATGAACTCTATGCCTTTCAGGTAGCTCAGTTATAAAGGAAGGAGGTGAGGAGGTATTTGTTCTGCTGCTTATTTTTTGGCACATGCCACCTAACTTCAGACACCTAGCAGAAGGCAATTGCCCTAGGTTCTCCTACAGGCAATGGACAGAGATAAGCCTTTCTTGAGGGCTCACTTAAGATCTGAATAGTTATTTTGAGATGCTTTTTTTCTCTCCACCGATGGAAAGATAGGATATAGGTAGACCAAGCAGGCTTTTCACTTATATGGTTCGGTTACATTCTTAAAGTTGGTTGGGGGAATATCTTCATACAGTCATTTGCACTCCTTCCGTGGATAGATGTATGGACTGTGGTGCAACTTTGTTCATGGTAGCAAAAGTGAAGCAGTGAAAAGATGGCTCAAAAAAGCCCTGGTTAGCTTTTTACAGATACTATTTCTTGTTATTTAATACCAGATCTGTGTACTACTGGATCACTTGACAGTACAATTTTGATCTGGATTGGGCATGAGCACACAGTTGTAGTTCTCTGGGGCAGAACAAAACAATGTTGATGCTGAACTCATGCTAGCTATATGCTGTTTGAACCAATGGTATTTTATCCAGTATAGATAAAGTAAAAATGGTGTGAAGAGATGATATCAGACCTATAATAAAGTCTGCAAAAAAGTTATTTCCATTTTGAGCCAATCTGAACTGACAAAGTAAGTTTAAGCACTTTGTGCTTTATAGTTATGTCACCTGCTATTAGATGCCCTGATGCTAGGTTTAATATATCACAATATATTATATATTAAGATACCACAATCTATTCAGTCATGGCTTATGTTGCTTCTGTGTGTCAAAAGTGAAGATTATTTTAAAGTGCAGTTTAAAAAAGCTAGAACTGTGAAGGGAAACTGCTGTTAAATCCTAGAAGGGACTTGAAAAAAAAAACCTGTTGATTGTAGTGCATTTAAATATATCTATATATTGTGTCAACATGTATCTATTGTAATGTAATCTTCAGTTAACAAGCAACAACTGAGGTTGCTTATACATTTAAGATTTTTTTTTTTTTGTTTTCCCCTCTGCACTCCTGTTCTCTGCATATTAAACTTCTGAAGCAGGCTCTGTCTGTAAAAGATTCCTTGGCAGGCAGAGGAAGCAGGGACTCAACCAGTGATCCCTTGGGTGCCTTTCTCTGGCCCCATTTGAGGCATTCTGTTACAACTGCAAATTAGTTAATTGCAAACACAATCTTTACAAAGCCTCCTGACATTTACACTTACAACAGAATTGCCCTAATAGACAGGCACGACTTGTAGACTTATTGAAAATTACTGAGTTTTGGAGACTGAGTATTGTAGATTGAGTTTTGCCCTGGTCCTGCTGAAATAAAGATAAAAGCTTGCACTTTTTCTTAACGTTGTAAAGTTAATTACGTCAATATTTTGGAAAGTCCAGAATGTGCAATGGAATGTGATGCAGACATCTGCAAGCCAACACTTGGCCTAGCTCATATATCTGCACAGCAACACTGTGCAGAGAAGCCCCATCACCTTGCTGCTATGTCAGTGCCTGGGCCAAAAACGCCGACCCTCTCAGCCAGGCTTTGTGGCCTCCAAGTAGCCTTACACTGCTATGCTTGGTACTGGAACTGGCATAGTTGGCACAGTGCACCTTCTTGTTGGAAAGGCATACTCTCATGCTGCCTAAAGGGCAGTGCTGAGATGTTATAAGTGTTTTTCTTTCCTGGATGTATGGTGTGAGATAATTGAATGAATGAAGGAGAAATTATCAAGAAAGATAATCTACTAAAGGTTGGAGGCTAATTGTTAAAAAACCCTTCCTCTCAACACAAAAAAACACACTCAACTCTATGTCCGCAAGGTGCTTTTTTTTCCCCTACTCCCTCAAATTTCATCTACTGAAACGCTAGTAGGCCATCAGGAAAAGATAACTATGGACAGCAATTTCAGTCTTACCTTTGATTTTTTAAAATCTTTTTCTGTACCCACTACCTTTGTTAATGTAATGGGTCTGCATTAATCCACTTTTTAAAGTCAAATAGAATTATGTTTGTAATCTACTGGCAGAATTTAGTACTATTTAGTATAACAGCAAGGTACTTTTTTGAAAATTTGAACAATCCAATGAAGCAATGAAAGGAATACAAAAAATAATATGTATTAGGTGCAATCAATATATTTTGTATTCATGTTTTTCATTTTACAAAAAAAAATAATTACCACTTTCCTTGTGTTAGTGTAGAGTTCAAGGCAGAAGCAAGGTTAATCACAGGGTGCTGTAAGGTTTGTAATTTGGCATCTTAAAACATTTCTGGGCTGTGCAAAAGAAGCAGGATTTTCTTTCATTTTGTAAGTCTAGGTAAGGAAACCCAGGCCAGTGAAAAGTCTGTCAGAAAATGGAGGCCAGCATTCTGAGATGTGTCTTATTTGCTAGGAAAATGTTACATGCTTACTTTTTTTGATGCTTGTTGTGCCATCTTGTGTCACAAGCTACTTGTGCTGAGGCTCTGTCATGATGGCATTTGTAGCTAAAGAGCAAATGAGCTAATGAAGAGGTCAGTGATACTAGTGTTTCATTTTAAAAAGTTTCACATATATTTTACAGGAGAATTTGAGACTGTGTTTTACTTTCATAGGAATGGAATTAGACCATTGACTTCTAGTTCTGGGGACTATATCTCTGGAATACAATAAACTGAATAATTAAAAGTCTTATGTAATATATATGCATATATTAACGCCTTATGTTGTAAAACAGATCACCTACTATTCTTTAAAGAGAATTTCAAGAAGGAAATGGATTACTTCTTATTATTATGGCAAAGATGTTTCTGGTAGCCCACAAATAATTATATCTGCTTTGCAAATACAGGAAATGTCAACAAAGGAAGCCCACAAAACTGAAGAACTGTAATTATTAACCTTTCTTCCTGCTTTCTGCAGGGTATTCTAGAGCGTTTAGATGCTGGAGAATTTGTGATTGGAGATGGAGGATTCGTCTTTGCTCTTGAAAAGAGGGGGTATGTAAAAGCTAGGCCTTGGACTCCCGAAGCAACGGTAGAACACCCAGAAGCAGGTCAGTTTTACTGGGAAATGGTGATTCTATAGTGAAGGTAAACATGGTTGGATAAATAATAAATATATAGGAACCTGTAGTGGGTTGCTTGACAATGTAGAATTACACACTGTTAAGAATAGTCTAAGAATCTATAGACCCCCTAATCATCGTACCCCTTATTCTTGCTCTAACACTGGTCAAAAGCCAGTTGGTTGGGAAAGAATATGAGTAGTGCAAACATATAGTGATACCTCTCCAGAATGCTTTCCCAGTCTTCAGTAATTTGTAACCCAGGGACTTTTTGACACAGATATGGTATCTTTGTATTTAATAACATTCAGTGATTTCTCTCTCATGGACATGTCCAGTCTGTCCTTGAGCTGATATCAAGTTTATCCTTCACAACATCTTGTGACAAAAAATTCTGCAGTTAACTATCTGTTTTGTTGTGTTCTGACCATTATAAATGAATACAGTTTGTTTATTAATTCCTTCAGGAAAACGGCAGCTTTTAATAAACAATGGAATGGAAGAGGAGTATTTAATGTATCTGGCTCCACTGTGAAATGAGGATTGATAAACCTCATAAGAACCTAAGAATTGCAATAAAATTGCATCAGTTGCTGTGCCAAGGGTGTTAACTCAACTTCTGCCTATCCCATTTAATGGAGTGACTGTCTACAGTGGAGGGGGGCAAAATGAGCAATCATTCTATGCCTTACAGCATAAAGATTATAGTGTTTAGCATAAATAGTGCAAAAGCAGGTGCTATTATCTATTTATGTATGCTTCATTACAATAAAGCATTTGCCCTAGTAATATCATGTGCAGTTAATCCCACAAGCTAATTCAGAATGTCCTGGGAAAAAAATTTTCTTTGTTCTGTCTTAAGTGTATGTCCTTCCAAATTAGTCTTTTTCCTCTATAAAGGGGGAAGAAGGAAGAAGAGGAGAAGGAGAAATAGAGATCTTAGCCCTCTCTATTACATTGCTTTGTACACCTTACCTATTTTTTCCCCTAATCCTTCTCAGCCTTCAAGTGTTACTTTGTGTAGCATGCCTAACTTAGGGTCATGGACAGCCTTAGATAATGCAGTGCTCCAGCAAAGGTTTAAAGGGTGATGACCTAATTTGTTGAACCTCATCTCCCAAAAATACATCCTATCACCTCTCTCTTTCTCTCCACCTGTACCTTTTTCTGCCCCTGCGCATTCCATCTTACAAATCGTAGCGCTTATACCATGCTCTTTGTTTCCCCTTTGCTTATTTCTTTTGTACCACAAAAGTCTTTGACCCTCTCCACATGCCTTCTCAGGAAGCGTAGGTCTCGGTCCATGGGGAATGCAAGACATTACCTTACATAGAGGCAGTTGCAGATGGCTTAAATAGGCTAAATTGGCACACAGATTTGTTTTAAACAAGTGATCAGTAGTCATAGGTTAGCCCCCTACTGATTTGCTAGAACATATTGCTCATGCCTGTAACATAACACTTTTATAAGCCCTTTGTAGGCTATTTATAAATACACCCTTAACTGGAAATGTGTTCATTTCTTTCAGTGCAGTGTGCTGCCTCCCCTCTGTTATTGCTCTTTGCTCCTGCATGCTCAAGGGTCATGTTATTTTGAAAGCAGGTGTAAAGAACAGAAGGACCAACTGTCTGAGCCAGCTGGTGTAAAAAACCATACAACTACCGGCCCTTCTTGTCTTTGTAAGGAATGAGGGAGGTTCTGAGATTGCAGCAAGGAATGATGGAGGGAAAAAAAAAAAAAAAGAAAGAAGAAAAAAAAAAAAGTGAGTTGAAGGCCATTATCTCCGTTACAAGAGAGGAGAAGTTTTGCCAGACTGACAAGTTTAGAAATGAGATCTAAATATTTCTTCTGAGCCAGATCAGGTATCTGAGCTACTGCTCTGTACTGAGCAATATGCATATGCACTTACTGCCCCCATCTGCTGTTAGCTTAAGTCTGTGTCTTTTGTGAAATGTCCAACTCATGGTAGATTGAAATGAAAACTCAGTGTTGTATGTCTGACTCCTAAAATGCATCAAATTTAATAATTGTTTAGCCTCATATGTGGCTGTTACCTCATTTCTCAAATAGTGGAAGAAAACATAGCTTCAGTAACATGCTAGAAGTCACACAAGAAGTAAATTAGAGTGGTTTGGGTTTTTGATAGCATCATGCAGACTACTGTGGGCTTGATAATACTAAGTGTATTCTAGTGGTAAAAATGATTTGCCTGGGATTGAATGAGATTCAGGCTGATACTTTACTTATAATGCTATTCTTTCCCTCCAAATGCAGACCCATTCAAGAGTCTGCTGTTCACATACCTGATAGTTTGGGATATAAAGTTCCTTATTCATACGTGTTAGATTATGTTTCATTTGCCTACCAATGTCTCCATCCTTATTCACACAAATCCCAAACATTCTTCTAGGAATGCAGGAACCATATTTAAAGAGCACTAACCATGGGGGTAAATAAATCTAGTTTATTATGGAAATGTCATAAAGCATTTGTGAAAATATTTGTAGATTATTTTTTCCTTTTCACATTTCCTGACTAGTGTTCATCAATGATTTTTCATGGGGGCGAATAGAAAAACAAACTACAGAACACTAGAAACATACAGAGACAGTCCTTTTAGTTGGGCTCAGTAGCCTGTTTTAATGATGTAGGAAAAAGAATACTCTCTGCACTAGGAATGTTTTGACTGTGTAAAGGCTGTAAAACTGAAATTTGATCCCGATAGTTCAGGCAAATTCCAGGGACTCTTTGAATTGTAGCTCTGCTAGAATCTATGTTCCTGGATAGTTCTTTGTGACTGCTGTGTTAAATCACAGTGTGGTTACCCAAGGCTGTAATTAGAAATGAAATACTGGTACTAGTAGAGAAAAGCAAGGGACACCACACTGTTCCTTCACTGAAAGCAGATGTGCTGCTGTGTATGCAGATTGACTCTAGCAACTCAGACTACCGTTTGAGCTTCTCTGGCATAGAATGCTGTGTTTGTTGTAGCTGAAGGCAGTAATTTTATTCTCGTGACACATTAACATGTTTCCCTAATGACACAGATTGTCTGTAGACAATGAGGTATGATGAACCAAGACTTCAGGAAAGCTTTTCCAAACATCTGCCATAGAAACTGCAGTGTTCTCATGTCTCTATACAATATCTAGGGAATAAATTATTCCTGTATTTGCTATAAGCTGTTGAGCGTTTTAACTCTGTTTTACATGATAAGTAGTGTTCTAGAAATTATTATAATTATTGTTTTGTGGGTTGTTGTGGTTTAGCCCCAGCCACCAACTAAGAACCACACAGCTGCTCGCTCCCTCCCTTCTCCCTGATGGGGTGGGGGAGAGAATCGGAAGAGTGGAAGTGAGAAAACTCATGGGTTGAGATAAGAACAGTTTAATAACTGAAATAAAATAGTAGTAATAATAATATTATTATTAAAGCAAGTAATGCATGATGCAACTGCTCACCACCCACTGACCGATGCCCAGCCAGTCCCCGAGCAGCGATCCCTGCCCCCCGGCCAACTCTCCCCAGTTTATATACTGAGCATGACATCATATGGTACGGAATAGCCCTTTGGCCAGTGTGGGTCAGCTGTCCTGGCTGTGCCCCCTCCCAGCTTCTTGTGCACCTGGCAGAGCATGGGAAGCTGAAAAGTCCTTGACTAGTGTAAGCCCTACTTAGCAGCAACTAAAACATCAGTGTGTTATCAACATTATTCTCATCCTAAATCCAAAACACAGCACTATGCCAGCTACTAGGAAGAAAATTAGCTCTATCCCAGCTGAAACCAGGACAGTATCCACCCCTTATTCTATACCATCTATGTCATGCCCAGGTCCTATCCTTTCCAATACATTCCAATTAATCACCACCACTTTTCCAGTCTTTTGATATGTACACACAGATATCATTCCCTTAGTCCATGGGCCATCCCTCTAAAATGTCCGTTGAGTTCATTCGGTCCATGACTTTGGGCTTCATCTCTCATAACAGTCCTATAGGGCAGGAGAGATGGTGTGTGGTGTTGGGTTGTTGCATGCTGAAGCCAGTTATGGTTCTATCACCGCTGCACTTTGCTCAGTTCCATCAAAGTTCATTCTTCATTAATCTGGGTGATTCTTACTGTGATTCTGTTGATATAGCATATAGCCACCATAGAAGTGATGACATACAGTATTATATAGCAATTAACATCATACCATTCAGTTCATTGGCTATTTTCACCCAAAATCAAATCCCCTTGAGGTACACATTGCAGTGCATGTTTCGCATTCATGGATAACCTGTGCAATAGCGTCCATGGTCAGGTCCAGCCCTCGATCGCGAGCCCATTTGTCTGTTGCATCTCTTCCTTGATGGCCTGAGGTGTCATGGGCCCACCGAGCTATAAACAATCCACCCTCATGTTGCCAGTCCAGATCCACCTGAGCCACTTCAATCTTAGCAGCCCGATCCACCTGCTGGTTGTTTTGATGTTCTTCAGTGGCCCGACTCTTGGGTACGTGAGCATCTGAATCTACTGATGAACTAAATATAGAAATCTTCAGTCATTCTTAGCAGAGAATAACTAAGAAGGAAGTTTTCTACCTAATGTTCTAAGAGTGGGAAGAAAGGAATTCTACACAGACTGGGGTACTGCTTCTACTCCCTCATAATGGCTCTTCTAGTAAACACAGTATCACTTCTTTTACAGTAACATTAATTCAATAAACATTTAGTTTTGGGATAATAATAGTAATAACTGTACCAAACATCTCTTCTTTGTCTCTTTTAATTCTTTGCAGTTTGTCAGCTTCACCGGGAATTCCTCAGAGCTGGATCCAATGTTCTGCAGGCATTCACATTTTATGCCAGTGAGGACAAACTAGAGAACAGGGGCAATTATGTAGCTGAGGAAATAAGTGTGAGTAAAATACTATTTTGATGGAGATATGAAATAAGTGTATTCATTTCAAAAGGTTTAATAGAAAGAATTATCAAGTATTTTCACAGTTTGTCATAACAGTTTTGGTTATATTTGAGGACCAAAGAATGAGATGGTGCAATTTCAGAATTTGGAATAGTAAGAAAGACAAGGTTAAAGGGGAAAGAAAAAAAAAAAAATAACAAAATGGGGCAAAGATGAAGAGAGGAAAAAGGATGCCCACATCTTATTTTTCCCATCTGAGGAGATAGTTTACTGGAGTTTTCATACAAAGTATAGGGAGGACTAAATGCACAGAGAGCAAAATCAATTGTAAAAAAAGAAATGCTTTAGCATCCAGAGAAACAAATCAACTGCAAAAATGGTGAAGAATCCTGGAGAATAATGACTTGCTAATAAGAACTGAATGTTTTTTTAGGACCATGTCTTCAATAAAATATCAACTAAAAAATCCAAGGTATACACTGTGGTCAGTATTCCCCTTCTCATGTGTAAGGGTAATCTGGTACAGTAACAGAAGTACTGTGTTGGTGTTTTCTTACCCCCTACACAGAGGAGTTGTAGGATGTTGGGTGCCTTCACTAGATGCAGGCCCCATCTCCACTGGGACTTCTGGCACAAACATTTCTAGATAGTTCCTTTGAGACTAGAAGATTTGTCGTTGGGTGTTTTCTCTGATCTTTTCCCCTTTGGTCCTATTGTCTATTATTTCAGCCTCTGGAAAATAGAGAAGATTCTCCAGGGCGCAGAGAGGAAGGAATATATTTATGTGAAGATATCCCAAGTCAGAAACTAGAACAATCTGGACACTAGGGAAACACTTGAGGCTTAATTAAGAGGTTAAGACATTAAAATGTCATATGACCAAATTTATCTGAAATGCTGTACCTTTACATTCAATAGATGCAACATCGAAATGTCTGAAGTGATATCCCAGAAACATAGTGCCTCTGGAACTAGCCATGCTGCAACGAAAAATGATAAGAGGGGTTGGGAAAGCAACTGGAAACTGGAATGCATTGCAGCAAAACTTTCAAGCTTGATTTGCTGCCAGTTCTAGAAGCAGTTTCCTCCAGGCTCTAACTGGTTTATGGCTCCAGCTCCTGGTGTTCCCAAACACGTACCTGAGCAGAAGTGCAAGTGGAAGACACTCTGTCAGCAATAGCCTTAAAAATCATCTGGATGTTTTGAGGCAGCCATGGAAAACTTCAGCTGAGAGAAACCTATGTAGATTCTAAGTAGCCCATGGGCCACAAAGAAACCTGCTCTAATCAGTCCTTGTTATCTATCCCAAATAATGATTCTTTTCCAAAAATCTTTTTTTCCCAGCTTAACCTCTTTCACAAGCTGTTCTAGTCATCCTGGTTTGGGTATACAGGGAATGTGTCTTTCAGTCTAGGTGATTAATTAATCATATATAGTGATAAGTTTCCCTTTGCTATTCTTAAATTGGTAACTTTAACATCAGGTAATTAATGACATCCTTTTAAAAGTGCCTTAAATGACTCTATATCATATCATAGCTTAAATTTTGAAAATTATCAAAATACTAAAATAATACATTAAGAAACAGAATGAAAAATCAATTGAAATTACTACTCTTTTTTTCCATCCACAAAATCTCAGAATAGAAGCAGACACTTAAGTGTAACTAACTAACTTATTTTCTAAGAGGAAAAAAAAATTCTGCTTCACACCAAATATTTGCTTTTTTATAGACTATTTGTGTAAGATGTATTAAAGGTAATATGTTTTTGTATTAGTGTTTGATAATATGATAACTTATAAGTTGCAAGAAATCTGTTTCTTAATGTTTGTTATTTTTTTGAAAAATGCTGATCTTCCTAATCAATATTATAGAAAAATACATTTAAATTATAAATGAATATGAAGAAGTCTTTTGTCCTTTTTGTGCTCTGAAATTACATGCATATCTCTGACCAGGTAAAAATGATGTAATCTATATTCATATAGTGCCAGAAAGTGAATGAAGCTGCTTGTGACATTGCAAGAGAAGTGGCTAATGAAGGTGATGCTTTAGTGGCTGGAGGACTCAGTCAAACACCATCATACTTAAGCTGCAAGGATAAAGCAGAGGTTAAAGCAGCCTTTCGAAAGCAACTAGATGGCTTTATGAAGAAGAATGTTGACTTCCTAATTGCAGAGGTAAATCTGTAAAAAAGTACATGCCTTCAGCTGGCACAGTGTGTTAACTTTAAGATGTCTAGTCTACTTTAGGGAATACAAGTATATATTGCTTCCTTCTTTAAAATTTTCTGTTATACTTTTATTCCAGTAGAATCAGATGTTTTCTAAATGCACAGCAGTATCTGCAAGCGTCCTAGAATAGGACCTTGAACCCTAAATTTCTATCATCTCAGTCAAGTCAAATTCTGTACCAGTACAAAGAGGATAGATTAATGTGATCTTGATTAGTTCCTGTTTCCTCCTGTACTCCGTAAGTAACCAAGCCATGGTGACTTTTCTAGATGAAAATAGTTCTTCAGGGATAAATCCCTGATTAACCCCCTGTATGGGCATTCTTATTCTGAAACATGAGTATCTTTTTATTTTGGATTTAGTTTTCCTTCTGACTTTTTAAAATCCTTTTTTAACTGTGTGGTCAGTGAACTCAACTGAATTCTGTTAGTGTAAATCAGAAAAGAATCAAGTCATTGTATTGCTGGTGAATTTGGGGTCTGGATTAATGTGTTTATGTTTCATCTCCAAGAAACGAAAGTAGTCCACTTTTAATTTCTTTCAGTATTTTGAACATGTTGAAGAAGCTGTCTGGGCTGTTGAAGTCCTAAAAGAATCTAGGAAGCCAGTTGCAGCTACAATGTGCATTGTCCAGAAGGAGACATGCATGGCGTGCCCCCCGGACAATGTGCTGTCCGACTGGTAAAGGCTGGTAAGAATCTGTTTTAATCTGCACTTTAAAAGTATGGAACAAAGTTAAGTCCTTAATCATTGAGATAAATGGATGTGTATCTCAAGTAGATAGCTTCCCAATTATACTTGATGAAAGTTTTGAGCCTGTGGAAGAGTTTCTATGTGTACTTTACTAGAGCAGTCTTGTAAAAAAAAGTATGAAAATGCAGCTATAAAATCCTTATTAACCAGGATGGTATTGGGAGCAATAGCCACAGGCAGCTGATACTGAGTAGAACAAAATCCTAAAACTATTCAAAGTTGATTACAGACCCAGCCCCAAATTCTGGGCTCAGGATTATGAAACATAAGCAGAATCCAAAGCCGCCTTTGATTCTCTGCTCATGTTTTTAGAAATGTGTGGAGCACAGTTCAAATCCAGGATGAGAGAATAAGAGAATGAAAAAATTAATCTTATTGCCTATCAAATGCTGTGTTTTCTGCAGGACAAAGGGAAGGGCAGAAGGAATTAATCAGGGGCATGATGGACCGACCATACAGGGGTTTTATTATATCTGTTCTGAACTACTCTTTTCCTTTGGAGTTAAGAGTTGAAATCCAAAGGCAGAACCTGTGTTAGGAACCTGTTAGCTATTTGTATATGTGGCTGTACATAATCAGTCTTCACTGATTGAGCACTGATGAGAAAAGCAACTGCATGAGGGTGGGAGATGTGATTCCTCATCAGGAAGGTAAGGAGTGCAACTGAGATGTAAATGGAATGATCAGCCTCAGGAGAGTTGAGGCTGGCTCTAATCCAACTACCTTGTTGTCGTGGTTTAACCTCAGTCGGCAACTAAGCACCACACAGTCACTCGCTCACCCTCCTCCCCTTCCTGGTGGGATGGGGGAGAGAACTGAAAAAAAAAGTAAAACCTGTGGGTTGAGATAAAGACAGTTTAATAGGACAGCAGGAAGAGAAAATAATCATCATCATCATCATAAAAGAATATACAAAACAAGTGATGCACAATGCAATTGCTCACCACCTGCTGACCAATGCCCAGCCTGTCCCCGAGCAGCGATCCCTGCCCCCCGGCCAACTCCCCCCAGCTTATATACTGAGCATGACGTCATATGGTACGGAATAGCCCTTTGGCCAGTGTGGGTCAGCTGTCCTGGCTGTGCCCCTTCCCAGCTTCTTGTGCACCTGGCAGAGCATGGGAAGCTGAAAAGTCCTTGACTAGTGTAAGCACTACTTAGCAGCAACTAAAACATCAGTGTGTTATCAACATTATTCTCATCCTAAATCCAAAACACAGCACTATGCCAGCTACTAGGAAGGAAATTAGCTCTATCCCAGCTGAAACCAGGACGCTTGTGTTCATAGTGCTGGTGTACAGATGGACTGCTCTGCTTATGGAGTGCTGTGGCTAAGAACTTTCACCTCCCACTTCCTAGGGAGATGTGACTTGAACTTATTTATTTTCCTCCTCCTAGGTGCTTCTATTGTTGGAGTCAACTGCCATTTTGACCCAGATACCTCCCTGGAAACTGTGAGACTGATGAAAGAGGGCTTGCACGCTGCTAAACTGAAAGCTCACCTGATGTCCCAACCACTTGCTTTCCATACACCTGATTGTGGGAAGCAAGGATTTATTGACCTTCCAGAATTTCCCTTTGGTAAGACAAGGGTATCTTTTTTTTTTTTTTTAAATTTATTTACTGTCTGTTCCTTTTTTTCCCCTAGCTTTTAGCAAAGCTGAAACTGCAAGGCATCCTCCTGTACAATAGGATCAGTCTCAATTATCCTGTCTGGCATTCTGCATAGATGGATTGGGTTAAAGATCATCCAGATAATGAGAGTATTTCAGCAGTATCACAGCATGTGACTGAAAGTGAAATTATGATGAAAACAGTTAAAGTGCCACAACCTAAATCAATTAAAAAAAAATGTTGTTTTTTTTTTTTCTTGTGCTATAGAACCTTGTTCAGGACAGCTGTAAAATAGTCCAAAGAAATTAACAAGAGCAAATACACTAAAAACAACCCAGACTTTAAATGCCTTTGGACTGGAGCTCCCCAGCATTCTCGGTTGTGACGTCTAGCCCATGAGCCCTATAATGTTTACCTGCATAGGGATTTAATGTATAATGCATATGCGGAGCTGGATCATTAGTATAGGTGCATGATTCTTGCACTCATAATGGTTCAGTCTTGCAAGTGTAACTGTCTAAGATAAGTGAGATTAGAGAGAAAGCAGAAGAGGGAATATGTTCTTTGATGTTGCTTACAAATGGATTAGCAGTTTGGAGATGGATTCATCACTCTTATGCTCAGCAGAAATTCTACCCAAAAGACCGAAAGATTCAGCCACTTTATGTGTATATAAGGCTTGTGTATTTAGGGCTTATTCCCACCTGGGATGTAGAAGGTCACATCCTCTTAAGATAAGAGGAAAAAAGCAGCCTAAACATTTTAAAATTGATTAGAAAAATGCCTTCATTTTCAGATATCATACATTCTTCTTTTCAAGATCAGCCTATAAAATAAGGTATTAAAACAACTGAAACTTGAATTTTTAGGAAAAAAAAAAAAGATATGGATGTGATTTTCAGGAAGATATTTTATTTTAAAAGTCCTCTCTACGTAAATGAAGGAAAAAGAATAAAGCATGAGCCTGAGGCATTCATTAGATAATAACAACATGTCTGGGTTCTGAAAATACTCTGGGATGTTTAAAAGTGTCAGGAACTCATTTATCCTATTCATTCCTTCGTATAACTCCTCTGATTGCAAGCAAAAATGATAGAACAGATGCAGTAAGTAATCAAGTTAATTGAAGGATTCACTCTTTGGTTTGTTATGGTTCTTGGTTTGTATGTTATAAGCAAACTGTATGAGATGTCAGTTTTCAGAAATTTCATGAGTCAATTGGAGAAGCCTGGTTCTGTGAATGTTTGCACTACCCAGAAGGAGCAACTGATCACTTGATGGCAGAGAAGTAGTTTGGTAAATCATTGTTAAACTGACCCAGTTGACTCTGCTTTTTGTGGAAGGCAATATGCACAAAGAGGCATTTAGGTATTTGAAGTGTACATAACCTCTGTACAGGCCAACAAGATCTCAGTTTCTAGAAAAGCATTGGCTATGTTGTATTGGCAAACTCCAGCATCTAGATACCAGCAGTATTTATTTATCTTTAGAACTTTTTCCAGTTTTCTGTGTTTTTCCCTTCTGTGTTACTGCAATTGCTCTCAAATGTCACCAGTTAAGCAAGGACAATGTTTTAGACAGAAAAGTCCTGGTCAGTCAAAGCATACCCAGTTATCTCAAGAGTAGACGTACAGAGGGGCTAAATCTAGGCGCACATTACAATCTTCTCATCAGAAGTTGATGAAAATTTCAATATCTTTTTACTGTAAATGATAACATAAACTGTTAAGCTAGAGATATTTAATTCTGAATAAAGCCAAGAAAAATACTGTACATTGACAGGCACGGAAAATAGAATGTTAGTCATTTTTGGGAGGGGGGAAGAAAACCCCACAAAACGTGATCTATGTGGCAACTTCTTTTCGTAGCATACTGCTTGTTTTCAATCACCATGTTTCACCATGTGTGGCCAGTTCTTATGGCGGAGTCTATCCATGTTTCTTCAGAGCTGTTAGGTTGGTGCTGTCCTTATGCTCCTGAAACACAAGGACTGATTGTGACAGGGTGGGTGACGGAGAAGACAGGGAAACACCCTATACTGTTCTCCTGGAGTTTAGTTGCTTATACGGGTATAAATTGAGTGCAAGATGCTGCATTCTTACTGTTGATCGTTTTGTATCAATTTTGCATTAGCTTTTTAATGATATATGAGAGACAAGGAAATCATGAATTGATGCTTCTGATGCTTTCTCTCACATCTGCAGGACTGTACACAAACTTTTATTTAAACAGCTTTCTAAGATAGCTTAATCTGGTTTTCCTTCTGATATTAGACCATCTATTTTTCCGTTGTCCAGTCTTTCCCTCTGAGACCAATAATTTTCTGTTTAAGACCATTTCATTTTTTTCCCTTCTGTTTTTTATTTTCTGACTCTGTCTCTTTAACTACTCACTGGACTTTGAGCAGATCTGCTTTGCATCACCTTCTTGCATATTAGGCATTTCTGGGACAGGATGTAGGAAGAAGAATCCTACTTCTGCTGTGGTGCTGGAACCTTACTACCTCACCACGGCTTCTTTGCCTAGAGGAATGTTCAGTGCCCAGACATCATGCTGCACTCTCCTCATAACCAAGCTGATTCATCTCCTGCAGATGTGCATAAAGAAGTGGGAGGATTTTTATTCCTTTATTCCTGTATTTTTATTCCTTCAAGTTTCTTCTCCAGTCCCTGGTCTTTTCTTTCCAGTTCTGCAACTCCTGTGCCTCCTTCCCTTTCAGGTGTGCTTTTCCTTGTTCTTCTCACTTTCTGTTCCTTTCCTTCCACACGTCTTTCCTCTCAGCTCTGGCGTCCCTCCGCTCTGCTTACCACAACCTGCAACACGAAGAGGGGTTCAAAAGAAAGGCTGCATCTTAGCCATCCTAAGTCATCTACACACAGAACTTTCCACAAGGAAGTGGCTTGAGGCAGCAAACTGCTTATGGATGGGCTTATAACTAAGTAAGGGATGGGCTAAGAAATAGCTACAGATCCCAGCTGTCAGCGAAACAACTGCCTGCCATTAGCTGGTCATGGAAAAAAGTGTAGTAAGCATTCCTGAGGAATAACAAGCAGGCTTATTCCTGTTGCAGGTAGGCTGATGATACCTTCTCCTTTCACAGATTAGAGTACTGTAATCAGATTTCCCAGATATTGATTGTTCATTAAGAACTCTTTGGACTTGTGGGCATAACATTGAAAGTGCTCCAGTACTTCAGCTAAGAACTCTGGCAGAATGGCAAGCATGTGACTTAGGGCTTGATCAGTCTCAGAAGATATTAGGTGCTGTTTTTCAAAGCCAAAGCAGCTTACAACAAGCATAGCTCAGCAAAGCATAACAGAATCTAAAAGCTAGACTCCTGAAAGTTTGCATTATTAATTCTAGCTCAGACAGCTCAAACATCTACATCTACAACCAGTTTTGCAAATAGTGTGCAAGTGTCTCAATAATGTGATTTCTTACAAAAAAATGCGGTGAACTGGAGCATGGTGAAAATTTAAGATATGAATGTCTTTGCAGGTCTGGAGCCAAGAATTGTAACTAGATGGGATGTTCAAAAATATGCAAGAAAGGCCTATGATTTAGGAATTCATTTCATTGGAGGCTGCTGTGGATTTGAGCCATATCACATCCGAGCAATAGCTGAGGAGCTGGCTCCTGAAAGAGGATTTTTGCGAGAAGCTTCTGAGAAACATGGCAGCTGGGGCAATAACCTGAGCATGCATACCAAACCCTGGGTCAGAGCAAGGTATGTATATCTGAACTGGAAAGCACACCAGCACCCTCCTTATAAAGGCTTACATTGGTCCATGCAGCAGACTAGCTTAACCAATATGGAGGTCTAAATATAACCGTAAACATTCTGTGTTAATAATTTTGAAGAATTAAATTTGATCTGGGAGCAGTAAAAGGGGCAAAGGGGCAGTAGGAGAGCTACAAAAATTCTCATCCCTCTTCAAAATGAACATTTGGTCTGAATTAATGTGAAAGTAATGAAAGTTTTGTAATATTTCCTTTTCTTTCTTTAGGGCAAGAAGAGAATACTGGGAGAATCTGAGGCCTGCTTCAGGCAGGCCATATTGTCCTTCAGTCTCAAAGCCAGATGGCTGGGGGGGGGGGGGGGGTGGGTAACCAAAGGAACCAGAGAGCTGATGCAACAGAAAGAAGCAACAAGTGAACAACAGCTGAAAGAGCTCTTTCGGAAACAGTTGTTCCAATCCACTGCAGTTGTCTAAATGTTAGAATGATTTATCTACAGACCATCTCATGCTTCACAAGAAAAATCTGTGAAGATGAGTGCCCCGTTGATTTATCAGTTAACATCTAATGAAAGAGACAAAATGCAAAAATAATGTGATTACAGATTAATATGTCAAACTGATAATAAAATCTTTCTCTGGACGAATAGTTTAGAGAAGACACAGTCAGAAGGAGTTTTGGATTCTCATAACAACTGAGCTTCTTGTTAGCTAGGTGCCATCAACTGGGTAGACACAGAAATACGTGGAAAGTAATAATTGACTCAACTCACCTGTGAAAAGAGAAAAAGCCATCTATAAATACAGTATCCATGGACTTCCACTCCTGAGTCTGTTTTCAGTTTGGGATTATGTAGGAATTTCCTCAGGATTTGTTGAAGGCTACTTCAGGGACACACAAGCTGCCAATGCTTCAGACACACAGTTATCTGTAGCCACTTTCTTGACTTCAAGAGAATAAAAGTGAACTAGAAAAATGCATCTTATAAATGGAATCAAAAGATAAGGAAAATGAGAATGAGCTCTTGCAGGAATTTCTTACATGCAGGAGAAAGGTTCAGAGAACTTTTAGGAAAGAAAAATGACAGGTAAATAACTCACTGTTTTTGTCTCAGGGTACCACGTACACAAGATTTACTTCTCTGGAGACTAAAACGGTTAAGAGATTATTCTGAAATTTTGAAAAGTCAAATAAATTAAAAGTAATATGATGGAATAGTATTGTATTATCTTCACACCTTAAATCATGAGAGCTCAAACAGAATAACGTATCTCCAGTAAACCACTGTAATTTTCAAATGATCCAGCTGATTTCTGGATATCTCACTTGAAACACTTGGTTATCTCAAAATAGCATTTAAAACTGAAGCTTCCTAAAATATAACTCCTGTATATAAGCGTAGTAAAACATTCCATGATTCTGTTTAAGCTGATTGATTCAGTCTAGAGAAAATTAGCTATAAGAAGAGATGAAAAACCCTGTTAGGAAATAGATTAATCCACCTAAGTTAAGAAAACCCAAGGACATCTGTACGCTGAATTTGTTGAGAAGCGTTTTCTTACAAAGGATATCACTACACTTGGAAACCATAAAGGACACGTTTCCATAGTTAATTTTTGTGAATTACCACACAACTTTCAGATTTCTCTCTAGAATCCCATTCCCACCCATTCTACATTAAAGCCACTACTTTTATGAAAAATATGATTCTTGAAGTTAGAGTGTTGAAAGCTTTTGTTGGGCTACTTTTTATGTATAAGCTTATTTCATTATTTCTATCCGTGTTGATATGCTGCAGTTCAGGAAACTTATAAACATGCAACACTTTAGTGGGAAACTTCAAATATCCTTTTCAGACTGTTATTGGCAGACAGATTTTTAGAGAAAGCCATCTGCCTTCATCATGCTTATAACAAATTGAAATAGTTACTAGCTGGAATTTTTGCCTGAAAGCCAAAAGTAGACAAATCAAGAAAGTGGATATTTTAAAATGTAGATTATTTGGAAAGCATCCATGTAAGTATATATGCACTACATTAAACTTCTTCCTAAACCCTTCCGGAAGTTCTCCCTGCGTAAAGCAGAATAACGCAAAATCTGCAAAACAAAAGGGGCAGATCTTTGATCGCCACCAAAATGCATGCATGCAAAAGACATATGCATGATAAAGAGGCTTAAAATACAAGCTACAATTGCTACATAAGTGTTTTGAACGATCATTACCAGTTTAGAGACTTCCTGTGGCAAAGGATGCAGCTTGACCATCATACTATATGTAAGCAGCTGGACTGATTTTTTTTTTTAAAACAGTCCAAGCATATAAAAATTCCTATTGAAGTGAATGAGTTCACAACAGACTATTTAAGAACTATGGTATTTAAGAAGATGATAAAATATGATTTTAAGCACTTAATTTTAGATACTCAGTTTAAAAAGGGCCAAATTTTAACAGACACTAATCATGATGAGAAACACTGAAAAGGAGTTTTGAAGTCATTCAAACTAAGAGCTGACACAAGGGGGGAGCTATACAAGCCCTATTTGATTCATATCACAGGCTGGGCTTAGAAAGAAATTGACAATGGGATGAAAATAAGTTGACAGGGTGCTTTATTGATCACTACAGAAGCCCCAAACTCTCTGGGGAAAAAAAAAAACAAAAAAACCACAAAGCAACCAAAAAAAGCCAAAGCACGCAAGACTGAGAAGCAAAGTCAACAAAGCTTTATTTCCCATTTCTTTCTGTGTAACATTTTGGAGAAGGGTAAAGGAACTGTTAGATTTGTTAAAGCTTTTTAATGGCTTATTACATGACTTGTGAAGGAAATAAGACACGGGCTGGCAGCGCAATCCTAGGAAATTTGTTTCCTTAACAAAGCTTGCCTGAAAACTTAGATAAGTGGAAGTGAAAGGGTTTTTAGAAGTTCACCTCCTATATTTAGTACCCTAAGGCAGGATCAGCTACTCATAGGAGATAGTTGTTTAACCTGTGTGGCTATGCACCTAATGATGGAGCTTCTGTGCCAACCTCAGGCACTGTGGTAACGTCACTCTTCTTAACAAAGTTTTCCTAATTTGACTATTCCTTGATGGGATTTAAATCCATTATTTCTTTTCAGCTCATTACAGACACGAAGAATTTATTCCCTTTGTCTTTGCTGAAGTCTTTTATGTATTTGAAGATTTGCATACATTCCTTGTTTCTCTCTCTCAATTGAACAGACCCTGTTCATTCATTCTTTCCCTGTGGCCTCCGAGTCTGTGAATCATCATAAACCCAGAGATCACCTCCATCAGATCTTTTCTCGGCGCTTCCTAGCTCTATGTTTGTGGGGTTTTTTTTTGTTGGTGGTGTTGGTTTTTTGGGTTTTTTTTGGTGTTTTTTTTTTTTTTTTTAACCTGGAAGCAAAAGTGAAGTGATCTGAACCTTGGAAGTTCAGATCCGGAAGAGAAAATCCAAAGTCTTTGATAGCTAAAGAATAAACCTTTACTCACAAGGCTGAATGTAAGGACAAGAGAGTGAAGAGGAAGGAGCGGCAGAGACAATGTGTAATGAACTGACCACAACCTCCATTCCCAGTCCACCTGTGCTGCTTGGGGGTAGGAGGTAGAGAAATCGGGAGTAAAGTTAAGCCCGGGAAGAAGGGAGGGGTTGGGGGAAGGTGGTTTAAGATTTGGTTTTATTTCTCATTATCCTACTCTGAGTTGATTGGCAATAAATTAAATTAATTTCCCCAAGTCGAGTCTGGTTTGCCTGTGATGGTAATTAGTGAGTGTCCTTATCTCGACCCATGAGCCTTTCATCATATTTTTTTTTTAGTGCTCGCTCTAGCAACCTAACTGCTACCTCCAGAATGCAGACTGACGTCTTAGTCTCACCTGCGCCTTCCTCGTCTTGCCTGTCTATCAGGAAGCAAACAGAATGCACATACCGACAGCGTTAGTGAGAACAGTACGAGTTGTTACTGAACGAAATCACTGTATTGGAAAAGAAAATATACCACATAACCACATATATATTACAAATTAATTACACAATTTGCTCTGTTTCCTTTAACAACAACAACAAAAAGTTAAAAAGAAGAAACAATGCAGTGATTCAACCAGACCCATATATTATATTGTATTTCAGGGTATCATCTGTGCTGCTCCAGACACTGCTTTGGTTGAGGTACAAACCTATGTACTTGCTGAACACTGGAATATACTCAGAATATTATTTTTCTCCCTATTGTTATTGCAAGAGTTTACAAGAGGTTGTAAATGATGCCCCTTTCAGAGATGCCTCCACATCGGAATCAAAAGGTCTCACAGGAACTGGGAGTTGTAGCTAGAAATCACAAATAACCTTGCAATTGGAAGTGCCAACTGCAAAATGAAAGAGAATGGAAGTAAAAAGTATGCAGAGAAGAGCTGGTCAACGATAAATGCACAAAGATTATTGCTTTGACTTAAATTTTAATGATTTTTGAGGGAAGAAGATAAGAAAATAAAATATCTTTATAATGTATATACTCATGAGCAAGGGAGAAAACAATTTGGATATTTTAGAAAATATTTTAGGGTCAAAATTTCAGTTCATTTTTGTCACAAGCCAAAGACATTTTAAGTCAAATTACATTTTCTAAGGAAAATGTAGTAGAGAAAAATCCCTTTTTTTAATCCAAAAGTGTAGCTAGATTTTTAACTGGTGCACCCAAAGGTGGCCAAGCAACAAGAATACAAGTGATGGAATTAGCGAGGAAAGAGGAAAACAATAACCAAATTAGGAAGAAAACAAAAGCAGGGAAAGTCGAACAGGAGGAAAGAGTGAAACAAACTGCTTACCTCTTGCTGCAGTGCTCTGAAAGGTTTTCTGTTTCACTTGTCTTTCACGCTCACCGTGTCCTCCCCAAGGATCTCAGTGTTTCACAAGTGTAGAGATGCATCATCATAAAAATGCATTTGCATCACAGCACATCCTACATTTTTTTTAACCTTCCTTTTTCTTGACTTGCTTCGCACCTCCATCATTGACTACAGTCCATTAAAATTATTTAGAATGTATTTCTGATCCATCAGTCTGTCTGCAACACACTCATCACTGCAGATTCCCACCCAGCAGTTTCCTGCCCCTCTACAGCTGCACCTTCCATTTCCTTCCAGGCTACAGCGCCTCTCATTGATAGAGTTCGTAGGTGGTAAAATGTATTCGTGTGGCTAAACTGGAGAAACTGCTTCTTTAAAGGCAGTGGGAGATCTAATTACAAAACAGTCCTTAGCCTTTACTCGGGCACCAATTAATTCTTCCTGGGCCCCAAAACCTTTTTGTCTCATAGGTCGAAGGCACAATAGCTCCCATTGCTTCTTTGCCCTTTACAAGCCACAGTATTCCAGCAAAATAAATTTGAAACTGGTCAGTATTTCACAAGGACAATGTTTATATTATTTTAAAGAGTCACAAAATTTCATTTTCGTAATGAAATAAAAATGCTTTCCTCTGACCTTTGAGAAGGAAATGCAAAACATAAAATAATTTTGTTTACATTTCCATCTAACGCCACTGAAACAGTTTTTATTTCCAGTCAAAGTGAAGAAGAAATTTGAATAAAACAAAAAAAAGTCTTTGGTTTTCTTCAAATATTTTCATACAAAATCGGCTGGTTTTTGCCTACAAGCCCAACGGAGTGAAGGGGCTTGGCCTCCCACCGAGGCCCTGGGCTGCGGGGCAGAAACTTATGTCCCGAGTTGTCCAAAGTACAAAAGTCCAGCTCAGTCGGTATGAACAAGTTATGCGGTTAATCCAAAATTGTACGGTAAAGATGGGAACTAAGTAGACTGTAGGATGGGATATGTAATTAAATGTAGGTTAAGAGAACATTTGCTGCTGGATGAAAAGAAACATGGGGGCTTGAGTTCCTGTGTAGAAGCCCAGCCAGACCAACTGCTTTGAACACCAGGGAACAAAGAAAGGTAGAGAGGTCATTTGGTCCTAACAGAGACACAGCAAAATAAACATGAAATAAACTTTCATTAAATGCTTTACTATGAAGGTGGTGAGGCACTGGAACAGGTTGCCCAGAGAAGCTGTGGATGCCCCATCCCTGGAAGTGTTCAAGGCCAGGTTGGATGGGGCTTTGAGCAAGCTGGTCTAGTGAAAGATGCCGCTGCCCATGGCAGGGGGTTGGAACTAGATGACCTTTAAAGGTCCCTTCCAACTCAAACCATTCCGTGATTCTCTGATTCTGTGATTTTCTTATGAAATGAGGTTTTCTTCCCAAGGCAAGGAAGAAAATGCTTAATGAGGGCTAGTTGATGTTTATCCTGTATCCATTCCAGCTCAAATAAAAGTGTAAAAGTTCTTTAAAGAAAACACAGTCAGTAGCACAGTCAATCATGGTAGTTGAAGTTATGCTTGGCTCTCAAACTGTAATAGGAACAGCAGCTCAGATTGTCTGATTATCTGATATTCAAAGGCACGTGCCCTGAGAGAAGCTCAGACAGGGAAAAGACAGCCAGGAACTATCAGTGTTTGAGCAGAGGTAGCAGGCTGTAAAACAGTATTGTCTATAAAAGTCAGAAAAGATTAAAGCTAGAAAGGTCTCCAGGTACCCGTCCAAGGACCATGAAATGATTGTGTGGCAAATATAGATCCACTGTGACCCCTCTGGGTCTCCTTTCCTCAGTCCTAAGAAACACCCTGACAAGAGCAGTGCCGAGAGCTTCAGCAAAGGCAGCTGCTGGAAGACAACTTGCATTCCTGCTGTCACACCTTTTCACTTGTGCCCCTTTTCTTCCCCAATGTGTATCTTCTTCTATCTGCTCCTCTTCCTATGCATTTAGCTTATGTCTTAGCTGGCCAGCTCACTCTTTTTGGCAGCATCGATGCAAGTCTAAAACAGGGAGGCAGAGGAAAGCAATGCCTTAAAACAGCTCAATGCTCGCAAAAGCCAAACCTTGGCGTCACCATGCGCTATGCTCAGTCTCCTCTAGCAACAATGTTGTAAATTAAAGTCAGGAGCAAAAAACAGAAGGTGCATTTTCTAACTTGTGGGGTTTTTTTCCTTTCCCGTTTTGTGTGCGCTTGTCTTAATTTATCATTGAGGAGGCAAATTCAGGCTTTTCCCACATCAGTAATAACAGCAGTTCTGGCTCATCATCTTAACTTGTTCTTCATCCAAAAAGAGCAGTTATTACCATCTTTAATAGCACCTAAAAGGCTGCAAAATACAACAGTTTCCCTTATGATAAGAAACAAAACAGACAACCGCTACTGCAGCTATGGGAAAGGAAATAAGAGAAGTGGTTAAAATCTCACTTAACCGCTTTCCCTGCTTTTTTCTTTTCTTTGTGGCTAATAAAGGTTTAAACTTCTGCTAATTTTTTTTAAGAGGTGGGTGTTTGTTGAAGTACGTTTGGCTGTCTCTGAATGGTCAGACTTTAACTATTCAGTATTGAACAGTGGGTCATATAAATAAATACCTTTGACCCTCCTGACTCATTTGTTCCAGTAAAACAGGCTTAAAGCTTCTAATACAGGATGTCACTATCCCCCACAGATGACTCTATAAACACTGTGCCGTTTTTTCTTCATTATTTTCTTCTTCCCAGTGCTTTTCCTCTCACTGCTTAGCTGCCCCATCCCTACTAACTTAGGAGCCCCAGCCACCCCTGCTCTCCTCAGCAATGAGCTGTTCTTACCCTGATATCTTTTACTGAACTGAAAGGCAGTCCTTTATGCTGAAACCCAGAGTCTTTACTTACTCTTGGATACATAAACCTGAGAAAACACAATATTTCTGATGATGACGAGGTGAGGCCTGAGTGCCTTTTTATAGTTAAGATCATTCATATAGTTGCCTTCAAGATTCTGGCCTACAATTGCAGTATAATTTGTTCCCCCATTGCAGCTCACCCCTCCCTTCTGGCCTCAGCAGCCACTGCAGCATCTCCGTTTCTTCCCATAGCATCACTCTGCACTGTCTTCTGTATAGCCACTTTCCTTGGAAAGACTCTAAGCATGCCAGGCTTCCAGGCATCCATCCTCTCCCAATTTATTATTCCCTGCTAATATCACGGATTCTAGCCAATATAAAGCCAAAGGACTTCACCCAGAATCGAAACTCCGGAAGGTAAAGAAGTTAGACACAAGGAAACACCTTCCCATCACAAACTAGGCGGTGTAATAGTGCACCTAACAAGACTGAGGCATCTCTGTTGTTGGCCATTTCAGAAAAGAGATGGCAGGGACATCTGGCAGGAACAGGTTACCTGCAGTGGATTACGTTCTGGGAGAATGGGATGTCCTGCCTGATCTGTTGAGGTCCTTCCCAGACATAGGTCCTGATTGTGTAATAAAAGTATGGGAAAAGGCAGGTATAAAAAGGGCAACCTGCAATGGGACAATAGGTGGTGGCAACATATTTCTTTTGTTAAACAATTACCAAGAGACTGGCTTCAGTGTAATTTGACCACAGTGTTTAAGGGGCCACTTGAACAGAACTCAGGGTAGGCTTATCTGGCTTAGGTGGAGTCAGATATTACTACTTTTAATGATAAATTAATGATAGTTGAAGGCATTCCTTTTTTCAGTTTCAAAAGCATACACCCAAAACACAGAAATTAAACTGGTTGCAGAGACGTTCCAGATATAGTCTTCTGATTTCAGATTTTAGTTCCAATTCCTGTACGGCTTCCCAAATTTTCTACCTTAATATTGTTTTCCGTTTCAGCATGAATAATGAATCCGTTTGGGAGGAATCTCAGGGGCTATTTCCAGTAAAAGAAGAAACGGAAGATGTAGCTAGGTATTTTTTTAATGCAATCCAGTGCTTTTAGAGAGGCTGTGTATTTCTTTTAGTATATTTGAACTCAAGTAACAGGAGCAAGTTTCTCTGTTCTCAGTTCCAAGCCTTTTTCAGCACAGACAGCTCAAAAGCTGCTTTAGTTTTGTTCATGGTAGTGGTCCTGCTGCTGTTTCTCTGGTCACGTCTTGCTTTTTTTTTGCTGACTTGTTTGTCTGCATCTGCACAGTTTCTCTTCACTGCACTGTTTGTTAAAAACATGTATGCTTATGCATGCCTATACATACACATAATGTTCTGCATTCAAATCAATCCCATACATCTGTGCTACTTCCCATACTCGAGGAGAACCCATGGGACCCTACAGCTCAGCTGTTGCCCCACCCTCAGCATGGCTTAGTCTCTGTGGGACTGATTTGCTGCAATTTTCGCCATCGCTAAACAAAGGGGTCCCTCTAAATTGTTTCCTCAAATAGGCTGAGTGGAAGATAATTAGCATGCCAGCAACTTCAGCAAAGTGCTGCAATTGCCCACAGATCATAGACTCATTCACTGGGAACTTAGCTGATGGAGAACTACATGATATTTTTATGGCTTTATTGTAGGAAACTGAGTAAACCACAAGGCTTTAGTTCTACTTCTGGTACTGCTCTTCAGTGAGCACTGGATTGTCTGAACGCCACATATTTTAATGCACTAGAAAAGTCGAGCTGAAATTTTTCCTAAAAAAATGTCATTAATTTCAAAATTTCAGCTCGACTTTTCTAGTTTTTCTTTTCCCATTGAGTGTCTAGTGAATTTGATCAATATTTTCATTATTTAAGTCTCAAGTTTTTTGTTGAAGGGCAGGCAGATAGTGCCTAAAGATAGAATTTAGGGCCCAGACTGCCAGTGTGTTATTAGTTTCCAGACATATATAGATGGTTATGGTGTGTTGAGACTGAAGTGCATTATCTTGACGTTTGCTACAGGGAGTCCTGCTTTGGCAGACTCTTCCCTTTGCTTAAAGTTTCAAGAGTCCAAAATACCTTTGTTAATTTTTTTTCTATTTTGTTCTCTGCTGCAGTTTTAAATTTAGAAGGGACATCTTGTAGGTTCTTTTCTGCTGGATCCCACATTTGCCAGCCTTTATTTGTGACACACATTTGACATGTATACAGGGTGTTTTCCTTCCCTGGCACAGAACAATCCTCACAGCTGGGTTTACCTTTTTCTCTGTGTCCTGGTTTCGGCTAGGATGGAGTTAATTTTTTTTTTCCTAGTAGCTGGCATAGTGCTGTGTTTTGGATTTAGGATGAGAATAACGTTGATGATAACACACTGATGTTTTAGTTGCTGCTAAGTAGGGCTTACACTAGTCAAGGACTTTTCAGCTTCCCATGCTCTGCCAGGTGCACAAGAAGCTGGGAAGGGGCACAGCCAGGACAGCTGACCCACACTGGCCAGAGGGCTATTCCGTACCATATGACATGATGCTCAGTATTTAAGCTGGGGGGATTTGGCTGGGGGAGCAGCAATCACTGCTCGGGGACTGGCTGGGCATCAGTCAGCAGGTGGTGAGCAATTGCATTGTTCATCACTTGTTTTGTATATTCTTTTATCATTAATGTTATTATTTTCCCTTCCATTTCTGTCCTATTAAACTGTCTTTATCTCAACCCACGAATTTTCCTTTTTTTTTCCCCTTTTTTTTCCAATTCTCTCCCCCATCCCGTAGCCTGGAATTAGAGGCTAGGGAAGCCAAGCAGCTGGGATCCCTTTCTAGGGAAGGGGGCATTGACAAAGCGATTGGAAAAGGGGCACAAGCCCTCAGCCTCTGGAGGCGACTCCTGTCAGGATGAAGGAAAGGTATCCCTTCAAGGCAGATGTTCTATGTCACCCAGGCAAGTGGACCACCATGGAGAGAGGTATTTTTAAAATAAGAGCTGATCTAGCCATATTCAAAGAAAAACTTCAGTCCAGCCCTTTTATTCCGGCAGTAAAATAAGAATGAAATGTTGCACAACTGGAGACGTAATTAGCTTTGACAGTGCTTATAAAGAAAAAAACTTCCTTGTTAAGTAACAAATACAGGTGTAATTAAGTCTGTTCTGAAATTAAATAGAAATTAATTGCTCTTCTGATTTCTGTCTGTGTATACAAATTTGAGAAGCCATTTGAGAGTCCACCTTCCTCCATCGTGTAGCCATACAAAGAGTCGCCAGGAGGCAGTATTTGCACAGATTGCTACAAGCCTCTGTATTTAAAGTACAATTTGATGACATTTCTTCCTATAGAAAGTCTGAGCAGAAATTATATGGTGAGGAACAAGATTTTTTTTAAAAAATTAAAGATTTTTAGAGCTTTTGCCTTAAGAGGACACATCTTTGATTTTTCTTGACGCTGTAGTACTGTGATACTACTAAGAAATGCCTTTTTACAGAAAGGTTTGTAGGAAGAGCCAGGAGGATCTTCCAGCAGGCCAACTGACATAATTGAAAAGAACGTGCAAGCTTTCTTGCATACAAGCCTTTCCCTTTACAGGAAAAGACTTCCCTTCCTTCCCAATGTGGCAGAAGAACACTGCTGCTTGACCCAAAGAATAGTACGGTGTTTTTATTTTTTTTTTCCTTGGGTGGAACTGCCCTACTTTTTTGTTTGATTAGAAATAAAAATCAAAGGATTTTGCATAGCACCTGCTACAAAGCTTGCTACTCTCTCTGCCAAAAGGCAAAGACCAGCCTACTGGGCTGAACAGGTTCGGTCTCTTTATAGCACTCTCTTGATTTGCAAGCAGGTAAATCGCAAAGCAGGGCTTATTTGCTTTTGACCATTTCCCTCCCGTGTTTTAGTTGCCAGTTGGTCTCTTTCTTCAACGGCACTGAAATAATGACATGCAAATGAATGCTACAAAACGCCCATGCTCTTGAACCACCCATCGATAACTGGTAATGCTTGTAAAGCATCCTTTGATCGATGCGTTTGCTGTTGCTTTGTTAGTCATGAGATGATAGAATCGTGCTTCGTCTCCCTATTCCAAACATACATTTCTTGAATCTGCTTTGAAATCCATTTCTTTGCAACTGTCCTTCACTCTGATTGCATCAAGTCCTGTTACCCAAATTTGCTTTTCTTTTCAGATTTACACCTTTACCGGACACAGAAGCTCTGAGGTGAAGTTGACTAAAATATATGGAAATTCCATCTTCAGATTCCTAAATTTGGGATTTAATTGATTACTGTGTGTCTCAGGAGCTGTGTGTATACAGATGTATACACTGTTGACCAAATTTAGTATCATAATTCCATGTAATTGTATGTAGTGGAGGTTGATAGCTCATATAAAACTTGTCAGATAACATCTCTGTCAATAAAGTGGAACATAAAGAAAAAGTAATACAGAAGAATTTTTGTAGTAAAGCAAGATGCTGAAATAATATACTTTATGATAATATTCTGCCCATCCTATTTCAATGGTATCTATACTTAAAATAATTTAACACATTGCAGGATGAAATGAGATTAGTTTGTTAGATATTTTATAAAGTCAATGGCGTAGAACAAGACAGCTACATGAATCCACTTCTTGTAATGTTTAGGTTAAAAATTGTCGCTGAACCTACCACTGCATTCGTGTATAGAGTTGAAAAAGAAGCCTTGCGCTACCAACTGCTTTAGGAAGAAATTTGTGGTACATGGAGATTTCAGATTCGGCAGGACTCCTAGAAAACTCTCTTCTCAAAAGAACAGTGTGACGGGTTGACCTTGGCTGGACACCAGGTGCCCACCAAGCTGCTCTATCACTCCCCCTCCTCAACTGGATGGGGGAGAAAAAAAAAATATGATGAAAGGCTCATGGGTCGAGATAAGGACACTCACTAATTACCATCACAGGCAAACCAGACTCGACTTGGGGAAATTAATTTAATTTATTGCCAATCAACTCAGAGTAGGATAATGAGAAATAAAACCAAATCTTAAACCACCTTCCCCCAACCCCTCCCTTCTTCCCAGGCTTAACTTTACTCCCGATTTCTCTACCTCCTACCCCCAAGCAGCACAGGTGGACTGGGAATGGAGGTTGTGGTCAGTTCATTACACATTGTCTCTGCCGCTCCTTCCTCCTCACTCTCTTGTCCTTACATTCAGCCTTGTGAGTAAAGGTTTATTCTTTAGATATCAAAGACTTTGGATTTTCTCTTCCAGATCTGAACTTCCAAGGTTCAGATCACTTCACTTTTGCTTCCAGGTTAAAAAAAAAAAAAAAACAACCAAAAAAAACCCAAAAAACCAACACCACCAACAAAAAAACCCCACAAACATAGAGCTAGGAAGCGCCGAGAAAAGATCTGATGGAGGTGATCTCTGGGTTTATGATGATTCACAGACTCGGAGGCCACAGGGAAAGAACGAATGAACAGGGTCTGTTCAATTGAGAGAGAGAAACAAGGAATGTATGCAAATCTTCAAATACATAAAAGACTTCAGCAAAGACAAAGGGAATAAATTCTTCGTGTCTGTAATGAGCTGAAAAGAAATAATGGATTTAAATCCCATCAAGGAATAGTCAAATTAGGAAAAATTTGTTAAGAAGAGTGACGTTACCACAGTGCCTGAGGTTGGCACAGAAGCTCCATCATTAGGTGCATAGCCACACAGGTTAAACAACTATCTCCTATGAGTAGCTGATCCTGCCTTAGGGTACTAAATATAGGAGGTGAACTTCTAAAAACCCTTTCACTTCCACTTATCTAAGTTTTCAGGCAAGCTTTGTTAAGGAAACAAATTTCCTAGGATTGCGCTGCCAGCCTGTGTCTTATTTCCTTCACAAGTCATGTAATAAGCCATTAGAAAGCTTTAACAAATCTAACAGTTCCTTTACCCTTCTCCAAAATGTTACACAGAAAGAAATGGGAAATAAAGCTTTGTTGACTTTGCTTCTCAGTCTTGCGTGCTTTGGCTTTTTTTGGTTGCTTTGTGGTTTTTTGTTTTTTTTTTTTCCCCAGAGAGTTTGGGGCTTCTGTAGTGATCAATAAAGCACCCTGTCAACTTATTTTCATCCCATTGTCAATTTCTTTCTAAGCCCAGCCTGTGATATGAATCAAATAGGGCTTGTATAGCTCCCCCCTTGTGTCAGCTCTTAGTTTGAATGACTTCAAAACTCCTTTTCAGTGTTTCTCATCATGATTAGTGTCTGTTAAAATTTGGCCCTTTTTAAACTGAGTATCTAAAATTAAGTGCTTAAAATCATATTTTATCATCTTCTTAAATACCATAGTTCTTAAATAGTCTGTTGTGAACTCATTCACTTCAATAGGAATTTTTATATGCTTGGACTGTTTTAAAAAAAAAAATCAGTCCAGCTGCTTACATATAGTATGATGGTCAAGCTGCATCCTTTGCCACAGGAAGTCTCTAAACTGGTAATGATCATTCAAAACACTTATGTAGCAATTGTAGCTTGTATTTTAAGCCTCTTTATCATGCATATGTCTTTTGCATGCATGCATTTTGGTGGCGATCAAAGATCTGCCCCTTTTGTTTTGCAGATTTTGCGTTATTCTGTTTACGCAGGGAGAACTTCCGGAAGGGTTTAGGAAGAAGTTTAATGTAGTGCATATATACTTACATGGATGCTTTCCAAATAATCTACATTTTAAAATATCCACTTTCTTGATTTGTCTACTTTTGGCTTTCAGGCAAAAATTCCAGCTAGTAACTATTTCAATTTGTTATAAGCATGATGAAGGCAGATGGCTTTCTCTAAAAATCTGTCTGCCAATAACAGTCTGAAAAGGATATTTGAAGTTTCCCACTAAAGTGTTGCATGTTTATAAGTTTCCTGAACTGCAGCATATCAACACGGATAGAAATAATGAAATAAGCTTATACATAAAAAGTAGCCCAACAAAAGCTTTCAACACTCTAACTTCAAGAATCATATTTTTCATAAAAGTAGTGGCTTTAATGTAGAATGGGTGGGAATGGGATTCTAGAGAGAAATCTGAAAGTTGTGTGGTAATTCACAAAAATTAACTATGGAAACGTGTCCTTTATGGTTTCCAAGTGTAGTGATATCCTTTGTAAGAAAACGCTTCTCAACAAATTCAGCGTACAGATGTCCTTGGGTTTTCTTAACTTAGGTGGATTAATCTATTTCCTAACAGGGTTTTTCATCTCTTCTTATAGCTAATTTTCTCTAGACTGAATCAATCAGCTTAAACAGAATCATGGAATGTTTTACTACGCTTATATACGGGAGTTATATTTTAGGAAGCTTCAGTTTTAAATGCTATTTTGAGATAACCAAATGTTTCAAGTGAGATATCCAGAAATCAGCTGGATCATTTGAAAATTACAGTGGTTTACTGGAGATACGTTATTCTGTTTGAGCTCTCATGATTTAAGGTGTGAAGATAATACAATACTATTCCATCATATTACTTTTAATTTATTTGACTTTTCAAAATTTCAGAATAATCTCTTAACCGTTTTAGTCTCCAGAGAAGTAAATCTTGTGTACGTGGTACCCTGAGACAAAAACAGTGAGTTATTTACCTGTCATTTTTCTTTCCTAAAAGTTCTCTGAACCTTTCTCCTGCATGTAAGAAATTCCTGCAAGAGCTCATTCTCATTTTCCTTATCTTTTGATTCCATTTATAAGATGCATTTTTCTAGTTCACTTTTATTCTCTTGAAGTCAAGAAAGTGGCTACAGATAACTGTGTGTCTGAAGCATTGGCAGCTTGTGTGTCCCTGAAGTAGCCTTCAACAAATCCTGAGGAAATTCCTACATAATCCCAAACTGAAAACAGACTCAGGAGTGGAAGTCCATGGATACTGTATTTATAGATGGCTTTTTCTCTTTTCACAGGTGAGTTGAGTCAATTATTACTTTCCACGTATTTCTGTGTCTACCCAGTTGATGGCACCTAGCTAACAAGAAGCTCAGTTGTTATGAGAATCCAAAACTCCTTCTGACTGTGTCTTCTCTAAACTATTCGTCCAGAGAAAGATTTTATTATCAGTTTGACATATTAATCTGTAATCACATTATTTTTGCATTTTGTCTCTTTCATTAGATGTTAACTGATAAATCAACGGGGCACTCATCTTCACAGATTTTTCTTGTGAAGCATGAGATGGTCTGTAGATAAATCATTCTAACATTTAGACAACTGCAGTGGATTGGAACAACTGTTTCCGAAAGAGCTCTTTCAGCTGTTGTTCACTTGTTGCTTCTTTCTGTTGCATCAGCTCTCTGGTTCCTTTGGTTACCCACCCCCCCCCCCCCCAGCCATCTGGCTTTGAGACTGAAGGACAATATGGCCTGCCTGAAGCAGGCCTCAGATTCTCCCAGTATTCTCTTCTTGCCCTAAAGAAAGAAAAGGAAATATTACAAAACTTTCATTACTTTCACATTAATTCAGACCAAATGTTCATTTTGAAGAGGGATGAGAATTTTTGTAGCTCTCCTACTGCCCCTTTGCCCCTTTTACTGCTCCCAGATCAAATTTAATTCTTCAAAATTATTAACACAGAATGTTTACGGTTATATTTAGACCTCCATATTGGTTAAGCTAGTCTGCTGCATGGACCAATATAAGCCTTTATAAGGAGGGTGCTGGTGTGCTTTCCAGTTCAGATATACATACCTTGCTCTGACCCAGGGTTTGGTATGCATGCTCAGGTTATTGCCCCAGCTGCCATGTTTCTCAGAAGCTTCTCGCAAAAATCCTCTTTCAGGAGCCAGCTCCTCAGCTATTGCTCGGATGTGATATGGCTCAAATCCACAGCAGCCTCCAATGAAATGAATTCCTAAATCATAGGCCTTTCTTGCATATTTTTGAACATCCCATCTAGTTACAATTCTTGGCTCCAGACCTGCAAAGACATTCATATCTTAAATTTTCACCATGCTCCAGTTCACCGCATTTTTTTGTAAGAAATCACATTATTGAGACACTTGCACACTATTTGCAAAACTGGTTGTAGATGTAGATGTTTGAGCTGTCTGAGCTAGAATTAATAATGCAAACTTTCAGGAGTCTAGCTTTTAGATTCTGTTATGCTTTGCTGAGCTATGCTTGTTGTAAGCTGCTTTGGCTTTGAAAAACAGCACCTAATATCTTCTGAGACTGATCAAGCCCTAAGTCACATGCTTGCCATTCTGCCAGAGTTCTTAGCTGAAGTACTGGAGCACTTTCAATGTTATGCCCACAAGTCCAAAGAGTTCTTAATGAACAATCAATATCTGGGAAATCTGATTACAGTACTCTAATCTGTGAAAGGAGAAGGTATCATCAGCCTACCTGCAACAGGAATAAGCCTGCTTGTTATTCCTCAGGAATGCTTACTACACTTTTTTCCATGACCAGCTAATGGCAGGCAGTTGTTTCGCTGACAGCTGGGATCTGTAGCTATTTCTTAGCCCATCCCTTACTTAGTTATAAGCCCATCCATAAGCAGTTTGCTGCCTCAAGCCACTTCCTTGTGGAAAGTTCTGTGTGTAGATGACTTAGGATGGCTAAGATGCAGCCTTTCTTTTGAACCCCTCTTCGTGTTGCAGGTTGTGGTAAGCAGAGCGGAGGGACGCCAGAGCTGAGAGGAAAGACGTGTGGAAGGAAAGGAACAGAAAGTGAGAAGAACAAGGAAAAGCACACCTGAAAGGGAAGGAGGCACAGGAGTTGCAGAACTGGAAAGAAAAGACCAGGGACTGGAGAAGAAACTTGAAGGAATAAAAATACAGGAATAAAGGAATAAAAATCCTCCCACTTCTTTATGCACATCTGCAGGAGATGAATCAGCTTGGTTATGAGGAGAGTGCAGCATGATGTCTGGGCACTGAACATTCCTCTAGGCAAAGAAGCCGTGGTGAGGTAGTAAGGTTCCAGCACCACAGCAGAAGTAGGATTCTTCTTCCTACATCCTGTCCCAGAAATGCCTAATATGCAAGAAGGTGATGCAAAGCAGATCTGCTCAAAGTCCAGTGAGTAGTTAAAGAGACAGATTCAGAAAATAAAAAACAGAAGGGAAAAAAATGAAATGGTCTTAAACAGAAAATTATTGGTCTCAGAGGGAAAGACTGGACAACGGAAAAATAGATGGTCTAATATCAGAAGGAAAACCAGATTAAGCTATCTTAGAAAGCTGTTTAAATAAAAGTTTGTGTACAGTCCTGCAGATGTGAGAGAAAGCATCAGAAGCATCAATTCATGATTTCCTTGTCTCTCATATATCATTAAAAAGCTAATGCAAAATTGATACAAAACGATCAACAGTAAGAATGCAGCATCTTGCACTCAATTTATACCCGTATAAGCAACTAAACTCCAGGAGAACAGTATAGGGTGTTTCCCTGTCTTCTCCGTCACCCACCCTGTCACAATCAGTCCTTGTGTTTCAGGAGCATAAGGACAGCACCAACCTAACAGCTCTGAAGAAACATGGATAGACTCCGCCATAAGAACTGGCCACACATGGTGAAACATGGTGATTGAAAACAAGCAGTATGCTACGAAAAGAAGTTGCCACATAGATCACGTTTTGTGGGGTTTTCTTCCCCCCTCCCAAAAATGACTAACATTCTATTTTCCGTGCCTGTCAATGTACAGTATTTTTCTTGGCTTTATTCAGAATTAAATATCTCTAGCTTAACAGTTTATGTTATCATTTACAGTAAAAAGATATTGAAATTTTCATCAACTTCTGATGAGAAGATTGTAATGTGCGCCTAGATTTAGCCCCTCTGTACGTCTACTCTTGAGATAACTGGGTATGCTTTGACTGACCAGGACTTTTCTGTCTAAAACATTGTCCTTGCTTAACTGGTGACATTTGAGAGCAATTGCAGTAACACAGAAGGGAAAAACACAGAAAACTGGAAAAAGTTCTAAAGATAAATAAATACTGCTGGTATCTAGATGCTGGAGTTTGCCAATACAACATAGCCAATGCTTTTCTAGAAACTGAGATCTTGTTGGCCTGTACAGAGGTTATGTACGCTTCAAATACCTAAATGCCTCTTTGTGCATATTGCCTTCCACAAAAAGCAGAGTCAACTGGGTCAGTTTAACAATGATTTACCAAACTACTTCTCTGCCATCAAGTGATCAGTTGCTCCTTCTGGGTAGTGCAAACATTCACAGAACCAGGCTTCTCCAATTGACTCATGAAATTTCTGAAAACTGACATCTCATACAGTTTACTTATAACATACAAACCAAGAACCATAACAAACCAAAGAGTGAATCCTTCAATTAACTTGATTACTTACTGCATCTGTTCTATCATTTTTGCTTGCAATCAGAGGAGTTATACGAAGGAATGAATAGGATAAATGAGTTCCTGACACTTTTAAACATCCCAGAGTATTTTCAGAACCCAGACATGTTGTTATTATCTAATGAATGCCTCAGGCTCATGCTTTATTCTTTTTCCTTCATTTACGTAGAGAGGACTTTTAAAATAAAATATCTTCCTGAAAATCACATCCATATCTTTTTTTTTTTTCCTAAAAATTCAAGTTTCAGTTGTTTTAATACCTTATTTTATAGGCTGATCTTGAAAAGAAGAATGTATGATATCTGAAAATGAAGGCATTTTTCTAATCAATTTTAAAATGTTTAGGCTGCTTTTTTCCTCTTATCTTAAGAGGATGTGACCTTCTACATCCCAGGTGGGAATAAGCCCTAAATACACAAGCCTTATATACACATAAAGTGGCTGAATCTTTCGGTCTTTTGGGTAGAATTTCTGCTGAGCATAAGAGTGATGAATCCATCTCCAAACTGCTAATCCATTTGTAAGCAACATCAAAGAACATATTCCCTCTTCTGCTTTCTCTCTAATCTCACTTATCTTAGACAGTTACACTTGCAAGACTGAACCATTATGAGTGCAAGAATCATGCACCTATACTAATGATCCAGCTCCGCATATGCATTATACATTAAATCCCTATGCAGGTAAACATTATAGGGCTCATGGGCTAGACGTCACAACCGAGAATGCTGGGGAGCTCCAGTCCAAAGGCATTTAAAGTCTGGGTTGTTTTTAGTGTATTTGCTCTTGTTAATTTCTTTGGACTATTTTACAGCTGTCCTGAACAAGGTTCTATAGCACAAGAAAAAAAAAAAACAACATTTTTTTTTAATTGATTTAGGTTGTGGCACTTTAACTGTTTTCATCATAATTTCACTTTCAGTCACATGCTGTGATACTGCTGAAATACTCTCATTATCTGGATGATCTTTAACCCAATCCATCTATGCAGAATGCCAGACAGGATAATTGAGACTGATCCTATTGTACAGGAGGATGCCTTGCAGTTTCAGCTTTGCTAAAAGCTAGGGGAAAAAAAGGAACAGACAGTAAATAAATTTAAAAAAAAAAAAAAAGATACCCTTGTCTTACCAAAGGGAAATTCTGGAAGGTCAATAAATCCTTGCTTCCCACAATCAGGTGTATGGAAAGCAAGTGGTTGGGACATCAGGTGAGCTTTCAGTTTAGCAGCGTGCAAGCCCTCTTTCATCAGTCTCACAGTTTCCAGGGAGGTATCTGGGTCAAAATGGCAGTTGACTCCAACAATAGAAGCACCTAGGAGGAGGAAAATAAATAAGTTCAAGTCACATCTCCCTAGGAAGTGGGAGGTGAAAGTTCTTAGCCACAGCACTCCATAAGCAGAGCAGTCCATCTGTACACCAGCACTATGAACACAAGCGTCCTGGTTTCAGCTGGGATAGAGCTAATTTCCTTCCTAGTAGCTGGCATAGTGCTGTGTTTTGGATTTAGGATGAGAATAATGTTGATAACACACTGATGTTTTAGTTGCTGCTAAGTAGTGCTTACACTAGTCAAGGACTTTTCAGCTTCCCATGCTCTGCCAGGTGCACAAGAAGCTGGGAAGGGGCACAGCCAGGACAGCTGACCCACACTGGCCAAAGGGCTATTCCGTACCATATGACGTCATGCTCAGTATATAAGCTGGGGGGAGTTGGCCGGGGGGCAGGGATCGCTGCTCGGGGACAGGCTGGGCATTGGTCAGCAGGTGGTGAGCAATTGCATTGTGCATCACTTGTTTTGTATATTCTTTTATGATGATGATGATGATGATTTTCTCTTCCTGCTGTCCTATTAAACTGTCTTTATCTCAACCCACAGGTTTTACTTTTTTTTTCAGTTCTCTCCCCCATCCCACCAGGAAGGGGAGGAGGGTGAGCGAGTGACTGTGTGGTGCTTAGTTGCCGACTGAGGTTAAACCACGACAACAAGGTAGTTGGATTAGAGCCAGCCTCAACTCTCCTGAGGCTGATCATTCCATTTACATCTCAGTTGCACTCCTTACCTTCCTGATGAGGAATCACATCTCCCACCCTCATGCAGTTGCTTTTCTCATCAGTGCTCAATCAGTGAAGACTGATTATGTACAGCCACATATACAAATAGCTAACAGGTTCCTAACACAGGTTCTGCCTTTGGATTTCAACTCTTAACTCCAAAGGAAAAGAGTAGTTCAGAACAGATATAATAAAACCCCTGTATGGTCGGTCCATCATGCCCCTGATTAATTCCTTCTGCCCTTCCCTTTGTCCTGCAGAAAACACAGCATTTGATAGGCAATAAGATTAATTTTTTCATTCTCTTATTCTCTCATCCTGGATTTGAACTGTGCTCCACACATTTCTAAAAACATGAGCAGAGAATCAAAGGCGGCTTTGGATTCTGCTTATGTTTCATAATCCTGAGCCCAGAATTTGGGGCTGGGTCTGTAATCAACTTTGAATAGTTTTAGGATTTTGTTCTACTCAGTATCAGCTGCCTGTGGCTATTGCTCCCAATACCATCCTGGTTAATAAGGATTTTATAGCTGCATTTTCATACTTTTTTTTACAAGACTGCTCTAGTAAAGTACACATAGAAACTCTTCCACAGGCTCAAAACTTTCATCAAGTATAATTGGGAAGCTATCTACTTGAGATACACATCCATTTATCTCAATGATTAAGGACTTAACTTTGTTCCATACTTTTAAAGTGCAGATTAAAACAGATTCTTACCAGCCTTTACCAGTCGGACAGCACATTGTCCGGGGGGCACGCCATGCATGTCTCCTTCTGGACAATGCACATTGTAGCTGCAACTGGCTTCCTAGATTCTTTTAGGACTTCAACAGCCCAGACAGCTTCTTCAACATGTTCAAAATACTGAAAGAAATTAAAAGTGGACTACTTTCGTTTCTTGGAGATGAAACATAAACACATTAATCCAGACCCCAAATTCACCAGCAATACAATGACTTGATTCTTTTCTGATTTACACTAACAGAATTCAGTTGAGTTCACTGACCACACAGTTAAAAAAGGATTTTAAAAAGTCAGAAGGAAAACTAAATCCAAAATAAAAAGATACTCATGTTTCAGAATAAGAATGCCCATACAGGGGGTTAATCAGGGATTTATCCCTGAAGAACTATTTTCATCTAGAAAAGTCACCATGGGTTGGTTACTTACGGAGTACAGGAGGAAACAGGAACTAATCAAGATCACATTAATCTATCCTCTTTGTACTGGTACAGAATTTGACTTGACTGAGATGATAGAAATTTAGGGTTCAAGGTCCTATTCTAGGACGCTTGCAGATACTGCTGTGCATTTAGAAAACATCTGATTCTACTGGAATAAAAGTATAACAGAAAATTTTAAAGAAGGAAGCAATATATACTTGTATTCCCTAAAGTAGACTAGACATCTTAAAGTTAACACACTGTGCCAGCTGAAGGCATGTACTTTTTTACAGATTTACCTCTGCAATTAGGAAGTCAACATTCTTCTTCATAAAGCCATCTAGTTGCTTTCGAAAGGCTGCTTTAACCTCTGCTTTATCCTTGCAGCTTAAGTATGATGGTGTTTGACTGAGTCCTCCAGCCACTAAAGCATCACCTTCATTAGCCACTTCTCTTGCAATGTCACAAGCAGCTTCATTCACTTTCTGGCACTATATGAATATAGATTACATCATTTTTACCTGGTCAGAGATATGCATGTAATTTCAGAGCACAAAAAGGACAAAAGAGTTCTTCATATTCATTTATAATTTAAATGTATTTTTCTATAATATTGATTAGGAAGATCAGCATTTTTCAAAAAAATAACAAACATTAAGAAACAGATTTCTTGCAACTTATAAGTTATCATATTATCAAACACTAATACAAAAACATATTACCTTTAATACATCTTACACAAATAGTCTATAAAAAAGCAAATATTTGGTGTGAAGCAGAATTTTTTTTTCCTCTTAGAAAATAAGTTAGTTAGTTACACTTAAGTGTCTGCTTCTATTCTGAGATTTTGTGGATGGAAAAAAAAAGTAGTAATTTCAATTGATTTTTCATTCTGTTTCTTAATGTATTATTTTAGTATTTTGATAATTTTCAAAATTTAAGCTATGATATGATATAGAGTCATTTAAGGCACTTTTAAAAGGATGTCATTAATTACCTGATGTTAAAGTTACCAATTTAAGAATAGCAAAGGGAAACTTATCACTATATATGATTAATTAATCACCTAGACTGAAAGACACATTCCCTGTATACCCAAACCAGGATGACTAGAACAGCTTGTGAAAGAGGTTAAGCTGGGAAAAAAAGATTTTTGGAAAAGAATCATTATTTGGGATAGATAACAAGGACTGATTAGAGCAGGTTTCTTTGTGGCCCATGGGCTACTTAGAATCTACATAGGTTTCTCTCAGCTGAAGTTTTCCATGGCTGCCTCAAAACATCCAGATGATTTTTAAGGCTATTGCTGACAGAGTGTCTTCCACTTGCACTTCTGCTCAGGTACGTGTTTGGGAACACCAGGAGCTGGAGCCATAAACCAGTTAGAGCCTGGAGGAAACTGCTTCTAGAACTGGCAGCAAATCAAGCTTGAAAGTTTTGCTGCAATGCATTCCAGTTTCCAGTTGCTTTCCCAACCCCTCTTATCATTTTTCGTTGCAGCATGGCTAGTTCCAGAGGCACTATGTTTCTGGGATATCACTTCAGACATTTCGATGTTGCATCTATTGAATGTAAAGGTACAGCATTTCAGATAAATTTGGTCATATGACATTTTAATGTCTTAACCTCTTAATTAAGCCTCAAGTGTTTCCCTAGTGTCCAGATTGTTCTAGTTTCTGACTTGGGATATCTTCACATAAATATATTCCTTCCTCTCTGCGCCCTGGAGAATCTTCTCTATTTTCCAGAGGCTGAAATAATAGACAATAGGACCAAAGGGGAAAAGATCAGAGAAAACACCCAACGACAAATCTTCTAGTCTCAAAGGAACTATCTAGAAATGTTTGTGCCAGAAGTCCCAGTGGAGATGGGGCCTGCATCTAGTGAAGGCACCCAACATCCTACAACTCCTCTGTGTAGGGGGTAAGAAAACACCAACACAGTACTTCTGTTACTGTACCAGATTACCCTTACACATGAGAAGGGGAATACTGACCACAGTGTATACCTTGGATTTTTTAGTTGATATTTTATTGAAGACATGGTCCTAAAAAAACATTCAGTTCTTATTAGCAAGTCATTATTCTCCAGGATTCTTCACCATTTTTGCAGTTGATTTGTTTCTCTGGATGCTAAAGCATTTCTTTTTTTACAATTGATTTTGCTCTCTGTGCATTTAGTCCTCCCTATACTTTGTATGAAAACTCCAGTAAACTATCTCCTCAGATGGGAAAAATAAGATGTGGGCATCCTTTTTCCTCTCTTCATCTTTGCCCCATTTTGTTATTTTTTTTTTTTCTTTCCCCTTTAACCTTGTCTTTCTTACTATTCCAAATTCTGAAATTGCACCATCTCATTCTTTGGTCCTCAAATATAACCAAAACTGTTATGACAAACTGTGAAAATACTTGATAATTCTTTCTATTAAACCTTTTGAAATGAATACACTTATTTCATATCTCCATCAAAATAGTATTTTACTCACACTTATTTCCTCAGCTACATAATTGCCCCTGTTCTCTAGTTTGTCCTCACTGGCATAAAATGTGAATGCCTGCAGAACATTGGATCCAGCTCTGAGGAATTCCCGGTGAAGCTGACAAACTGCAAAGAATTAAAAGAGACAAAGAAGAGATGTTTGGTACAGTTATTACTATTATTATCCCAAAACTAAATGTTTATTGAATTAATGTTACTGTAAAAGAAGTGATACTGTGTTTACTAGAAGAGCCATTATGAGGGAGTAGAAGCAGTACCCCAGTCTGTGTAGAATTCCTTTCTTCCCACTCTTAGAACATTAGGTAGAAAACTTCCTTCTTAGTTATTCTCTGCTAAGAATGACTGAAGATTTCTATATTTAGTTCATCAGTAGATTCAGATGCTCACGTACCCAAGAGTCGGGCCACTGAAGAACATCAAAACAACCAGCAGGTGGATCGGGCTGCTAAGATTGAAGTGGCTCAGGTGGATCTGGACTGGCAACATGAGGGTGGATTGTTTATAGCTCGGTGGGCCCATGACACCTCAGGCCATCAAGGAAGAGATGCAACAGACAAATGGGCTCGCGATCGAGGGCTGGACCTGACCATGGACGCTATTGCACAGGTTATCCATGAATGCGAAACATGCACTGCAATGTGTACCTCAAGGGGATTTGATTTTGGGTGAAAATAGCCAATGAACTGAATGGTATGATGTTAATTGCTATATAATACTGTATGTCATCACTTCTATGGTGGCTATATGCTATATCAACAGAATCACAGTAAGAATCACCCAGATTAATGAAGAATGAACTTTGATGGAACCGAGCAAAGTGCAGCGGTGATAGAACCATAACTGGCTTCAGCATGCAACAACCCAACACCACACACCATCTCTCCTGCCCTATAGGACTGTTATGAGAGATGAAGCCCAAAGTCATGGACCGAATGAACTCAACGGACATTTTAGAGGGATGGCCCATGGACTAAGGGAATGATATCTGTGTGTACATATCAAAAGACTGGAAAAGTGGTGGTGATTAATTGGAATGTATTGGAAAGGATAGGACCTGGGCATGACATAGATGGTATAGAATAAGGGGTGGATACTGTCCTGGTTTCAGCTGGGATAGAGCTAATTTTCTTCCTAGTAGCTGGCATAGTGCTGTGTTTTGGATTTAGGATGAGAATAATGTTGATAACACACTGATGTTTTAGTTGCTGCTAAGTAGGGCTTACACTAGTCAAGGACTTTTCAGCTTCCCATGCTCTGCCAGGTGCACAAGAAGCTGGGAGGGGGCACAGCCAGGACAGCTGACCCACACTGGCCAAAGGGCTATTCCGTACCATATGATGTCATGCTCAGTATATAAACTGGGGAGAGTTGGCCGGGGGGCAGGGATCGCTGCTCGGGGACTGGCTGGGCATCGGTCAGTGGGTGGTGAGCAGTTGCATCATGCATTACTTGCTTTAATAATAATATTATTATTACTACTATTTTATTTCAGTTATTAAACTGTTCTTATCTCAACCCATGAGTTTTCTCACTTCCACTCTTCCGATTCTCTCCCCCACCCCATCAGGGAGAAGGGAGGGAGCGAGCAGCTGTGTGGTTCTTAGTTGGTGGCTGGGGCTAAACCACAACAACCCACAAAACAATAATTATAATAATTTCTAGAACACTACTTATCATGTAAAACAGAGTTAAAACGCTCAACAGCTTATAGCAAATACAGGAATAATTTATTCCCTAGATATTGTATAGAGACATGAGAACACTGCAGTTTCTATGGCAGATGTTTGGAAAAGCTTTCCTGAAGTCTTGGTTCATCATACCTCATTGTCTACAGACAATCTGTGTCATTAGGGAAACATGTTAATGTGTCACGAGAATAAAATTACTGCCTTCAGCTACAACAAACACAGCATTCTATGCCAGAGAAGCTCAAACGGTAGTCTGAGTTGCTAGAGTCAATCTGCATACACAGCAGCACATCTGCTTTCAGTGAAGGAACAGTGTGGTGTCCCTTGCTTTTCTCTACTAGTACCAGTATTTCATTTCTAATTACAGCCTTGGGTAACCACACTGTGATTTAACACAGCAGTCACAAAGAACTATCCAGGAACATAGATTCTAGCAGAGCTACAATTCAAAGAGTCCCTGGAATTTGCCTGAACTATCGGGATCAAATTTCAGTTTTACAGCCTTTACACAGTCAAAACATTCCTAGTGCAGAGAGTATTCTTTTTCCTACATCATTAAAACAGGCTACTGAGCCCAACTAAAAGGACTGTCTCTGTATGTTTCTAGTGTTCTGTAGTTTGTTTTTCTATTCGCCCCCATGAAAAATCATTGATGAACACTAGTCAGGAAATGTGAAAAGGAAAAAATAATCTACAAATATTTTCACAAATGCTTTATGACATTTCCATAATAAACTAGATTTATTTACCCCCATGGTTAGTGCTCTTTAAATATGGTTCCTGCATTCCTAGAAGAATGTTTGGGATTTGTGTGAATAAGGATGGAGACATTGGTAGGCAAATGAAACATAATCTAACACGTATGAATAAGGAACTTTATATCCCAAACTATCAGGTATGTGAACAGCAGACTCTTGAATGGGTCTGCATTTGGAGGGAAAGAATAGCATTATAAGTAAAGTATCAGCCTGAATCTCATTCAATCCCAGGCAAATCATTTTTACCACTAGAATACACTTAGTATTATCAAGCCCACAGTAGTCTGCATGATGCTATCAAAAACCCAAACCACTCTAATTTACTTCTTGTGTGACTTCTAGCATGTTACTGAAGCTATGTTTTCTTCCACTATTTGAGAAATGAGGTAACAGCCACATATGAGGCTAAACAATTATTAAATTTGATGCATTTTAGGAGTCAGACATACAACACCGAGTTTTCATTTCAATCTACCATGAGTTGGACATTTCACAAAAGACACAGACTTAAGCTAACAGCAGATGGGGGCAGTAAGTGCATATGCATATTGCTCAGTACAGAGCAGTAGCTCAGATACCTGATCTGGCTCAGAAGAAATATTTAGATCTCATTTCTAAACTTGTCAGTCTGGCAAAACTTCTCCTCTCTTGTAACGGAGATAATGGCCTTCAACTCACTTTTTTTTTTTTCTTCTTTCTTTTTTTTTTTTTTTCCCTCCATCATTCCTTGCTGCAATCTCAGAACCTCCCTCATTCCTTACAAAGACAAGAAGGGCCGGTAGTTGTATGGTTTTTTACACCAGCTGGCTCAGACAGTTGGTCCTTCTGTTCTTTACACCTGCTTTCAAAATAACATGACCCTTGAGCATGCAGGAGCAAAGAGCAATAACAGAGGGGAGGCAGCACACTGCACTGAAAGAAATGAACACATTTCCAGTTAAGGGTGTATTTATAAATAGCCTACAAAGGGCTTATAAAAGTGTTATGTTACAGGCATGAGCAATATGTTCTAGCAAATCAGTAGGGGGCTAACCTATGACTACTGATCACTTGTTTAAAACAAATCTGTGTGCCAATTTAGCCTATTTAAGCCATCTGCAACTGCCTCTATGTAAGGTAATGTCTTGCATTCCCCATGGACCGAGACCTACACTTCCTGAGAAGGCATGTGGAGAGGGTCAAAGACTTTTGTGGTACAAAAGAAATAAGCAAAGGGGAAACAAAGAGCATGGTATAAGCGCTACGATTTGTAAGATGGAATGCGCAGGGGCAGAAAAAGGTACAGGTGGAGAGAAAGAGAGAGGTGATAGGATGTATTTTTGGGAGATGAGGTTCAACAAATTAGGTCATCACCCTTTAAACCTTTGCTGGAGCACTGCATTATCTAAGGCTGTCCATGACCCTAAGTTAGGCATGCTACACAAAGTAACACTTGAAGGCTGAGAAGGATTAGGGGAAAAAATAGGTAAGGTGTACAAAGCAATGTAATAGAGAGGGCTAAGATCTCTATTTCTCCTTCTCCTCTTCTTCCTTCTTCCCCCTTTATAGAGGAAAAAGACTAATTTGGAAGGACATACACTTAAGACAGAACAAAGAAAATTTTTTTCCCAGGACATTCTGAATTAGCTTGTGGGATTAACTGCACATGATATTACTAGGGCAAATGCTTTATTGTAATGAAGCATACATAAATAGATAATAGCACCTGCTTTTGCACTATTTATGCTAAACACTATAATCTTTATGCTGTAAGGCATAGAATGATTGCTCATTTTGCCCCCCTCCACTGTAGACAGTCACTCCATTAAATGGGATAGGCAGAAGTTGAGTTAACACCCTTGGCACAGCAACTGATGCAATTTTATTGCAATTCTTAGGTTCTTATGAGGTTTATCAATCCTCATTTCACAGTGGAGCCAGATACATTAAATACTCCTCTTCCATTCCATTGTTTATTAAAAGCTGCCGTTTTCCTGAAGGAATTAATAAACAAACTGTATTCATTTATAATGGTCAGAACACAACAAAACAGATAGTTAACTGCAGAATTTTTTGTCACAAGATGTTGTGAAGGATAAACTTGATATCAGCTCAAGGACAGACTGGACATGTCCATGAGAGAGAAATCACTGAATGTTATTAAATACAAAGATACCATATCTGTGTCAAAAAGTCCCTGGGTTACAAATTACTGAAGACTGGGAAAGCATTCTGGAGAGGTATCACTATATGTTTGCACTACTCATATTCTTTCCCAACCAACTGGCTTTTGACCAGTGTTAGAGCAAGAATAAGGGGTACGATGATTAGGGGGTCTATAGATTCTTAGACTATTCTTAACAGTGTGTAATTCTACATTGTCAAGCAACCCACTACAGGTTCCTATATATTTATTATTTATCCAACCATGTTTACCTTCACTATAGAATCACCATTTCCCAGTAAAACTGACCTGCTTCTGGGTGTTCTACCGTTGCTTCGGGAGTCCAAGGCCTAGCTTTTACATACCCCCTCTTTTCAAGAGCAAAGACGAATCCTCCATCTCCAATCACAAATTCTCCAGCATCTAAACGCTCTAGAATACCCTGCAGAAAGCAGGAAGAAAGGTTAATAATTACAGTTCTTCAGTTTTGTGGGCTTCCTTTGTTGACATTTCCTGTATTTGCAAAGCAGATATAATTATTTGTGGGCTACCAGAAACATCTTTGCCATAATAATAAGAAGTAATCCATTTCCTTCTTGAAATTCTCTTTAAAGAATAGTAGGTGATCTGTTTTACAACATAAGGCGTTAATATATGCATATATATTACATAAGACTTTTAATTATTCAGTTTATTGTATTCCAGAGATATAGTCCCCAGAACTAGAAGTCAATGGTCTAATTCCATTCCTATGAAAGTAAAACACAGTCTCAAATTCTCCTGTAAAATATATGTGAAACTTTTTAAAATGAAACACTAGTATCACTGACCTCTTCATTAGCTCATTTGCTCTTTAGCTACAAATGCCATCATGACAGAGCCTCAGCACAAGTAGCTTGTGACACAAGATGGCACAACAAGCATCAAAAAAAGTAAGCATGTAACATTTTCCTAGCAAATAAGACACATCTCAGAATGCTGGCCTCCATTTTCTGACAGACTTTTCACTGGCCTGGGTTTCCTTACCTAGACTTACAAAATGAAAGAAAATCCTGCTTCTTTTGCACAGCCCAGAAATGTTTTAAGATGCCAAATTACAAACCTTACAGCACCCTGTGATTAACCTTGCTTCTGCCTTGAACTCTACACTAACACAAGGAAAGTGGTAATTATTTTTTTTTGTAAAATGAAAAACATGAATACAAAATATATTGATTGCACCTAATACATATTATTTTTTGTATTCCTTTCATTGCTTCATTGGATTGTTCAAATTTTCAAAAAAGTACCTTGCTGTTATACTAAATAGTACTAAATTCTGCCAGTAGATTACAAACATAATTCTATTTGACTTTAAAAAGTGGATTAATGCAGACCCATTACATTAACAAAGGTAGTGGGTACAGAAAAAGATTTTAAAAAATCAAAGGTAAGACTGAAATTGCTGTCCATAGTTATCTTTTCCTGATGGCCTACTAGCGTTTCAGTAGATGAAATTTGAGGGAGTAGGGGAAAAAAAAGCACCTTGCGGACATAGAGTTGAGTGTGTTTTTTTGTGTTGAGAGGAAGGGTTTTTTAACAATTAGCCTCCAACCTTTAGTAGATTATCTTTCTTGATAATTTCTCCTTCATTCATTCAATTATCTCACACCATACATCCAGGAAAGAAAAACACTTATAACATCTCAGCACTGCCCTTTAGGCAGCATGAGAGTATGCCTTTCCAACAAGAAGGTGCACTGTGCCAACTATGCCAGTTCCAGTACCAAGCATAGCAGTGTAAGGCTACTTGGAGGCCACAAAGCCTGGCTGAGAGGGTCGGCGTTTTTGGCCCAGGCACTGACATAGCAGCAAGGTGATGGGGCTTCTCTGCACAGTGTTGCTGTGCAGATATATGAGCTAGGCCAAGTGTTGGCTTGCAGATGTCTGCATCACATTCCATTGCACATTCTGGACTTTCCAAAATATTGACGTAATTAACTTTACAACGTTAAGAAAAAGTGCAAGCTTTTATCTTTATTTCAGCAGGACCAGGGCAAAACTCAATCTACAATACTCAGTCTCCAAAACTCAGTAATTTTCAATAAGTCTACAAGTCGTGCCTGTCTATTAGGGCAATTCTGTTGTAAGTGTAAATGTCAGGAGGCTTTGTAAAGATTGTGTTTGCAATTAACTAATTTGCAGTTGTAACAGAATGCCTCAAATGGGGCCAGAGAAAGGCACCCAAGGGATCACTGGTTGAGTCCCTGCTTCCTCTGCCTGCCAAGGAATCTTTTACAGACAGAGCCTGCTTCAGAAGTTTAATATGCAGAGAACAGGAGTGCAGAGGGGAAAACAAAAAAAAAAAAATCTTAAATGTATAAGCAACCTCAGTTATTGCTTGTTAACTGAAGATTACATTACAATAGATACATGTTGACACAATATATAGATATATTTAAATGCACTACAATCAACAGGTTTTTTTTTTCAAGTCCCTTCTAGGATTTAACAGCAGTTTCCCTTCACAGTTCTAGCTTTTTTAAACTGCACTTTAAAATAATCTTCACTTTTGACACACAGAAGCAACATAAGCCATGACTGAATAGATTGTGGTATCTTAATATATAATATATTGTGATATATTAAACCTAGCATCAGGGCATCTAATAGCAGGTGACATAACTATAAAGCACAAAGTGCTTAAACTTACTTTGTCAGTTCAGATTGGCTCAAAATGGAAATAACTTTTTTGCAGACTTTATTATAGGTCTGATATCATCTCTTCACACCATTTTTACTTTATCTATACTGGATAAAATACCATTGGTTCAAACAGCATATAGCTAGCATGAGTTCAGCATCAACATTGTTTTGTTCTGCCCCAGAGAACTACAACTGTGTGCTCATGCCCAATCCAGATCAAAATTGTACTGTCAAGTGATCCAGTAGTACACAGATCTGGTATTAAATAACAAGAAATAGTATCTGTAAAAAGCTAACCAGGGCTTTTTTGAGCCATCTTTTCACTGCTTCACTTTTGCTACCATGAACAAAGTTGCACCACAGTCCATACATCTATCCACGGAAGGAGTGCAAATGACTGTATGAAGATATTCCCCCAACCAACTTTAAGAATGTAACCGAACCATATAAGTGAAAAGCCTGCTTGGTCTACCTATATCCTATCTTTCCATCGGTGGAGAGAAAAAAGCATCTCAAAATAACTATTCAGATCTTAAGTGAGCCCTCAAGAAAGGCTTATCTCTGTCCATTGCCTGTAGGAGAACCTAGGGCAATTGCCTTCTGCTAGGTGTCTGAAGTTAGGTGGCATGTGCCAAAAAATAAGCAGCAGAACAAATACCTCCTCACCTCCTTCCTTTATAACTGAGCTACCTGAAAGGCATAGAGTTCATAGACTTCTTCCCATATCCTTCTGTTCTCTTACTCTAGACTTATATGCTACATATAAAACCAAATAAAAACAGTTCTGAGTAAGAAGTGTCCAGTGTCCTACTAATAATACTGTCCTTCCAAACAGAAGGTAGAATACATGATTCCACTGACCCTCCCAAGCAGCACTGCAGGGTAGCAGTACTGGTATATGTCAGAGAGTCTGATTTAGATATTGCTCAAATGTTTATCTTGATGGCCAGAATGGCTGATGCCTGAATAACCTTTTATACTGGCTTATTTCTTTAGCTAAATGAGAGTGCGAAGGGCATGCATATATTGGAGACTGCGCTCCTATTACAAACACTGTTGGTATTCAGTCATATAAATAAAGGGAAGAGCAATTTGGGGCTTTTAGAGTTGTCAGGACGCTGGAGACAGGAATCCCATCCAATGAAGGTTTATGCTTACAATATTTACAATTTTAATGTGTTGTGAGCACTGCTTAGTTTGCATATCAAATAATATTAAGCAAAATGGTTTTGAACTTTGGTGGCTTCAGTCTATGTGTTGAGAGAAATCAAGATTCTGTGAGCTGTTACAGCATTAAGTTGAATCTAATCTATCTATCTCATAACAGTGTCCAAATGTCTTTAATGGTTTGATGCTGAATAGGTATAGTTATTATTACGTCTTTACTTTAGCTTTTCACAATATGCCCTTACCCGCAGAAATACCGAGTACCTTACTTGGAGGTTAAGTGCGGTTTGCGGGTTGTGCCAGTTTTGCAGCAGCTCCCCAGGAAAGCCTCCGGGCAGGACCCCGAGGGGGCGGGAGAGGCGGCCGGGTACAGCGGAGCCCCAGCCCGACCCAGAGTCGAGCTCTGCCCTGTGCCGCTGGGAAGCTCCCGCCGCTCCCCGCCTGCGCGCCTCGCAGCACCGGCGCGAGGCTGCCTCTGCCCTACCGCGTGGTCCCGCTAGGGCAGCGCCCGCACCGCGGCAGGGGCACCCCTCCCAGCGCCCGCCGCTGCCCCCACGCCGGACAGGGGAACGGGCCCGCCGAGAGCAGGGGACCGGGGCCGAGCAGGGGAGGGAGGTGGGGGAATTATCCTTTTGCCCTGTTTCGTGGTCTTCCTGATCGGCAGCATTTTCCTCGCCAAAGGACGCTGGCTACCTGAGACTACCCAGACGACTCGGCACGAAGCAGAAGATAACCCGAGCGCTCAGCCCGCACTTTTATAACGCGGGGAGGAGGCGGGCCGCGGTGAGCAGCGCTGCGAGCGACACCCCCGGCCGGCCCGGCCCCTGCCTCCGCGGGGCGCCCTGGCACGGCCCGGGACTGACCCGCCCCCTCCCGCCACCGCCCCCGCCTGGCTCGGGGACGAGCACTGGGGGTGGGGATCGGGAGGCGCCCGGTAGCTCCTCCGGGCTGCCCCCTCGGCCAAGGGGCTGGCCAGCGCTCTCCATCCCTGCTGCGGGCGGGCTGCGCGCGGGATGAGCGCGGTGCTGCGGAGAGCCCTGCGACGGCTGCGACCTCCCGCCGCGGCGGCCGGCCCGACCCCCCCCCGCCGCCGCCGCGGCTGCCCTGCGGCCCCTCGGCGGCGGCGCGGGCACGCGCGGGCCGGGCCGGGCTGGGCGCGGGGGCGGTGAGGAGCTCCGGGCGGGATGCGGTGGGGAGGCGCTGGCAGAGGAGCTGTTAACGGTCACGGCTCTCAGCGCGTGGCCTCCGCGCGGGCGGTGCTGCCCCAGGGCGCGGCCCCAGAAGTGTAAAGCTATCTGGCGGGGGGCGGGGGGGGGAAGGTAAGGGGAATACAGCTCCTTCTGCCGGCCTGCAGTGCTCCACCAGGTGCCGGTCAGGGTCACCGGGCCGCGAAGGCCTCTCCTTGTGGGCAGGAGGTGCATTTCCCACCCCCCCCTCCCCCCGTGCCTCGCATTTCTCTGTCAAAGACCAGACTCAGCCCGGGGTAAGTAGCTGACCTGGTATAGAGAGATCCCTCCTGTTGTGTTCTGGGCCATAGCGATGAGCACAAAATGACCTATTTTACCTGGCACGAGCAAACATCTGGGTGAACCGCGTAGTTCACAGGAAAGGTGCTCCCCGGATTCTTACCAGGCTCCTGCGTTTGAAAGAAAACGTTTGAAAAGAGCTGAAAGTCATGTGATCTGATCTGATCTGAATTCTCTCAGTGCCAGGAGGCACACAAGGCGCGAACATCGTTCTTCCACTTCGATCGGTCTGCGGCTGCGTGCTCTGGAGTCCCAAGGGCCACAGCGCAGTCTTCTGTTGGTTTTTTCCTCAAGACACGACCGATCCAGTTCCATCTCCTCCTCCTCACTTCATTACTGATTTTCTCCATCTCCGAGTTGATGCTCGTCGTTTCTGCAGCTTTTTTTTTTTTTTTTTTTTTCTTCTTCTTCTTCCGGGAGGAGGTAGTTGGCCTCCTGCCCAACCCCCATGACTTGGAGGGCCAGTGGTTTTTCTGTCAGGGTGGCCTTCCCTTAGGCTGCGCTGGTTCGCGGCACCTTCTTCAATTTTATCCGGTGCACCCTCCAGAGAGGGATCCCCTATCCACCACCCAGGGGACGCGCCTTCTAGCCGTGCAGCCCCAGCCGAAGGGAAAGTCATGTGAGGAAGTCTCAAATTCAAAGCATAAAAGAAGCATGAGAAAACCACGCTTGACCTTGATTAACTATCCTCATAAAATTTGATAGAGGAGCTGGGGTAAGTGTCTCGCATCTGGCTAGTAAACAGGTTACTGTTAACTTGCAAAAATGAATATGTAATCTCAAAAAAGAACACGTAGAAGTGTGTATGGGTCAAATACAGAAAACCTGTGGTGTCCAGTGCTCCCATTTATTTTCCTTTTCATTCGTTGCCGCATGGTGCATATTCCTCCTGCATTTGCATTTAACATGTCATATTATTTTAAAAGATCTTCATTCATAATACATGCAACTAATAGCTTTGATTTCTGAATGGAGGATGGGTGGAAGACTAGTTACACGTTAGACAGCCTTTTGCCAGAGGCGTTGCAAAAGCAAATGTACAAGGAGGGGGAGATAAAAATTGAGTATCGATTAAGTGTCCTGAAGGGAAAGATGATACTGTGGTTTCACAGTAGTTTGTACTGCTGCTGTACTAAGAGGTCCTACCTTGTCTTACATCCAAAAACATGGCTTTTTAAAATTTGGATAAATTTCCTGATCTGGCTTGCTGTCTGTGGGAGGGGCAGTAGAGAGGAGGATCAGACAAGACAGTGAGAATGGGGCTGCCTATGGCAGCAGTCCTGGTTTATGCTGGCTTAAAGGGGTTGTGAAACTGTAGCGTAGTGTAGTAGCAGGTGTGAGCCATTGACAAAACCCTGTTTCTATAGTGTTTTGACTCGAGCAAAGTAGAACATGTCAAAATAGACGGGATGTGAAAATATATATTCAGTTTTATTGTTCGTGAACACGTAGACTGATGTAGTCTGCTGACATTTGGCTTTAGAAATATTTTAAGGAGCTTTACTAAGCAGACATTTTTTTAAAGACTTTCTCTTTGTGTCGCATATACTATAGCACTTTTGAAATGCCAGGTTTTGACACTGTCATTTCAGGGGTACAGTTTCTCATTGAGAACTAGGTTCTACGCATAAGGGTATATTGGACAAATAACAAAGATTTAAAGTTGTGAGTGGAAGCAACCTTGCGTTGCTTTTTGTATTACTACTGTTTATGTATATGACCCTTTAAGAACATTTACTTTAAAAGAAGATAAGAATGACCAGGTTAGGTCTTAAGTGAGGTGTGTCACTTAGACTGCCAAGCAGGGACCAAGTTATATTATGATTGGAGCTATAAACAAAAGTGCAACTGTCTTTTTGTAACTGTCTGTAATTTTTTTTCCCGGGAGCGAAACCCCATCTCCTTTCTTGGGGAAAGACAGAGCAGACAGTGATCACTGGAAATGGTTGTGTTGGTGTGAGTCTAGCCTATCACTTGGCTAAGGCTGGCTTGAAGGATGTCATTCTGCTGGAAAAATTGGAGCTCACTGCAGGATCTATTTGGCATGCAGTAAGAAATGTTTTGTTAATCTCTCAGATTAACAGCAGTTTGTATATCTAACCGTGGTAGAAGTTTCATTACCCTTTATATTCCCTGGCTTTCCGGAGATTAACTATCATCATCTTGGTTATTTTATAGATCCAAACTTTAGCACCGAGTTCTGTATAGCTTTGCTGTATGAGTTTTGAAAAGTTGGTTCAGCTATCCATACTACACTTTTCTCATTTGTAAAAACTGGGACAAATACTGTATTTTGAAATTACTGTAAGGTAACTGTTAATATTATACATTTTTGGCAGTTAACTGGATTTAGACTTTAAACTTTAGTTTAACTTGAACTTTTTAAACTTAAGGTTTCATTTCTAAAGTAATATCTAGTTTATACGGTAGACTTTATCATTGGAAGTGGTTGCACTGGCATGCATAAACCAGAAATGTGAATTTTTGCATTATTGTATATGCAATTGTTTCTTTATATATGTGCCATCTTGAAAGAGAGGTGATCAAGAAGCAACGGTGGATGAATTGGCTGGCCAACTCCGACAATACGAAGAAAGTCTCTCTTCCTCCCTACGGGCCTGCATCTCGGCTGTGGAGAAACTGCCCGACGTGCTAGCTGAGCAATTGTCCCGGGAGTTCCAGCGATTCAAAGAGGACATGTCCTACTCCTCACCTGTACAGACCAGTATCTCAGCCAGTAGGAGTAAGCGTCCCTCTCTTCAAGGGAGACGATATAGTGGATATACACCACGGGCCACCCTGTGGTTTTAGCTGCGTGACCACGGCGAGGACATGAGGAAGTGGGATGGAAAAATCTACCTCGACCCGAGAGGCACGAGTATGTGAGTTGCAAGGAAAAACAATAACACAAGAGGGTTCTTCCAGGAAAATTGCTGCTCCAGTTTCCAGTGAGCAGCTCCCCAGACAGAGCAGAAGGGCTGATTTTGCTTCCGATCTTAATAAAGGGACTTTTGATTCGCATTGACAAGAAGTGAGTAACGAGTGCTGTGACCAGGACTAGAGGGGCCCTGCCTCCAGCCAGGTGGAGGAAAGGGACAACCGGGTGTACTGGACCGTGTGGATTCGATGGCCTGGCACATCAGACCCACAGGAGTAGAAGGCTCTAGTGGACACGGGTGCACAGTGTACCCTCATGCCATCAAGCTATGAAGGGGCAGAACCCATCTGTATTTCTGGAGTGACAGGGGGATCCTAACAGCTGACTGTATTGGAGGCTGAAGCGAGCCTAGGCGGGAACGAGTGGCAGAAGCACCCCATTGTGACTGCCCCAGAGGCTCCGTGCATCCTTGGCATAGACTACCTCAGCAGAGGGTATTTCAAAGACCCAAAAGGGTACCGGTGGGCTTTTGGCATAGCTGCCTTGGAGACGGAGGAAATTAAACAGCTGTCTACCCTGCCCGGTCTCTCGAAGGACCCTTCTATTGTGGGGTTGCTGAGGGTCAAAGAACAACAGGTGCCAATCGCTACCACAACGGTGCACCGGCAGCAATATCGCACCAACAGAGACTCCCTGATTCCCATCCATAAGCTGATTCGTCAACCGGAGAGCCAAGGAGTGAGCAGCAAGACTCGCTCACCTTTTCACAGTCCCATATGGCCAGTGCGAAAGTCTAATGGAGAGTGGAGACTAGCAGTAGACTATCGGGGCCTGAAGGAAGTCTCGCTGCCGCTGAGCGCTGCCGTGCCGGACATGCTAGAACTTCAATACGAACTGCAGTCAAAGGCAGCCAAGTGGTATGCCACCATTGACATCGCGAATGCGTTTTTCTCAATCCCTTCGGTGGCAGAGTGCAGGCCACAGTTTGCTTTCACTTGGAGGGGCGTCCAGTACACCTGGAATCGACTGCCCCAGGGGTGGAAACACAGCCCCACCATTTGCCATGGACTGATCCAGACTGCTTTGGAACAGGGTGGGGCTCCGGAACACCTGCAGTACATTGATGACATCATTGTGTGGGGCAACACAGCAGCAGAAGAGGTTTTTGAGAAAGGGAAGCAAATAGTCCAAATCCTTCTGGAGGCCGGCTTTGCCATAAAACCAAGTAAGGTCAAGGGACCTGCACAGGAGATCCAGTTTTTAGGCATAAAATGGCAAGATGGGTGTCATCAGAGCCCAATGGATGCGATCAACAAAATAACAGCCATGTCCCCACCAACCAGCAAAAAGGAAACGCAAGCTTCCTTGGGCGTCGTGGGTTTTTGGAGAATGCGTATTCCAAATTACAGTTTGATCGTAAGCCCTCTCTATCAAGTGACCCGGAAGAAGAACGATTTCAAATGGGGCCCTGAGCAACGAGAAGCCTTTGAACAAATTAAACGGGAGATAGTCCACGCAGTAGCCCTTGGGCCAGTCCGGGCAGGACAAGATGTAAAAAAAATGTGCTCTACACCGCAGCCGGGGAGAACGGCCCTACCTGGAGCCTCTGGCAGAAAGCACCGGGGGAGACTCGAGGTCGACCCCTAGGAGTCGGGGATACAGAGGATTCGAGGCTGGCTATACTCCAACTGAAAAAACGATATGAGCAGCATATGAAGGGGTTCGAGCCGCTTCGGAAGTGGTCGGCACTGAAGCACAGCTCCTCCTGGTCCCCTCTACACGTCATGCAACTGATGCTACGTGGAGTAAGTGGGTCGCACTGATCACACAACGGGCCCGAATAGGAATCCCCAGTCGCCCAGGAATCTTGGAAGTGATCATGGACTGGCCAGAAGGCAAGGATTTCGGAATATCGCCAGAGGTGACGCGTGCTGAGGAGGCCCCACCGTATAATAAACTGCCAGAAAATGAGAAGCACTATGCCCTGTTCACTGATGGGTCCTGTCGTCTTGCGGAGAAGCATCGGAGGTGGAAAGCTGCTGTATGGAGTCCTGTACGACAAGTTGCAGAAACTGCTGAAGGAGAAGGTGAATCGAGTCACTTTGCTGGTCAATGTCCGACTTAAGCCAAATTTGGAAGAAACTAACATATGCAATCGGTATGTAAATTTGACTATGAGTCAATCATCTTATCCCCATAAATAGTGAGCAGCCCAAGAGCCCTTTAAGCTCTCCTGCACGGCAGCGAGCTGCACGCCAGGATCTCCCCTTGAGTAGGGACACCTCTCAAGGTTCCTCCTTGAGGTTGAGAGATTCCTTGCCACGACAGATCCTCGGTAAGTGACTAATAGCATGCTAAACTTTTGAAGTCTTAGCTAAGTGATATAAAGGATTTATTGCGCATATATAATCCTTTAGACATAAACCGTTGACCAAGTCTGGGACTAGGATTGGATCCAGCCGCACCTAGACTTCTCTCTGAGAAGGAGTTTAGAAAGCAAGGGAGTCCTCTCTGAACCTCATGACTCAATGGGAGGGTCTCCCTGACAGTCTTGTCTGACCCTGTCCCCATGCAGTAAATAATCAAGTATATCTTGCCATCAAATCTTGTTAAACCACTGTCGCATTTACTATCAAACTTTGTTATCAATAAACATATTGCTCTTACAAGTGCAATGCAATTGCTCACCACCTGCTGGCTGATGCCCAGCCCATCCCTGAGCAGCGATCACTGTCCCCCAGCCAACTCCCTCCAGTTTATATACTGAGCATGACGTCATACGGTACGGAATAGCCCTTTGGCCAGTCTGGGTCAGCTGTCCTGGCTGGGCCCCCTCCCAGCTTCTTGTGCACCTGGCAGAGCATGGGAAGCTGAAAAGTCCTTGACTAGTGTAAGCCCTACTTAGCAACAACTAAAACATCAGTGTGTTATCAACATTATTCTCATCCTAAATCCAAAACAGAGCACTATGCCAGCTACTAGGAAGAAAATTAGCTCCATCCCAGCTGAAACCAGGAGTTATTACTATGTGGTAAGCTTTACAAATGTGTGATAAACTGTACATGTAATGTAATCTCTCACTTACTGCTGAGGGGACCCAGTATTTTAAATATAAATCAATCTTTCTTTGAAAGGAATCATTCATAAAAGTTAATCTTCTCCCTTTTGGGCAAACAAATACACCGACAAAGTTAGTTTGTCTGATTACGTGAAAGGCAGAATGAACTTAATGGAGAAAAATTATGTTGGTAATACTCAAGAATCCCTCTTTGAAAGCTCAGATGATACAAAACCTAAGTTTCCAATTTAAACGTGACATTGTAGTGAGAAAATTCTAAGTTTAAGTAATAATAATTTTACAAAATTTTATGAAAGTAATCAGTAGTCTCTGTGGGAGATAAAAAACAGTTTGCAACATGAGAGACAATTGGAGCAGTCCTGTCTTGCAGGCTGGATGAGTTAGGAATGATGGTGCTTGCAGCTCTCTAGTTGTTTACAAAGCAATTCTTCAATTTGTTTGGTTACAGAAACCATATTCTAAGGTGCTCCACCCAAGTACATGGGGATAGGGAAAATTATCCTGGTGACAGAAAGAACAATTTGTAGCTGTGAGAAATTAAGAGGTTTTTAAAAGTATTTGATTTTTGCGTTAAGTGCAAAAATGCAAGCAATATTTCTAACTTTAATATTTTTTTTTTGTCATGCTTAATATCTCATAATTAAACAAAGATAATTTTATTAAGCAGTTCCCCAAAAATCATATTTTCTTTGAGGACAAGAGTGAAAACGTCAAGTCATAATATTTTGAGATTCCTCAAAATAGATTTATAAAGGAAATGCCTACTTGGCTCTGAATACAGTGTACTGAGCTGTGCAGCAATATCAAGACTATAGTGGAGCATTGGAAGATGTTATTCAAGGAAAGAGGAAGCAATATGTTTAGCCACATCCACACTTCAGCTCAGTCAATCAAGAACATTTGTAACTAGACAGGGGAAGCCACAAACACATTCAGTTATAACAGACAAAATACCTACATGAATCTAAAAAATGGAAATTATAGTTCCTGTGGTAGTGAATACAGTCTGCCTTCTGATTAATCAGTGGAACGTATGACAAGAAAACAATTCAGATGTTTTTAAGTAGCCTTAGAGGTTCCATCCTCTCTATCCCTGATATACCAATGGAGAGATCGATAGGCTGACAGTCCTGGTCTGTCTGCAAGATCACACCAGGCCTATACTAAAATAATTTGAATGTATGGAAAAAGATTTATCTGAGGATATCTGGGTGAAATATATTTTGGGTGAAAAGAATGGATTGAAGACCACTTAGCTTTTTAGTGTGCAATCCTGGCATTTCCCATAAACATGTAAGCTGTTGTTCCTTTGGCCTGAGGGAGAAAAACTTTGAACGCTGGATGAATCACTCATATTTCCAGTATGTTTCCAGGCCATCTGACACCTGCAAGATTCTGCAGGGCTTGTGTCATTGTATTATATGCTGGCTGAGATGAGCATAACAGACTATTGTAAGCAGAGCCAACGCTGTCCTCGGGTCACACTTTGGATGGTAAAATTTCTAAATACATTCTCTGAAAGGCTAAGAATAGATTGAGTAACGGACCTAAATTACTCAGTTATGTGATTAAGGGGTAAACATACCATGTCTAGCCAATGCTCAAGAGGTCTTAGCTTGAGTCTGATAAATATTAAGGTGACAAAAATCTGCACTGAGCCAAGAAAACGTCAGGATTTGTTTGTGACTTCCAAAGCTGTCTTACCAGGCAAGGAATTTGATTTCCAATCAAGACAACACCTTAGGAGAGTGTCAGGAAATTTGTCTTTTGCTGTCCAATTAATCCTCATTGCTTTTCCTGTATTGCTGAAGATTCTAAGCATGATCAATTATCAAATTAAGTATCTGTGATTGTGGCGGTGTGCTTCCCCTGACACACCCCCCCCCCCCACTTGACCTTTTCCCGTAACCCTGCTCAAGCAATAATCACCAGTGGCAGTCATGATGGATGCATCCAGCTCAAAGTGGATTCGGGGGAGACAGATAACAATGCAATAGCCAAGGGCTAATTTATGGCAATGTGTCCACCTAACCACAGTGCTGGTCAATGTCCGACTTAAGCCAAATTTGGAAGAAACTAACATATGCAATCGGTATGTAAATATGACTATGAGTCAATCATCTTATCCCCATAAATAGTGAGCAGCCCAAGAGCCCTTTAAGCTCTCCTGCACGGCAGCGAGCTGCACGCCAGGATCTCCCCTTGAGTAGGGACACCTCTCAAGGTTCCTCCTTGAGGTTGAGAGATTCCTTGCCACGACAGATCCTCGGTAAGTGACTAATAGCATGCTAAACTTTTGAAGTCTTAGCTAAGTGATATAAAGGATTTATTGCACATATATAATCCTTTAGACATAAACCGTTGACCAAGTCTGGGACTAGGATTGGATCCAGCCGCACCTAGACTTCTCTCTGAGAAGGAGTTTAGAAAGCAAGGGAGTCCTCTCTGAACCTCATGACTCAATGGGAGGGTCTCCCTGACAGTCTTGTCTGACCCTGTCCCCATGCAGTAAATAATCAAGTATATCTTGCCATCAAATCTTGTTAAACCACTGTCGCATTTACTATCAAACTTTGTTATCAATAAACATATTGCTCTTACAAGTGCACTCTCACTCCATCCACGACAGTGATTTTAAAAAGCACAAGAACACTGTCATAAATTTTTTTTTTTTTTCACCAAAATATTCTGATGTTTGTCATTCTGCCCTTCTTTCATACAGATCACGGAAGCCCATGGATACTTATTGATTATCTTTATTATTTGCTCAGTCTCAAGGATACCCAGTGCATTTTGAGTCACTTGCTAGCCTCGCCACAGAAACTAGTGTATATCCAGCCTGTATGTAATTTCCCTGCTATTTCAGCTATACTATTGTCACGGATGAGTGGTTAGGCCGCTTAAAAATCACCATCAAAGATATTTGCAAATAGTGATTTTAATAGAAATTTATAAAAGTGTGATTTAACAGCGTTCGATGGCAAGGTTCGCTCTATTACTTATTAAATGAATGGAATATATATATAAAAATTGAAAGAAAGAGGAAATCGAGCCCGAAGAAAATACACGGAGGAGGAAAAGGGGAGCCCTCCCATTGAGTCACGAGGTTCAGAATGGGCCCCCTTGCTTTCTAAAGTCCTTCTCAGAGAGGAGCCTAGGTGCGGCTGGATCCAATCCTAGTCTCAGACTTGGTCAACGGTTTATGTCTAGGGATTATATGTTTAGCAGCAGTTTAAGGTTTGTTTGCAGCAAGGAGAGAATCACAAAAATTTAGCAATAACTAATCATTAATTAAACTAGCATCTACAAAGTGATTAAATGAGGTTTACTATAATAATTTGAATCGATTCACACACACACACAATAGGCCTAAATACTCATTATATGCGCAGTTAAAGGTGCCTATTGAAATATGCGCAGTTAAAGGCACCAATAAAAATTCCCCGCTGGGTTTAGTGAAATACTCACTTTAAATGACTGTCTCAATGGGCGAAAGTTGAACCTCGAGGAGCAAGGAGTGCCGGAGATCAGCTCATGCAAACTTAAGAGTTCGCAGCTCTGAGAGACGTCCCACTCAGAGGGAGAGTCTGGTGCAGCCCGCTAAGTTTAGCATGCTATTAGTCACTTACCGAGGATCTGTCGTGGCAAGGAATCTCTCAACCTCAAGGAGGAACCTTGAGAGGTGTCCCTACTCAAGGGGAGATCCTGGCGTGCAGCTCGCTGCCGTGCAGGAGAGCTTAAAGGGCTCTTGGGCTGCTCACTATTTATGGGGATAAGATGATTGACTCATAGTCAAATTTACATACCGATTGCATATGTTAGTTTCTTCCAAATTTGGCTTAAGTCGGACATTGACCAGCAAAGTGACTCGATTCACCTTCTCCTTCAGCAGTTTCTGCAACTTGTCGTACAGGACTCCATACAGCAGCTTTCCACCTCCGATGCTTCTCCGCAAGACGACAGGACCCATCAGTGAACAGGGCATAGTGCTTCTCATTTTCTGGCAGTTTATTATACGGTGGGGCCTCCTCAGCACGCGTCACCTCTGGCGATATTCCGAAATCCTTGCCTTCTGGCCAGTCCATGATCACTTCCAAGATTCCTGGGCAACTGGGGATTCCTATTCGGGCCCGTTGTGTGATCAGTGCGACCCACTTACTCCACGTAGCATCAGTTGCATGATGTGTAGAGGGGACCAGGAGGAGCTGTGCTTCAGTGCCGACCACTTCCGAAGCGGCTCGAACCCCTTCATATGCTGCTCATATCGTTTTTTCAGTTGGAGTATAGCCAGCCTCGGATCCTCTGTATCCCCGACTCCTAGGGGTCGACCTCGAGTCTCCCCCGGTGCTTTCTGCCAGAGGCTCCAGGTAGGGCCATTCTCCCCGGCTGCGGTGTAGAGCACATTTTTTTACATCTTGTCCTGCCCGGACTGGCCCAAGGGCAACTGCGTGGACTATCTCCCGTTTAATTTGTTCAAAGGCTTCTCGTTGCTCAGGGCCCCATTTGAAATCGTTCTTCTTCCGGGTCACTTGATAGAGAGGGCTTACGATCAAACTGTAATTTGGAATACGCATTCTCCAAAAACCCACGACGCCCAAGGAAGCTTGCGTTTCCTTTTTGCTGGTTGGTGGGGACATGGCTGTTATTTTGTTGATCGCATCCATTGGGCTCTGATGACACCCATCTTGCCATTTTATGCCTAAAAACTGGATCTCCTGTGCAGGTCCCTTGACCTTACTTGGTTTTACGGCAAAGCCGGCCTCCAGAAGGATTTGGACTATTTGCTTCCCTTTCTCAAAAACCTCTTCTGCTGCTGTGTTGCCCCACACAATGATGTCATCAATGTACTGCAGGTGTTCCGGAGCCCCACCCTGTTCCAAAGCAGTCTGGATCAGTCCATGGCAAATGGTGGGGCTGTGTTTCCACCCCTGGGGCAGTCGATTCCAGGTGTACTGGACGCCCCTCCAAGTGAAAGCAAACTGTGGCCTGCACTCTGCCACCGAAGGGATTGAGAAAAACGCATTCGCGATGTCAATGGTGGCATACCACTTGGCTGCCTTTGACTGCAGTTCGTATTGAAGTTCTAGCATGTCCGGCACGGCAGCGCTCAGCGGCAGCGAGACTTCCTTCAGGCCCCGATAGTCTACTGCTAGTCTCCACTCTCCATTAGACTTTCGCACTGGCCATATGGGACTGTGAAAAGGTGAGCGAGTCTTGCTGCTCACTCCTTGGCTCTCCGGTTGACGAATCAGCTTATGGATGGGAATCAGGGAGTCTCTGTTGGTGCGATATTGCTGCCGGTGCACCGTTGTGGTAGCGATTGGCACCTGTTGTTCTTTGACCCTCAGCAACCCCACAATAGAAGGGTCCTTCGAGAGACCGGGCAGGGTAGACAGCTGTTTAATTTCCTCCGTCTCCAAGGCAGCTATGCCAAAAGCCCACCGGTACCCTTTTGGGTCTTTGAAATACCCTCTGCTGAGGTAGTCTATGCCAAGGATGCACGGAGCCTCTGGGGCAGTCACAATGGGGTGCTTCTGCCACTCGTTCCCGCCTAGGCTCGCTTCAGCCTCCAATACAGTCAGCTGTTAGGATCCCCCTGTCACTCCAGAAATACAGATGGGTTCTGCCCCTTCATAGCTTGATGGCATGAGGGTACACTGTGCACCCGCGTCCACTAGAGCCTTCTACTCCTGTGGGTCTGATGTGCCAGGCCATCGAATCCACACGGTCCAGTACACCCGGTTGTCCCTTTCCTCCACCTGGCTGGAGGCAGGGCCCCTCTAGTCCTGGTCACAGCACTCGTTACTCACTTCTTGTCAATGCGAATCAAAAGTCCCTTTATTAAGATCGGAAGCAAAATCAGCCCTTCTGCTCTGTCTGGGGAGCTGCTCACTGGAAACTGGAGCAGCAATTTTCCTGGAAGAACCCTCTTGTGTTATTGTTTTTCCTTGCAACTCACATACTCGTGCCTCTCGGGTCGAGGTAGATTTTTCCATCCCACTTCCTCATGTCCTCGCCGTGGTCACGCAGCTAAAACCACAGGGTGGCCCGTGGTGTATATCCACTATATCGTCTCCCTTGAAGAGAGGGACGCTTACTCCTACTGGCTGAGATACTGGTCTGTACAGGTGAGGAGTAGGACATGTCCTCTTTGAATCGCTGGAACTCCCGGGACAATTGCTCAGCTAGCACGTCGGGCAGTTTCTCCACAGCCGAGATGCAGGCCCGTAGGGAGGAAGAGAGACTTTCTTCGTATTGTCGGAGTTGGCCAGCCAATTCATCCACCGTTGCTTCTTGATCACCTCTCTTTCAAGATGGCACATATATAAAGAAACAATTGCATATACAATAATGCAAAAATTCACATTTCTGGTTTATGCATGCCAGTGCAACCACTTCCAATGATAAAGTCTACCGTATAAACTAGATATTACTTTAGAAATGAAACCTTAAGTTTAAAAAGTTCAAGTTAAACTAAAGTTTAAAGTCTAAATCCAGTTAACTGCCAAAAATGTATAATATTAACAGTTACCTTACAGTAATTTCAAAATACAGTATTTGTCCCAGTTTTTACAAATGAGAAAAGTGTAGTATGGATAGCTGAACCAACTTTTCAAAACTCATACAGCAAAGCTATACAGAACTCGGTGCTAAAGTTTGGATCTATAAAATAACCAAGATGATGATAGTTAATCTCCGGAAAGCCAGGGAATATAAAGGGTAATGAAACTTCTACCACGGTTAGATATACAAACTGCTGTTAATCTGAGAGATTAACAAAACATTTCTTACTGCATGCCAAATAGATCCTGCAGTGAGCTCCAATTTTTCCAGCAGAATGACATCCTTCAAGCCAGCCTTAGCCAAGTGATAGGCTAGACTCACACCAACACAACCATTTCCAGTGATCACTGTCTGCTCTGTCTTTCCCCAAGAAAGGAGATGGGGTTTCGCTCCCGGGAAAAAAAATTACAGACAGTTACAAAAAGACAGTTGCACTTTTGTTTATAGCTCCAATCATAATATAACTTGGTCCCTGCTTGGCAGTCTAAGTGACACACCTCACTTAAGACCTAACCTGGTCATTCTTATCTTCTTTTAAAGTAAATGTTCTTAAAGGGTCATATACATAAACAGTAGTAATACAAAAAGCAACGCAAGGTTGCTTCCACTCACAACTTTAAATCTTTGTTATTTGTCCAATATACCCTTATGCGTAGAACCTAGTTCTCAATGAGAAACTGTACCCCTGAAATGACAGTGTCAAAACCTGGCATTTCAAAAGTGCTATAGTATATGCGACACAAAGAGAAAGTCTTTAAAAAAATGTCTGCTTAGTAAAGCTCCTTAAAATATTTCTAAAGCCAAATGTCAGCAGACTACATCAGTCTACGTGTTCACGAACAATAAAACTGAATATATATTTTCACATCCCGTCTATTTTGACATGTTCTACTTTGCTCGAGTCAAAACACTATAGAAACAGGGTTTTGTCAATGGCTCACACCTGCTACTACACTACGCTACAGTTTCACAACCCCTTTAAGCCAGCATAAACCAGGACTGCTGCCATAGGCAGCCCCATTCTCACTGTCTTGTCTGATCCTCCTCTCTACTGCCCCTCCCACAGACAGCAAGCCAGATCAGGAAATTTATCCAAATTTTAAAAAGCCATGTTTTTGGATGTAAGACAAGGTAGGACCTCTTAGTACAGCAGCAGTACAAACTACTGTGAAACCACAGTATCATCTTTCCCTTCAGGACACTTAATCGATACTCAATTTTTATCTCCCCCTCCTTGTACATTTGCTTTTGCAACGCCTCTGGCAAAAGGCTGTCTAACGTGTAACTAGTCTTCCACCCATCCTCCATTCAGAAATCAAAGCTATTAGTTGCATGTATTATGAATGAAGATCTTTTAAAATAATATGACATGTTAAATGCAAATGCAGGAGGAATATGCACCATGCGGCAACGAATGAAAAGGAAAATAAATGGGAGCACTGGACACCACAGGTTTTCTGTATTTGACCCATACACACTTCTACGTGTTCTTTTTTGAGATTACATATTCATTTTTGCAAGTTAACAGTAACCTGTTTACTAGCCAGATGCGAGACACTTACCCCAGCTCCTCTATCAAATTTTATGAGGATAGTTAATCAAGGTCAAGCGTGGTTTTCTCATGCTTCTTTTATGCTTTGAATTTGAGACTTCCTCACATGACTTTCCCTTCGGCTGGGGCTGCACGGCTAGAAGGCGCGTCCCCTGGGTGGTGGATAGGGGATCCCTCTCTGGAGGGTGCACCGGATAAAATTGAAGAAGGTGCCGCGAACCAGCGCAGCCTAAGGGAAGGCCACCCTGACAGAAAAACCACTGGCCCTCCAAGTCATGGGGGTTGGGCAGGAGGCCAACTACCTCCTCCCGGAAGAAGAAGAAGAAAAAAAAAAAAAAAAAAAAAGCTGCAGAAACGACGAGCATCAACTCGGAGATGGAGAAAATCAGTAATGAAGTGAGGAGGAGGAGATGGAACTGGATCGGTCGTGTCTTGAGGAAAAAACCAACAGAAGACTGCGCTGTGGCCCTTGGGACTCCAGAGCACGCAGCCGCAGACCGATCGAAGTGGAAGAACGATGTTCGCGCCTTGTGTGCCTCCTGGCACTGAGAGAATTCAGATCAGATCAGATCACATGACTTTCAGCTCTTTTCAAACGTTTTCTTTCAAACGCAGGAGCCTGGTAAGAATCCGGGGAGCACCTTTCCTGTGAACTACGCGGTTCACCCAGATGTTTGCTCGTGCCAGGTAAAATAGGTCATTTTGTGCTCATCGCTATGGCCCAGAACACAACAGGAGGGATCTCTCTATACCAGGTCAGCTACTTACCCCGGGCTGAGTCTGGTCTTTGACAGAGAAATGCGAGGCACGGGGGGAGGGGGGGGTGGGAAATGCACCTCCTGCCCACAAGGAGAGGCCTTCGCGGCCCGGTGACCCTGACCGGCACCTGGTGGAGCACTGCAGGCCGGCAGAAGGAGCTGTATTCCCCTTACCTTCCCCCCCCCGCCCCCCGCCAGATAGCTTTACACTTCTGGGGCCGCGCCCTGGGGCAGCACCGCCCGCGCGGAGGCCACGCGCTGAGAGCCGTGACCGTTAACAGCTCCTCTGCCAGCGCCTCCCCACCGCATCCCGCCCGGAGCTCCTCACCGCCCCCGCGCCCAGCCCGGCCCGGCCCGCGCGTGCCCGCGCCGCCGCCGAGGGGCCGCAGGGCAGCCGCGGCGGCGGCGGGGGGGGGTCGGGCCGGCCGCCGCGGCGGGAGGTCGCAGCCGTCGCAGGGCTCTCCGCAGCACCGCGCTCATCCCGCGCGCAGCCCGCCCGCAGCAGGGATGGAGAGCGCTGGCCAGCCCCTTGGCCGAGGGGGCAGCCCGGAGGAGCTACCGGGCGCCTCCCGATCCCCACCCCCAGTGCTCGTCCCCGAGCCAGGCGGGGGCGGTGGCGGGAGGGGGCGGGTCAGTCCCGGGCCGTGCCAGGGCGCCCCGCGGAGGCAGGGGCCGGGCCGGCCGGGGGTGTCGCTCGCAGCGCTGCTCACCGCGGCCCGCCTCCTCCCCGCGTTATAAAAGTGCGGGCTGAGCGCTCGGGTTATCTTCTGCTTCGTGCCGAGTCGTCTGGGTAGTCTCAGGTAGCCAGCGTCCTTTGGCGAGGAAAATGCTGCCGATCAGGAAGACCACGAAACAGGGCAAAAGGATAATTCCCCCACCTCCCTCCCCTGCTCGGCCCCGGTCCCCTGCTCTCGGCGGGCCCGTTCCCCTGTCCGGCGTGGGGGCAGCGGCGGGCGCTGGGAGGGGTGCCCCTGCCGCGGTGCGGGCGCTGCCCTAGCGGGACCACGCGGTAGGGCAGAGGCAGCCTCGCGCCGGTGCTGCGAGGCGCGCAGGCGGGGAGCGGCGGGAGCTTCCCAGCGGCACAGGGCAGAGCTCGACTCTGGGTCGGGCTGGGGCTCCGCTGTACCCGGCCGCCTCTCCCGCCCCCTCGGGGTCCTGCCCGGAGGCTTTCCTGGGGAGCTGCTGCAAAACTGGCACAACCCGCAAACCGCACTTAACCTCCAAGTAAGGTACTCGGTATTTCTGCGGGTAAGGGCATATTGTGAAAAGCTAAAGTAAAGACGTAATAATAACTATACCTATTCAGTATCAAACCATTAAAGACATTTGGACACTGTTATGAGATAGATAGATTAGATTCAACTTAATGCTGTAACAGCTCACAGAATCTTGATTTCTCTCAACACATAGATTGAAGCCACCAAAGTTCAAAACCATTTTGCTTAATATTATTTGATATGCAAACTAAGCAGTGCTCACAACACATTAAAATTGTAAATATTGTAAGCATAAACCTTCATTGGATGGGATTCCTGTCTCCAGCGTCCTGACAACTCTAAAAGCCCCAAATTGCTCTTCCCTTTATTTATATGACTGAATACCAACAGTGTTTGTAATAGGAGCGCAGTCTCCAATATATGCATGCCCTTCGCACTCTCATTTAGCTAAAGAAATAAGCCAGTATAAAAGGTTATTCAGGCATCAGCCATTCTGGCCATCAAGATAAACATTTGAGCAATATCTAAATCAGACTCTCTGACATATACCAGTACTGCTACCCTGCAGTGCTGCTTGGGAGGGTCAGTGGAATCATGTATTCTACCTTCTGTTTGGAAGGACAGTATTATTAGTAGGACACTGGACACTTCTTACTCAGAACTGTTTTTATTTGGTTTTATATGTAGCATATAAGTCTAGAGTAAGAGAACAGAAGGATATGGGAAGAAGTCTATGAACTCTATGCCTTTCAGGTAGCTCAGTTATAAAGGAAGGAGGTGAGGAGGTATTTGTTCTGCTGCTTATTTTTTGGCACATGCCACCTAACTTCAGACACCTAGCAGAAGGCAATTGCCCTAGGTTCTCCTACAGGCAATGGACAGAGATAAGCCTTTCTTGAGGGCTCACTTAAGATCTGAATAGTTATTTTGAGATGCTTTTTTTCTCTCCACCGATGGAAAGATAGGATATAGGTAGACCAAGCAGGCTTTTCACTTATATGGTTCGGTTACATTCTTAAAGTTGGTTGGGGGAATATCTTCATACAGTCATTTGCACTCCTTCCGTGGATAGATGTATGGACTGTGGTGCAACTTTGTTCATGGTAGCAAAAGTGAAGCAGTGAAAAGATGGCTCAAAAAAGCCCTGGTTAGCTTTTTACAGATACTATTTCTTGTTATTTAATACCAGATCTGTGTACTACTGGATCACTTGACAGTACAATTTTGATCTGGATTGGGCATGAGCACACAGTTGTAGTTCTCTGGGGCAGAACAAAACAATGTTGATGCTGAACTCATGCTAGCTATATGCTGTTTGAACCAATGGTATTTTATCCAGTATAGATAAAGTAAAAATGGTGTGAAGAGATGATATCAGACCTATAATAAAGTCTGCAAAAAAGTTATTTCCATTTTGAGCCAATCTGAACTGACAAAGTAAGTTTAAGCACTTTGTGCTTTATAGTTATGTCACCTGCTATTAGATGCCCTGATGCTAGGTTTAATATATCACAATATATTATATATTAAGATACCACAATCTATTCAGTCATGGCTTATGTTGCTTCTGTGTGTCAAAAGTGAAGATTATTTTAAAGTGCAGTTTAAAAAAGCTAGAACTGTGAAGGGAAACTGCTGTTAAATCCTAGAAGGGACTTGAAAAAAAAAACCTGTTGATTGTAGTGCATTTAAATATATCTATATATTGTGTCAACATGTATCTATTGTAATGTAATCTTCAGTTAACAAGCAACAACTGAGGTTGCTTATACATTTAAGATTTTTTTTTTTTTGTTTTCCCCTCTGCACTCCTGTTCTCTGCATATTAAACTTCTGAAGCAGGCTCTGTCTGTAAAAGATTCCTTGGCAGGCAGAGGAAGCAGGGACTCAACCAGTGATCCCTTGGGTGCCTTTCTCTGGCCCCATTTGAGGCATTCTGTTACAACTGCAAATTAGTTAATTGCAAACACAATCTTTACAAAGCCTCCTGACATTTACACTTACAACAGAATTGCCCTAATAGACAGGCACGACTTGTAGACTTATTGAAAATTACTGAGTTTTGGAGACTGAGTATTGTAGATTGAGTTTTGCCCTGGTCCTGCTGAAATAAAGATAAAAGCTTGCACTTTTTCTTAACGTTGTAAAGTTAATTACGTCAATATTTTGGAAAGTTCAGAATGTGCAATGGAATGTGATGCAGACATCTGCAAGCCAACACTTGGCCTAGCTCATATATCTGCACAGCAACACTGTGCAGAGAAGCCCCATCACCTTGCTGCTATGTCAGTGCCTGGGCCAAAAACGCCGACCCTCTCAGCCAGGCTTTGTGGCCTCCAAGTAGCCTTACACTGCTATGCTTGGTACTGGAACTGGCATAGTTGGCACAGTGCACCTTCTTGTTGGAAAGGCATACTCTCATGCTGCCTAAAGGGCAGTGCTGAGATGTTATAAGTGTTTTTCTTTCCTGGATGTATGGTGTGAGATAATTGAATGAATGAAGGAGAAATTATCAAGAAAGATAATCTACTAAAGGTTGGAGGCTAATTGTTAAAAAACCCTTCCTCTCAACACAAAAAAACACACTCAACTCTATGTCCGCAAGGTGCTTTTTTTTCCCCTACTCCCTCAAATTTCATCTACTGAAACGCTAGTAGGCCATCAGGAAAAGATAACTATGGACAGCAATTTCAGTCTTACCTTTGATTTTTTAAAATCTTTTTCTGTACCCACTACCTTTGTTAATGTAATGGGTCTGCATTAATCCACTTTTTAAAGTCAAATAGAATTATGTTTGTAATCTACTGGCAGAATTTAGTACTATTTAGTATAACAGCAAGGTACTTTTTTGAAAATTTGAACAATCCAATGAAGCAATGAAAGGAATACAAAAAATAATATGTATTAGGTGCAATCAATATATTTTGTATTCATGTTTTTCATTTTACAAAAAAAAATAATTACCACTTTCCTTGTGTTAGTGTAGAGTTCAAGGCAGAAGCAAGGTTAATCACAGGGTGCTGTAAGGTTTGTAATTTGGCATCTTAAAACATTTCTGGGCTGTGCAAAAGAAGCAGGATTTTCTTTCATTTTGTAAGTCTAGGTAAGGAAACCCAGGCCAGTGAAAAGTCTGTCAGAAAATGGAGGCCAGCATTCTGAGATGTGTCTTATTTGCTAGGAAAATGTTACATGCTTACTTTTTTTGATGCTTGTTGTGCCATCTTGTGTCACAAGCTACTTGTGCTGAGGCTCTGTCATGATGGCATTTGTAGCTAAAGAGCAAATGAGCTAATGAAGAGGTCAGTGATACTAGTGTTTCATTTTAAAAAGTTTCACATATATTTTACAGGAGAATTTGAGACTGTGTTTTACTTTCATAGGAATGGAATTAGACCATTGACTTCTAGTTCTGGGGACTATATCTCTGGAATACAATAAACTGAATAATTAAAAGTCTTATGTAATATATATGCATATATTAACGCCTTATGTTGTAAAACAGATCACCTACTATTCTTTAAAGAGAATTTCAAGAAGGAAATGGATTACTTCTTATTATTATGGCAAAGATGTTTCTGGTAGCCCACAAATAATTATATCTGCTTTGCAAATACAGGAAATGTCAACAAAGGAAGCCCACAAAACTGAAGAACTGTAATTATTAACCTTTCTTCCTGCTTTCTGCAGGGTATTCTAGAGCGTTTAGATGCTGGAGAATTTGTGATTGGAGATGGAGGATTCGTCTTTGCTCTTGAAAAGAGGGGGTATGTAAAAGCTAGGCCTTGGACTCCCGAAGCAACGGTAGAACACCCAGAAGCAGGTCAGTTTTACTGGGAAATGGTGATTCTATAGTGAAGGTAAACATGGTTGGATAAATAATAAATATATAGGAACCTGTAGTGGGTTGCTTGACAATGTAGAATTACACACTGTTAAGAATAGTCTAAGAATCTATAGACCCCCTAATCATCGTACCCCTTATTCTTGCTCTAACACTGGTCAAAAGCCAGTTGGTTGGGAAAGAATATGAGTAGTGCAAACATATAGTGATACCTCTCCAGAATGCTTTCCCAGTCTTCAGTAATTTGTAACCCAGGGACTTTTTGACACAGATATGGTATCTTTGTATTTAATAACATTCAGTGATTTCTCTCTCATGGACATGTCCAGTCTGTCCTTGAGCTGATATCAAGTTTATCCTTCACAACATCTTGTGACAAAAAATTCTGCAGTTAACTATCTGTTTTGTTGTGTTCTGACCATTATAAATGAATACAGTTTGTTTATTAATTCCTTCAGGAAAACGGCAGCTTTTAATAAACAATGGAATGGAAGAGGAGTATTTAATGTATCTGGCTCCACTGTGAAATGAGGATTGATAAACCTCATAAGAACCTAAGAATTGCAATAAAATTGCATCAGTTGCTGTGCCAAGGGTGTTAACTCAACTTCTGCCTATCCCATTTAATGGAGTGACTGTCTACAGTGGAGGGGGGCAAAATGAGCAATCATTCTATGCCTTACAGCATAAAGATTATAGTGTTTAGCATAAATAGTGCAAAAGCAGGTGCTATTATCTATTTATGTATGCTTCATTACAATAAAGCATTTGCCCTAGTAATATCATGTGCAGTTAATCCCACAAGCTAATTCAGAATGTCCTGGGAAAAAAATTTTCTTTGTTCTGTCTTAAGTGTATGTCCTTCCAAATTAGTCTTTTTCCTCTATAAAGGGGGAAGAAGGAAGAAGAGGAGAAGGAGAAATAGAGATCTTAGCCCTCTCTATTACATTGCTTTGTACACCTTACCTATTTTTTCCCCTAATCCTTCTCAGCCTTCAAGTGTTACTTTGTGTAGCATGCCTAACTTAGGGTCATGGACAGCCTTAGATAATGCAGTGCTCCAGCAAAGGTTTAAAGGGTGATGACCTAATTTGTTGAACCTCATCTCCCAAAAATACATCCTATCACCTCTCTCTTTCTCTCCACCTGTACCTTTTTCTGCCCCTGCGCATTCCATCTTACAAATCGTAGCGCTTATACCATGCTCTTTGTTTCCCCTTTGCTTATTTCTTTTGTACCACAAAAGTCTTTGACCCTCTCCACATGCCTTCTCAGGAAGCGTAGGTCTCGGTCCATGGGGAATGCAAGACATTACCTTACATAGAGGCAGTTGCAGATGGCTTAAATAGGCTAAATTGGCACACAGATTTGTTTTAAACAAGTGATCAGTAGTCATAGGTTAGCCCCCTACTGATTTGCTAGAACATATTGCTCATGCCTGTAACATAACACTTTTATAAGCCCTTTGTAGGCTATTTATAAATACACCCTTAACTGGAAATGTGTTCATTTCTTTCAGTGCAGTGTGCTGCCTCCCCTCTGTTATTGCTCTTTGCTCCTGCATGCTCAAGGGTCATGTTATTTTGAAAGCAGGTGTAAAGAACAGAAGGACCAACTGTCTGAGCCAGCTGGTGTAAAAAACCATACAACTACCGGCCCTTCTTGTCTTTGTAAGGAATGAGGGAGGTTCTGAGATTGCAGCAAGGAATGATGGAGGGAAAAAAAAAAAAAAAGAAAGAAGAAAAAAAAAAAAGTGAGTTGAAGGCCATTATCTCCGTTACAAGAGAGGAGAAGTTTTGCCAGACTGACAAGTTTAGAAATGAGATCTAAATATTTCTTCTGAGCCAGATCAGGTATCTGAGCTACTGCTCTGTACTGAGCAATATGCATATGCACTTACTGCCCCCATCTGCTGTTAGCTTAAGTCTGTGTCTTTTGTGAAATGTCCAACTCATGGTAGATTGAAATGAAAACTCGGTGTTGTATGTCTGACTCCTAAAATGCATCAAATTTAATAATTGTTTAGCCTCATATGTGGCTGTTACCTCATTTCTCAAATAGTGGAAGAAAACATAGCTTCAGTAACATGCTAGAAGTCACACAAGAAGTAAATTAGAGTGGTTTGGGTTTTTGATAGCATCATGCAGACTACTGTGGGCTTGATAATACTAAGTGTATTCTAGTGGTAAAAATGATTTGCCTGGGATTGAATGAGATTCAGGCTGATACTTTACTTATAATGCTATTCTTTCCCTCCAAATGCAGACCCATTCAAGAGTCTGCTGTTCACATACCTGATAGTTTGGGATATAAAGTTCCTTATTCATACGTGTTAGATTATGTTTCATTTGCCTACCAATGTCTCCATCCTTATTCACACAAATCCCAAACATTCTTCTAGGAATGCAGGAACCATATTTAAAGAGCACTAACCATGGGGGTAAATAAATCTAGTTTATTATGGAAATGTCATAAAGCATTTGTGAAAATATTTGTAGATTATTTTTTCCTTTTCACATTTCCTGACTAGTGTTCATCAATGATTTTTCATGGGGGCGAATAGAAAAACAAACTACAGAACACTAGAAACATACAGAGACAGTCCTTTTAGTTGGGCTCAGTAGCCTGTTTTAATGATGTAGGAAAAAGAATACTCTCTGCACTAGGAATGTTTTGACTGTGTAAAGGCTGTAAAACTGAAATTTGATCCCGATAGTTCAGGCAAATTCCAGGGACTCTTTGAATTGTAGCTCTGCTAGAATCTATGTTCCTGGATAGTTCTTTGTGACTGCTGTGTTAAATCACAGTGTGGTTACCCAAGGCTGTAATTAGAAATGAAATACTGGTACTAGTAGAGAAAAGCAAGGGACACCACACTGTTCCTTCACTGAAAGCAGATGTGCTGCTGTGTATGCAGATTGACTCTAGCAACTCAGACTACCGTTTGAGCTTCTCTGGCATAGAATGCTGTGTTTGTTGTAGCTGAAGGCAGTAATTTTATTCTCGTGACACATTAACATGTTTCCCTAATGACACAGATTGTCTGTAGACAATGAGGTATGATGAACCAAGACTTCAGGAAAGCTTTTCCAAACATCTGCCATAGAAACTGCAGTGTTCTCATGTCTCTATACAATATCTAGGGAATAAATTATTCCTGTATTTGCTATAAGCTGTTGAGCGTTTTAACTCTGTTTTACATGATAAGTAGTGTTCTAGAAATTATTATAATTATTGTTTTGTGGGTTGTTGTGGTTTAGCCCCAGCCACCAACTAAGAACCACACAGCTGCTCGCTCCCTCCCTTCTCCCTGATGGGGTGGGGGAGAGAATCGGAAGAGTGGAAGTGAGAAAACTCATGGGTTGAGATAAGAACAGTTTAATAACTGAAATAAAATAGTAGTAATAATAATATTATTATTAAAGCAAGTAATGCATGATGCAACTGCTCACCACCCACTGACCGATGCCCAGCCAGTCCCCGAGCAGCGATCCCTGCCCCCCGGCCAACTCTCCCCAGTTTATATACTGAGCATGACATCATATGGTACGGAATAGCCCTTTGGCCAGTGTGGGTCAGCTGTCCTGGCTGTGCCCCCTCCCAGCTTCTTGTGCACCTGGCAGAGCATGGGAAGCTGAAAAGTCCTTGACTAGTGTAAGCCCTACTTAGCAGCAACTAAAACATCAGTGTGTTATCAACATTATTCTCATCCTAAATCCAAAACACAGCACTATGCCAGCTACTAGGAAGAAAATTAGCTCTATCCCAGCTGAAACCAGGACAGTATCCACCCCTTATTCTATACCATCTATGTCATGCCCAGGTCCTATCCTTTCCAATACATTCCAATTAATCACCACCACTTTTCCAGTCTTTTGATATGTACACACAGATATCATTCCCTTAGTCCATGGGCCATCCCTCTAAAATGTCCGTTGAGTTCATTCGGTCCATGACTTTGGGCTTCATCTCTCATAACAGTCCTATAGGGCAGGAGAGATGGTGTGTGGTGTTGGGTTGTTGCATGCTGAAGCCAGTTATGGTTCTATCACCGCTGCACTTTGCTCAGTTCCATCAAAGTTCATTCTTCATTAATCTGGGTGATTCTTACTGTGATTCTGTTGATATAGCATATAGCCACCATAGAAGTGATGACATACAGTATTATATAGCAATTAACATCATACCATTCAGTTCATTGGCTATTTTCACCCAAAATCAAATCCCCTTGAGGTACACATTGCAGTGCATGTTTCGCATTCATGGATAACCTGTGCAATAGCGTCCATGGTCAGGTCCAGCCCTCGATCGCGAGCCCATTTGTCTGTTGCATCTCTTCCTTGATGGCCTGAGGTGTCATGGGCCCACCGAGCTATAAACAATCCACCCTCATGTTGCCAGTCCAGATCCACCTGAGCCACTTCAATCTTAGCAGCCCGATCCACCTGCTGGTTGTTTTGATGTTCTTCAGTGGCCCGACTCTTGGGTACGTGAGCATCTGAATCTACTGATGAACTAAATATAGAAATCTTCAGTCATTCTTAGCAGAGAATAACTAAGAAGGAAGTTTTCTACCTAATGTTCTAAGAGTGGGAAGAAAGGAATTCTACACAGACTGGGGTACTGCTTCTACTCCCTCATAATGGCTCTTCTAGTAAACACAGTATCACTTCTTTTACAGTAACATTAATTCAATAAACATTTAGTTTTGGGATAATAATAGTAATAACTGTACCAAACATCTCTTCTTTGTCTCTTTTAATTCTTTGCAGTTTGTCAGCTTCACCGGGAATTCCTCAGAGCTGGATCCAATGTTCTGCAGGCATTCACATTTTATGCCAGTGAGGACAAACTAGAGAACAGGGGCAATTATGTAGCTGAGGAAATAAGTGTGAGTAAAATACTATTTTGATGGAGATATGAAATAAGTGTATTCATTTCAAAAGGTTTAATAGAAAGAATTATCAAGTATTTTCACAGTTTGTCATAACAGTTTTGGTTATATTTGAGGACCAAAGAATGAGATGGTGCAATTTCAGAATTTGGAATAGTAAGAAAGACAAGGTTAAAGGGGAAAGAAAAAAAAAAAAATAACAAAATGGGGCAAAGATGAAGAGAGGAAAAAGGATGCCCACATCTTATTTTTCCCATCTGAGGAGATAGTTTACTGGAGTTTTCATACAAAGTATAGGGAGGACTAAATGCACAGAGAGCAAAATCAATTGTAAAAAAAGAAATGCTTTAGCATCCAGAGAAACAAATCAACTGCAAAAATGGTGAAGAATCCTGGAGAATAATGACTTGCTAATAAGAACTGAATGTTTTTTTAGGACCATGTCTTCAATAAAATATCAACTAAAAAATCCAAGGTATACACTGTGGTCAGTATTCCCCTTCTCATGTGTAAGGGTAATCTGGTACAGTAACAGAAGTACTGTGTTGGTGTTTTCTTACCCCCTACACAGAGGAGTTGTAGGATGTTGGGTGCCTTCACTAGATGCAGGCCCCATCTCCACTGGGACTTCTGGCACAAACATTTCTAGATAGTTCCTTTGAGACTAGAAGATTTGTCGTTGGGTGTTTTCTCTGATCTTTTCCCCTTTGGTCCTATTGTCTATTATTTCAGCCTCTGGAAAATAGAGAAGATTCTCCAGGGCGCAGAGAGGAAGGAATATATTTATGTGAAGATATCCCAAGTCAGAAACTAGAACAATCTGGACACTAGGGAAACACTTGAGGCTTAATTAAGAGGTTAAGACATTAAAATGTCATATGACCAAATTTATCTGAAATGCTGTACCTTTACATTCAATAGATGCAACATCGAAATGTCTGAAGTGATATCCCAGAAACATAGTGCCTCTGGAACTAGCCATGCTGCAACGAAAAATGATAAGAGGGGTTGGGAAAGCAACTGGAAACTGGAATGCATTGCAGCAAAACTTTCAAGCTTGATTTGCTGCCAGTTCTAGAAGCAGTTTCCTCCAGGCTCTAACTGGTTTATGGCTCCAGCTCCTGGTGTTCCCAAACACGTACCTGAGCAGAAGTGCAAGTGGAAGACACTCTGTCAGCAATAGCCTTAAAAATCATCTGGATGTTTTGAGGCAGCCATGGAAAACTTCAGCTGAGAGAAACCTATGTAGATTCTAAGTAGCCCATGGGCCACAAAGAAACCTGCTCTAATCAGTCCTTGTTATCTATCCCAAATAATGATTCTTTTCCAAAAATCTTTTTTTCCCAGCTTAACCTCTTTCACAAGCTGTTCTAGTCATCCTGGTTTGGGTATACAGGGAATGTGTCTTTCAGTCTAGGTGATTAATTAATCATATATAGTGATAAGTTTCCCTTTGCTATTCTTAAATTGGTAACTTTAACATCAGGTAATTAATGACATCCTTTTAAAAGTGCCTTAAATGACTCTATATCATATCATAGCTTAAATTTTGAAAATTATCAAAATACTAAAATAATACATTAAGAAACAGAATGAAAAATCAATTGAAATTACTACTCTTTTTTTCCATCCACAAAATCTCAGAATAGAAGCAGACACTTAAGTGTAACTAACTAACTTATTTTCTAAGAGGAAAAAAAAATTCTGCTTCACACCAAATATTTGCTTTTTTATAGACTATTTGTGTAAGATGTATTAAAGGTAATATGTTTTTGTATTAGTGTTTGATAATATGATAACTTATAAGTTGCAAGAAATCTGTTTCTTAATGTTTGTTATTTTTTTGAAAAATGCTGATCTTCCTAATCAATATTATAGAAAAATACATTTAAATTATAAATGAATATGAAGAAGTCTTTTGTCCTTTTTGTGCTCTGAAATTACATGCATATCTCTGACCAGGTAAAAATGATGTAATCTATATTCATATAGTGCCAGAAAGTGAATGAAGCTGCTTGTGACATTGCAAGAGAAGTGGCTAATGAAGGTGATGCTTTAGTGGCTGGAGGACTCAGTCAAACACCATCATACTTAAGCTGCAAGGATAAAGCAGAGGTTAAAGCAGCCTTTCGAAAGCAACTAGATGGCTTTATGAAGAAGAATGTTGACTTCCTAATTGCAGAGGTAAATCTGTAAAAAAGTACATGCCTTCAGCTGGCACAGTGTGTTAACTTTAAGATGTCTAGTCTACTTTAGGGAATACAAGTATATATTGCTTCCTTCTTTAAAATTTTCTGTTATACTTTTATTCCAGTAGAATCAGATGTTTTCTAAATGCACAGCAGTATCTGCAAGCGTCCTAGAATAGGACCTTGAACCCTAAATTTCTATCATCTCAGTCAAGTCAAATTCTGTACCAGTACAAAGAGGATAGATTAATGTGATCTTGATTAGTTCCTGTTTCCTCCTGTACTCCGTAAGTAACCAACCCATGGTGACTTTTCTAGATGAAAATAGTTCTTCAGGGATAAATCCCTGATTAACCCCCTGTATGGGCATTCTTATTCTGAAACATGAGTATCTTTTTATTTTGGATTTAGTTTTCCTTCTGACTTTTTAAAATCCTTTTTTAACTGTGTGGTCAGTGAACTCAACTGAATTCTGTTAGTGTAAATCAGAAAAGAATCAAGTCATTGTATTGCTGGTGAATTTGGGGTCTGGATTAATGTGTTTATGTTTCATCTCCAAGAAACGAAAGTAGTCCACTTTTAATTTCTTTCAGTATTTTGAACATGTTGAAGAAGCTGTCTGGGCTGTTGAAGTCCTAAAAGAATCTAGGAAGCCAGTTGCAGCTACAATGTGCATTGTCCAGAAGGAGACATGCATGGCGTGCCCCCCGGACAATGTGCTGTCCGACTGGTAAAGGCTGGTAAGAATCTGTTTTAATCTGCACTTTAAAAGTATGGAACAAAGTTAAGTCCTTAATCATTGAGATAAATGGATGTGTATCTCAAGTAGATAGCTTCCCAATTATACTTGATGAAAGTTTTGAGCCTGTGGAAGAGTTTCTATGTGTACTTTACTAGAGCAGTCTTGTAAAAAAAAGTATGAAAATGCAGCTATAAAATCCTTATTAACCAGGATGGTATTGGGAGCAATAGCCACAGGCAGCTGATACTGAGTAGAACAAAATCCTAAAACTATTCAAAGTTGATTACAGACCCAGCCCCAAATTCTGGGCTCAGGATTATGAAACATAAGCAGAATCCAAAGCCGCCTTTGATTCTCTGCTCATGTTTTTAGAAATGTGTGGAGCACAGTTCAAATCCAGGATGAGAGAATAAGAGAATGAAAAAATTAATCTTATTGCCTATCAAATGCTGTGTTTTCTGCAGGACAAAGGGAAGGGCAGAAGGAATTAATCAGGGGCATGATGGACCGACCATACAGGGGTTTTATTATATCTGTTCTGAACTACTCTTTTCCTTTGGAGTTAAGAGTTGAAATCCAAAGGCAGAACCTGTGTTAGGAACCTGTTAGCTATTTGTATATGTGGCTGTACATAATCAGTCTTCACTGATTGAGCACTGATGAGAAAAGCAACTGCATGAGGGTGGGAGATGTGATTCCTCATCAGGAAGGTAAGGAGTGCAACTGAGATGTAAATGGAATGATCAGCCTCAGGAGAGTTGAGGCTGGCTCTAATCCAACTACCTTGTTGTCGTGGTTTAACCTCAGTCGGCAACTAAGCACCACACAGTCACTCGCTCACCCTCCTCCCCTTCCTGGTGGGATGGGGGAGAGAACTGAAAAAAAAAGTAAAACCTGTGGGTTGAGATAAAGACAGTTTAATAGGACAGCAGGAAGAGAAAATCATCATCATCATCATCATAAAAGAATATACAAAACAAGTGATGCACAATGCAATTGCTCACCACCTGCTGACCAATGCCCAGCCTGTCCCCGAGCAGCGATCCCTGCCCCCCGGCCAACTCCCCCCAGCTTATATACTGAGCATGACGTCATATGGTACGGAATAGCCCTTTGGCCAGTGTGGGTCAGCTGTCCTGGCTGTGCCCCTTCCCAGCTTCTTGTGCACCTGGCAGAGCATGGGAAGCTGAAAAGTCCTTGACTAGTGTAAGCCCTACTTAGCAGCAACTAAAACATCAGTGTGTTATCAACATTATTCTCATCCTAAATCCAAAACACAGCACTATGCCAGCTACTAGGAAGGAAATTAGCTCTATCCCAGCTGAAACCAGGACGCTTGTGTTCATAGTGCTGGTGTACAGATGGACTGCTCTGCTTATGGAGTGCTGTGGCTAAGAACTTTCACCTCCCACTTCCTAGGGAGATGTGACTTGAACTTATTTATTTTCCTCCTCCTAGGTGCTTCTATTGTTGGAGTCAACTGCCATTTTGACCCAGATACCTCCCTGGAAACTGTGAGACTGATGAAAGAGGGCTTGCACGCTGCTAAACTGAAAGCTCACCTGATGTCCCAACCACTTGCTTTCCATACACCTGATTGTGGGAAGCAAGGATTTATTGACCTTCCAGAATTTCCCTTTGGTAAGACAAGGGTATCTTTTTTTTTTTTTTTAAATTTATTTACTGTCTGTTCCTTTTTTTCCCCTAGCTTTTAGCAAAGCTGAAACTGCAAGGCATCCTCCTGTACAATAGGATCAGTCTCAATTATCCTGTCTGGCATTCTGCATAGATGGATTGGGTTAAAGATCATCCAGATAATGAGAGTATTTCAGCAGTATCACAGCATGTGACTGAAAGTGAAATTATGATGAAAACAGTTAAAGTGCCACAACCTAAATCAATTAAAAAAAAATGTTGTTTTTTTTTTTTTCTTGTGCTATAGAACCTTGTTCAGGACAGCTGTAAAATAGTCCAAAGAAATTAACAAGAGCAAATACACTAAAAACAACCCAGACTTTAAATGCCTTTGGACTGGAGCTCCCCAGCATTCTCGGTTGTGACGTCTAGCCCATGAGCCCTATAATGTTTACCTGCATAGGGATTTAATGTATAATGCATATGCGGAGCTGGATCATTAGTATAGGTGCATGATTCTTGCACTCATAATGGTTCAGTCTTGCAAGTGTAACTGTCTAAGATAAGTGAGATTAGAGAGAAAGCAGAAGAGGGAATATGTTCTTTGATGTTGCTTACAAATGGATTAGCAGTTTGGAGATGGATTCATCACTCTTATGCTCAGCAGAAATTCTACCCAAAAGACCGAAAGATTCAGCCACTTTATGTGTATATAAGGCTTGTGTATTTAGGGCTTATTCCCACCTGGGATGTAGAAGGTCACATCCTCTTAAGATAAGAGGAAAAAAGCAGCCTAAACATTTTAAAATTGATTAGAAAAATGCCTTCATTTTCAGATATCATACATTCTTCTTTTCAAGATCAGCCTATAAAATAAGGTATTAAAACAACTGAAACTTGAATTTTTAGGAAAAAAAAAAAAGATATGGATGTGATTTTCAGGAAGATATTTTATTTTAAAAGTCCTCTCTACGTAAATGAAGGAAAAAGAATAAAGCATGAGCCTGAGGCATTCATTAGATAATAACAACATGTCTGGGTTCTGAAAATACTCTGGGATGTTTAAAAGTGTCAGGAACTCATTTATCCTATTCATTCCTTCGTATAACTCCTCTGATTGCAAGCAAAAATGATAGAACAGATGCAGTAAGTAATCAAGTTAATTGAAGGATTCACTCTTTGGTTTGTTATGGTTCTTGGTTTGTATGTTATAAGCAAACTGTATGAGATGTCAGTTTTCAGAAATTTCATGAGTCAATTGGAGAAGCCTGGTTCTGTGAATGTTTGCACTACCCAGAAGGAGCAACTGATCACTTGATGGCAGAGAAGTAGTTTGGTAAATCATTGTTAAACTGACCCAGTTGACTCTGCTTTTTGTGGAAGGCAATATGCACAAAGAGGCATTTAGGTATTTGAAGCGTACATAACCTCTGTACAGGCCAACAAGATCTCAGTTTCTAGAAAAGCATTGGCTATGTTGTATTGGCAAACTCCAGCATCTAGATACCAGCAGTATTTATTTATCTTTAGAACTTTTTCCAGTTTTCTGTGTTTTTCCCTTCTGTGTTACTGCAATTGCTCTCAAATGTCACCAGTTAAGCAAGGACAATGTTTTAGACAGAAAAGTCCTGGTCAGTCAAAGCATACCCAGTTATCTCAAGAGTAGACGTACAGAGGGGCTAAATCTAGGCGCACATTACAATCTTCTCATCAGAAGTTGATGAAAATTTCAATATCTTTTTACTGTAAATGATAACATAAACTGTTAAGCTAGAGATATTTAATTCTGAATAAAGCCAAGAAAAATACTGTACATTGACAGGCACGGAAAATAGAATGTTAGTCATTTTTGGGAGGGGGGAAGAAAACCCCACAAAACGTGATCTATGTGGCAACTTCTTTTCGTAGCATACTGCTTGTTTTCAATCACCATGTTTCACCATGTGTGGCCAGTTCTTATGGCGGAGTCTATCCATGTTTCTTCAGAGCTGTTAGGTTGGTGCTGTCCTTATGCTCCTGAAACACAAGGACTGATTGTGACAGGGTGGGTGACGGAGAAGACAGGGAAACACCCTATACTGTTCTCCTGGAGTTTAGTTGCTTATACGGGTATAAATTGAGTGCAAGATGCTGCATTCTTACTGTTGATCGTTTTGTATCAATTTTGCATTAGCTTTTTAATGATATATGAGAGACAAGGAAATCATGAATTGATGCTTCTGATGCTTTCTCTCACATCTGCAGGACTGTACACAAACTTTTATTTAAACAGCTTTCTAAGATAGCTTAATCTGGTTTTCCTTCTGATATTAGACCATCTATTTTTCCGTTGTCCAGTCTTTCCCTCTGAGACCAATAATTTTCTGTTTAAGACCATTTCATTTTTTTCCCTTCTGTTTTTTATTTTCTGACTCTGTCTCTTTAACTACTCACTGGACTTTGAGCAGATCTGCTTTGCATCACCTTCTTGCATATTAGGCATTTCTGGGACAGGATGTAGGAAGAAGAATCCTACTTCTGCTGTGGTGCTGGAACCTTACTACCTCACCACGGCTTCTTTGCCTAGAGGAATGTTCAGTGCCCAGACATCATGCTGCACTCTCCTCATAACCAAGCTGATTCATCTCCTGCAGATGTGCATAAAGAAGTGGGAGGATTTTTATTCCTTTATTCCTGTATTTTTATTCCTTCAAGTTTCTTCTCCAGTCCCTGGTCTTTTCTTTCCAGTTCTGCAACTCCTGTGCCTCCTTCCCTTTCAGGTGTGCTTTTCCTTGTTCTTCTCACTTTCTGTTCCTTTCCTTCCACACGTCTTTCCTCTCAGCTCTGGCGTCCCTCCGCTCTGCTTACCACAACCTGCAACACGAAGAGGGGTTCAAAAGAAAGGCTGCATCTTAGCCATCCTAAGTCATCTACACACAGAACTTTCCACAAGGAAGTGGCTTGAGGCAGCAAACTGCTTATGGATGGGCTTATAACTAAGTAAGGGATGGGCTAAGAAATAGCTACAGATCCCAGCTGTCAGCGAAACAACTGCCTGCCATTAGCTGGTCATGGAAAAAAGTGTAGTAAGCATTCCTGAGGAATAACAAGCAGGCTTATTCCTGTTGCAGGTAGGCTGATGATACCTTCTCCTTTCACAGATTAGAGTACTGTAATCAGATTTCCCAGATATTGATTGTTCATTAAGAACTCTTTGGACTTGTGGGCATAACATTGAAAGTGCTCCAGTACTTCAGCTAAGAACTCTGGCAGAATGGCAAGCATGTGACTTAGGGCTTGATCAGTCTCAGAAGATATTAGGTGCTGTTTTTCAAAGCCAAAGCAGCTTACAACAAGCATAGCTCAGCAAAGCATAACAGAATCTAAAAGCTAGACTCCTGAAAGTTTGCATTATTAATTCTAGCTCAGACAGCTCAAACATCTACATCTACAACCAGTTTTGCAAATAGTGTGCAAGTGTCTCAATAATGTGATTTCTTACAAAAAAATGCGGTGAACTGGAGCATGGTGAAAATTTAAGATATGAATGTCTTTGCAGGTCTGGAGCCAAGAATTGTAACTAGATGGGATGTTCAAAAATATGCAAGAAAGGCCTATGATTTAGGAATTCATTTCATTGGAGGCTGCTGTGGATTTGAGCCATATCACATCCGAGCAATAGCTGAGGAGCTGGCTCCTGAAAGAGGATTTTTGCGAGAAGCTTCTGAGAAACATGGCAGCTGGGGCAATAACCTGAGCATGCATACCAAACCCTGGGTCAGAGCAAGGTATGTATATCTGAACTGGAAAGCACACCAGCACCCTCCTTATAAAGGCTTACATTGGTCCATGCAGCAGACTAGCTTAACCAATATGGAGGTCTAAATATAACCGTAAACATTCTGTGTTAATAATTTTGAAGAATTAAATTTGATCTGGGAGCAGTAAAAGGGGCAAAGGGGCAGTAGGAGAGCTACAAAAATTCTCATCCCTCTTCAAAATGAACATTTGGTCTGAATTAATGTGAAAGTAATGAAAGTTTTGTAATATTTCCTTTTCTTTCTTTAGGGCAAGAAGAGAATACTGGGAGAATCTGAGGCCTGCTTCAGGCAGGCCATATTGTCCTTCAGTCTCAAAGCCAGATGGCTGGGGGGGGGGGTGGGTAACCAAAGGAACCAGAGAGCTGATGCAACAGAAAGAAGCAACAAGTGAACAACAGCTGAAAGAGCTCTTTCGGAAACAGTTGTTCCAATCCACTGCAGTTGTCTAAATGTTAGAATGATTTATCTACAGACCATCTCATGCTTCACAAGAAAAATCTGTGAAGATGAGTGCCCCGTTGATTTATCAGTTAACATCTAATGAAAGAGACAAAATGCAAAAATAATGTGATTACAGATTAATATGTCAAACTGATAATAAAATCTTTCTCTGGACGAATAGTTTAGAGAAGACACAGTCAGAAGGAGTTTTGGATTCTCATAACAACTGAGCTTCTTGTTAGCTAGGTGCCATCAACTGGGTAGACACAGAAATACGTGGAAAGTAATAATTGACTCAACTCACCTGTGAAAAGAGAAAAAGCCATCTATAAATACAGTATCCATGGACTTCCACTCCTGAGTCTGTTTTCAGTTTGGGATTATGTAGGAATTTCCTCAGGATTTGTTGAAGGCTACTTCAGGGACACACAAGCTGCCAATGCTTCAGACACACAGTTATCTGTAGCCACTTTCTTGACTTCAAGAGAATAAAAGTAAACTAGAAAAATGCATCTTATAAATGGAATCAAAAGATAAGGAAAATGAGAATGAGCTCTTGCAGGAATTTCTTACATGCAGGAGAAAGGTTCAGAGAACTTTTAGGAAAGAAAAATGACAGGTAAATAACTCACTGTTTTTGTCTCAGGGTACCACGTACACAAGATTTACTTCTCTGGAGACTAAAACGGTTAAGAGATTATTCTGAAATTTTGAAAAGTCAAATAAATTAAAAGTAATATGATGGAATAGTATTGTATTATCTTCACACCTTAAATCATGAGAGCTCAAACAGAATAACGTATCTCCAGTAAACCACTGTAATTTTCAAATGATCCAGCTGATTTCTGGATATCTCACTTGAAACACTTGGTTATCTCAAAATAGCATTTAAAACTGAAGCTTCCTAAAATATAACTCCCGTATATAAGCGTAGTAAAACATTCCATGATTCTGTTTAAGCTGATTGATTCAGTCTAGAGAAAATTAGCTATAAGAAGAGATGAAAAACCCTGTTAGGAAATAGATTAATCCACCTAAGTTAAGAAAACCCAAGGACATCTGTACGCTGAATTTGTTGAGAAGCGGTTTTTTACAAAGGATATCACTACACTTGGAAACCATAAAGGACACGTTTCCATAGTTAATTTTTGTGAATTACCACACAACTTTCAGATTTCTCTCTAGAATCCCATTCCCACCCATTCTACATTAAAGCCACTACTTTTATGAAAAATATGATTCTTGAAGTTAGAGTGTTGAAAGCTTTTGTTGGGCTACTTTTTATGTATAAGCTTATTTCATTATTTCTATCCGTGTTGATATGCTGCAGTTCAGGAAACTTATAAACATGCAACACTTTAGTGGGAAACTTCAAATATCCTTTTCAGACTGTTATTGGCAGACAGATTTTTAGAGAAAGCCATCTGCCTTCATCATGCTTATAACAAATTGAAATAGTTACTAGCTGGAATTTTTGCCTGAAAGCCAAAAGTAGACAAATCAAGAAAGTGGATATTTTAAAATGTAGATTATTTGGAAAGCATCCATGTAAGTATATATGCACTACATTAAACTTCTTCCTAAACCCTTCCGGAAGTTCTCCCTGCGTAAAGCAGAATAACGCAAAATCTGCAAAACAAAAGGGGCAGATCTTTGATCGCCACCAAAATGCATGCATGCAAAAGACATATGCATGATAAAGAGGCTTAAAATACAAGCTACAATTGCTACATAAGTGTTTTGAACGATCATTACCAGTTTAGAGACTTCCTGTGGCAAAGGATGCAGCTTGACCATCATACTATATGTAAGCAGCTGGACTGATTTTTTTTTTTAAAACAGTCCAAGCATATAAAAATTCCTATTGAAGTGAATGAGTTCACAACAGACTATTTAAGAACTATGGTATTTAAGAAGATGATAAAATATGATTTTAAGCACTTAATTTTAGATACTCAGTTTAAAAAGGGCCAAATTTTAACAGACACTAATCATGATGAGAAACACTGAAAAGGAGTTTTGAAGTCATTCAAACTAAGAGCTGACACAAGGGGGGAGCTATACAAGCCCTATTTGATTCATATCACAGGCTGGGCTTAGAAAGAAATTGACAATGGGATGAAAATAAGTTGACAGGGTGCTTTATTGATCACTACAGAAGCCCCAAACTCTCTGGGGGAAAAAAAAAACAAAAAACCACAAAGCAACCAAAAAAAGGCAAAGCACGCAAGACTGAGAAGCAAAGTCAACAAAGCTTTATTTCCCATTTCTTTCTGTGTAACATTTTGGAGAAGGGTAAAGGAACTGTTAGATTTGTTAAAGCTTTCTAATGGCTTATTACATGACTTGTGAAGGAAATAAGACACAGGCTGGCAGCGCAATCCTAGGAAATTTGTTTCCTTAACAAAGCTTGCCTGAAAACTTAGATAAGTGGAAGTGAAAGGGTTTTTAGAAGTTCACCTCCTATATTTAGTACCCTAAGGCAGGATCAGCTACTCATAGGAGATATTTGTTTAACCTGTGTGGCTATGCACCTAATGATGGAGCTTCTGTGCCAACCTCAGGCACTGTGGTAACGTCACTCTTCTTAACAAAGTTTTCCTAATTTGACTATTCCTTGATGGGATTTAAATCCATTATTTCTTTTCAGCTCATTACAGACACGAAGAATTTATTCCCTTTGTCTTTGCTGAAGTCTTTTATGTATTTGAAGATTTGCATACATTCCTTGTTTCTCTCTCTCAATTGAACAGACCCTGTTCATTCGTTCTTTCCCTGTGGCCTCCGAGTCTGTGAATCATCATAAACCCAGAGATCACCTCCATCAGATCTTTTCTCGGCGCTTCCTAGCTCTATGTTTGTGGGGTTTTTTTGTTGGTGGTGTTGGTTTTTTGGGTTTTTTGGTTGTTTTTTTTTTTTAACCTGGAAGCAAAAGTGAATGTGATGATTAAATCCCTATTGGCCATTTCAGAAAAGAGATGGCAGGGACATCTGGCAGGAACAGGTTACCTGCAGTGGATTACGTTCTGGGAGAATGGGATGTCCTGCCTGATCTGTTGAGGTCCTTCCCAGACATAGGTCCTGATTGTGTAATAAAAGTATGGGAAAAGGCAGGTATAAAAAGGGCAACCTGCAATGGGACAATAGGTGGTGGCAACATATTTCTTTTGTTAAACAATTACCAAGAGACTGGCTTCAGTGTAATTTGACCACAGTGTTTAAGGGGCCACTTGAACAGAACTCAGGGTAGGCTTATCTGGCTTAGGTGGAGTCAGATATTACTACTTTTAATGATAAATTAATGATAGTTGAAGGCGTTCCTTTTTTCAGTTTCAAAAGCATACACCCAAAACACAGAAATTAAACTGGTTGCAGAGACGTTCCAGATAGTCTTCTGATTTCAGATTTTAGTTCCAATTCCTGTACGGCTTCCCAAATTTTCTACCTTAATATTGTTTCTCCGTTTCAGCATGAATAATGAATCCGTTTGGGAGGAATCTCAGGGGCTATTTCCAGTAAAAGAAGAAACGGAAGATGTAGCTAGGTATTTTTTAATGCAATCCAGTGCTTTTAGAGAGGCTGTGTATTTCTTTTAGTATATTTGAACTCAAGTAACAAGAGCAAGTTTCTCTGTTCTCAGTTCCAAGCCTTTTTCAGCACAGACAGCTCAAAAGCTGCTTTCGTTTTGTTCATGGTAGTGGTCCTGCTGCTGTTTCTCTGGTCACGTCTTGCTTTTTTTTTTGCTGACTTGTTTGTCTGCATCTGCACAGTTTCTCTTCACTGCACTGTTTGTTAAAAACATGTATACTTATGCATGCCTATACATACACATAATGTTCTGCATTCAAATCAATCCCATACATCTGTGCTACTTCCCATACTCGAGGAGAACCCATGGGACCCTACAGCTCAGCTGTTGCCCCACCCTCAGCGTGGCTTAGTCTCTGTGGGACTGATTTGCTGCAATTTTCGCCATCGCTAAACAAAGGGGTCCCTCTAAATTGTTTCCTCAAATAGGCTGAGTGGAAGATAATTAGCATGCCAGCAACTTCAGCAAAGTGCTGCAATTGCCCACAGATCATAGACTCATTCACTGGGAACTTAGCTGATGGAGAACTACATGATATTTTTATGGCTTTATTGTAGGAAACTGAGTAAACCACAAGGCTTTAGTTCTACTTCTGGTACTGCTCTTCAGTGAGCACTGGATTGTCTGAACGCCACATATTTTAATGCACTAGAAAAGTCGAGCTGAAATTTTTCCTAAAAAAATGTCATTAATTTCAAAATTTCAGCTCGACTTTTCTAGTTTTTCTTTTCCCATTGAGTGTCTAGTGAATTTGATCAATATTTTCATTATTTAAGTCTCAAGTTTTTTGTTGAAGGGCAGGCAGATAGTGCCTAAAGATAGAATTTAGGGCCCAGACTGCCAGTGTGTTATTAGTTTCCAGACATATATGGATGGTTATGGTGTGTTGAGACTGAAGTGCATTATCTTGAGGTTTGCTACAGGGAGTCCTGCTTTGGCAGACTCTTCCCTTTGCTTAAAGTTTCAAGAGTCCAAAATACCTTTGTTAATTTTTTTCTATTTTGTTCTCTGCTGCAGTTTTAAATTTAGAAGGGACATCTTGTAGGTTCTTTTCTGCTGGATCCCACATTTGCCAGCCTTTATTTGTGACACACATTTGACATGTATACAGGGTGTTTTCCTTCCCTGGCACAGAACAATCCTCACAGCTGGGTTTACCTTTTTCTCTGTGTCCTGGTTTCGGCTAGGATAGAGTTAATTTTTTTTTCCTAGTAGCTGGCATAGTGCTGTGTTTTGGATTTAGGATGAGAATAATGTTGATGATAACACACTGATGTTTTAGTTGCTGCTAAGTAGTGCTTACACTAGTCAAGGACTTTTCAGCTTCCCATGCTCTGCCAGGTGCACAAGAAGCTGGGAAGGGGCCCAGCCAGGACAGCTGACCCAGACTGGCCAAAGGGCTATTCCATACCATATGACGTCATGCTCAGTATATAAGCTGGGGGGAGTTGGCCGGGGGGCAGGGATCGCTGCTCGGGGACTGGCTGGGCATCAGTCAGCAGATGGTGAGCAATTGCATTGTGCATCACTTGTTTTGTATATTCTTTTATCATTAATGTTATTATTTTCCCTTCCATTTCTGTCCTATTAAACTGTCTTTATCTCAACCCACGAATTTTCCTTTTTTTTCCCCTTTTTTTTCAATTCTCTCCCCCATCTCTAGGAATTAGAGGCTAGGGAAGCCAAGCAGCTGGGATCCCTTTCTAGGGAAGGGGGCATTGACAAAGCGATTGGAAAAGGGGCACAAGCCCTCAGCCTCTGGAGGCGACTCCTGTCAGGATGAAGGAAAGGTATCCCTTCAAGGCAGATGTTCTATGTCACCCAGGCAAGTGGACCACCATGGAGAGAGGTATTTTTAAAATAAAGAGCTGATCTAGCCATATTCAAAGAAAAACTTCAGTCCAGCCCTTTTATTCCGGCAGTAAAATAAGAATGAAATGTTGCACAACTGGAGACGTAATTAGCTTTGACAGTGCTTATAAAGAAAAAAACTTCCTTGTTAAGTAACAAATACAGGTGTAATTAAGTCTGTTCTGAAATTAAATAGAAATTAATTGCTCTTCTGATTTCTGTCTGTGTATACAAATTTGAGAAGCCATTTGAGAGTCCACCTTCCTCCATCGTGTAGCCATACAAAGAGTCGCCAGGAGGCAGTATTTGCACAGATTGCTACAAGCCTCTGTATTTAAAGTACAATTTGATGACATTTCTTCCTATAGAAAGTCTGAGCAGAAATTATATGGTGAGAAACAAGATTTTTTTAAAAAATTAAAGATTTTGTTTTGTGATACTACTAAGAAATGCCTTTTTACAGAAAGGTTTGTAGGAAGAGCCAGGAGGATCTTCCAGCAGGCCAACTGACATAATTGAAAAAAATGTGCAAGCTTTCTTGCATACAAGCCTTTCCCTTTACAGGAAAAGACTTCCCTTCCTTCCCAATGTGGCAGAAGAACACTGCTGCTTGACCCAAAGAATAGTACGGTCTTTTTATTCTTTTTTTTTCTTGGGTGGAACTGCCCTACTTTTTTGTTTGATTAGAAATAAAAATCAAGGGATTTTGCATAGCACCTGCTACAAAGCTTGCTACTCTCTCTGCCAAAAGGCAAAGACCAGCCTACTGGGCTGAACAGGTTCGGTCTCTTTATAGCACTCTCTTGATTTGCAAGCACGTAAATCGCAAAGCAGGGCTTATTTGCTTTTGACCATTTCCCTCCCGTGTTTTAGTTGCCAGTTGGTCTCTTTCTTCAACGGCACTGAAATAATGACATGCAAATGTTTGCAAATGAATGCTACAAAACGCCCATGCTCTTGAACCACCCATCGATAACTGGTAATGCTTGTAAAGCATCCTTTGATCGATGCGTTTGCTGTTGCTTTGTTAGTCATGAGATGATAGAATCGTGCTTCGTCTCCCTATTCCAAACATACATTTCTTGAATCTGCTTTGAAATCCATTTCTTTGCAACTGTCCTTCACTCTGATTGCATCAAGTCCTGTTACCCAAATTTGCTTTTCTTTTCAGATTTACACCTTTACCGGACACAGAAGCTCTGAGGTGAAGTTGACTAAAATATATGGAAATTCCATCTTCAGATTCCTAAATTTGGGATTTAATTGATTACTGTGTGTCTCAGGAGCTGTGTGTATACAGATGTATACACTGTTGACCAAATTTAGTATCATAATTCCATGTAATTGTATGTAGTGGAGGTTGATAGCTCATATAAAACTTGTCAGATAACATCTCTGTCAATAAAGTGGAACATAAAGAAAAAGTAATACAGAAGAATTTTTGTAGTAAAGCAAGATGCTGAAATAATATACTTTATGATAATATTCTGCCCATCCTATTTCAATGGTATCTATACTTAAAATAATTTAACGCATTGCAGGATGAAATGAGATTAGTTTGTTAGATATTTTTATAAAGTCAATGGCGTAGAACAAGACAGCTATATGAATCCACTTCTTGTAATGTTTAGGTTAAAAATTGTCGCTGAACCTACCACTGCATTCGTGTATAGAGTTGAAAAAGAAGCCTTGCGCTACCAACTGCTTTAGGAAGAAATTTGTGGTACATGGAGATTTCAGATTCGGCAGGACTCCTAGAAAACTCTCTTCTCAAAAGAACAGTGTGACGGGTTGACCTTGGCTGGACACCAGGTGCCCACCAAGCTGCTCTATCACTCCCCCTCCTCAACTGGATGGGGGAGAAAAAAAAAAAAAAATATGATGAAAGGCTCATGGGTCGAGATAAGGACACTCACTAATTACCATCACAGGCAAACCAGACTCGACTTGGGGAAATTAATTTAATTTATTGCCAATCAACTCAGAGTAGGATAATGAGAAATAAAACCAAATCTTAAACCACCTTCCCCCAACCCCTCCCTTCTTCCCGGGCTTAACTTTACTCCCGATTTCTCTACCTCCTACCCCCAAGCAGCACAGGTGGACTGGGAATGGAGGTTGTGGTCAGTTCATTACACATTGTCTCTGCCGCTCCTTCCTCCTCACTCTCTTGTCCTTACATTCAGCCTTGTGAGTAAAGGTTTATTCTTTAGATATCAAAGACTTTGGATTTTCTCTTCCGGATCTGAACTTCCAAGGTTCAGATCACTTCACTTTTGCTTCCAGGTTAAAAAAAAAAAAAAAAACCAAAAAAAACCCAAAAAACCAACACCACCAACAAAAAAACCCCACAAACATAGAGCTAGGAAGCGCCGAGAAAAGATCTGATGGAGGTGATCTCTGGGTTTATGATGATTCACAGACTCGGAGGCCACAGGGAAAGAACAAATGAACAGGGTCTGTTCAATTGAGAGAGAGAAACAAGGAATGTATGCAAATCTTCAAATACATAAAAGACTTCAGCAAAGACAAAGGGAATAAATTCTTCGTGTCTGTAATGAGCTGAAAAGAAATAATGGATTTAAATCCCATCAAGGAATAGTCAAATTAGGAAAACTTTGTTAAGAAGAGTGACGTTACCACAGTGCCTGAGGTTGGCACAGAAGCTCCATCATTAGGTGCATAGCCACACAGGTTAAACAAATATCTCCTATGAGTAGCTGATCCTGCCTTAGGGTACTAAATATAGGAGGTGAACTTCTAAAAACCCTTTCACTTCCACTTATCTAAGTTTTCAGGCAAGCTTTGTTAAGGAAACAAATTTCCTAGGATTGCGCTGCCAGCCCGTGTCTTATTTCCTTCACAAGTCATGTAATAAGCCATTAGAAAGCTTTAACAAATCTAACAGTTCCTTTACCCTTCTCCAAAATGTTACACAGAAAGAAATGGGAAATAAAGCTTTGTTGACTTTGCTTCTCAGTCTTGCGTGCTTTGGCTTTTTTTGGTTGCTTTGTGGTTTTTTTGTTTTTTTTTCCCCCAGAGAGTTTGGGGCTTCTGTAGTGATCAATAAAGCACCCTGTCAACTTATTTTCATCCCATTGTCAATTTCTTTCTAAGCCCAGCCTGTGATATGAATCAAATAGGGCTTGTATAGCTCCCCCCTTGTGTCAGCTCTTAGTTTGAATGACTTCAAAACTCCTTTTCAGTGTTTCTCATCATGATTAGTGTCTGTTAAAATTTGGCCCTTTTTAAACTGAGTATCTAAAATTAAGTGCTTAAAATCATATTTTATCATCTTCTTAAATACCATAGTTCTTAAATAGTCTGTTGTGAACTCATTCACTTCAATAGGAATTTTTATATGCTTGGACTGTTTTAAAAAAAAAAAAAATCAGTCCAGCTGCTTACATATAGTATGATGGTCAAGCTGCATCCTTTGCCACAGGAAGTCTCTAAACTGGTAATGATCGTTCAAAACACTTATGTAGCAATTGTAGCTTGTATTTTAAGCCTCTTTATCATGCATATGTCTTTTGCATGCATGCATTTTGGTGGCGATCAAAGATCTGCCCCTTTTGTTTTGCAGATTTTGCGTTATTCTGCTTTACGCAGGGAGAACTTCCGGAAGGGCTTAGGAAGAAGTTTAATGTAGTGCATATATACTTACATGAATGCTTTCCAAATAATCTACATTTTAAAATATCCACTTTCTTGATTTGTCTACTTTTGGCTTTCAGGCAAAAATTCCAGCTAGTAACTATTTCAATTTGTCCTATAGGGCAGGAGAGATGGTGTGTGGTGTTGGGTTGTTGCATGCTGAAGCCAGTTCTGGTTCCGTCACCGCTGCACTTTGCTCGATTTCCTCAAAGTTCATTCTTCACTAATTTGGGTGATTCTTACTGTGATTCTGTTGATATAGCATATAGCCACCATAGAAGTGATGACATCCAGTATCATATAGCAACTAACATTATACAATTCAGTTCATTGGCTATTCTCACCCAAAATCAAATCCCCTTGAGGCACACATCGGACTTCCCCATCGTCCCGCATCACCCACCAAGTGCACCCAGGTCCTTGAGCAAAAGCAAGCCCACGAATGGGTTTACCTCTGCCTGAGGCAGGAGTAACCCAGACTGTCTTCCCCAGCATATTTTTTAGGTGCGCTACAGGGACTTTATCCCCCTCTACAGTACGTAAAAGTCTTGGTTGGGCAGGGCCAGCTCGATTGGCAGATCCCCTACCGTTGACTAACCAGGTCACCATAGAAGTGATGACATACAGTATTATATAGCAATTAACATCATACCATTCTGTTCATTGGCTATTTTCACCCAAAATCAAATCCCCTTGAGGTACACATTGCAGTGCATGTTTCGCATTCATGGATAACCTGTGCAATAGCGTCCATGGTCAGGTCCAGCCCTCGATCGCGAGCCCATTTGTCTGTTGCATCTCTTCCTTGATGGCCTGAGGTGTCATGGGCCCACCGAGCTATAAACAATCCACCCTCATGTTGCCAGTCCAGATCCACCTGAGCCACTTCAGTCTTAGCAGCCCGATCCACCTGCTGGTTGTTTTGATGTTCTTCAGTGGCCCGACTCTTGGGTACGTGAGCATCTGAATCTACTGATGAACTAAATATAGAAATCTTCAGTCATTCTTAGCAGAGAATAACTAAGAAGGAAGTTTTCTACCTAATGTTCTAAGAGTGGGAAGAAAGGAATTCTACACAGACTGGGGTACTGCTTCTACTCCCTCATAATGGCTCTTCTAGTAAACACAGTATCACTTCTTTTACAGTAACATTAATTCAATAAACATTTAGTTTTGGGATAATAATAGTAATAACTGTACCAAACATCTCTTCTTTGTCTCTTTTAATTCTTTGCAGTTTGTCAGCTTCACCGGGAATTCCTCAGAGCTGGACCCAATGTTCTGCAGGCATTCACATTTTATGCCAGTGAGGACAAACTAGAGAACAGGGGCAATTATGTAGCTGAGGAAATAAGTGTGAGTAAAATACTATTTTGATGGAGATATGAAATAAGTGTATTCATTTCAAAAGGTTTAATAGAAAGAATTATCAAGTATTTTCACAGTTTGTCATAACAGTTTTGGTTATATTTGAGGACCAAAGAATGAGATGGTGCAATTTCAGAATTTGGAATAGTAAGAAAGACAAGGTTAAAGGGGAAAGAAAAAAAAAAAAATAACAAAATGGGGCAAAGATGAAGAGAGGAAAAAGGATGCCCACATCTTATTTTTCCCATCTGAGGAGATAGTTTACTGGAGTTTTCATACAAAGTATAGGGAGGACTAAATGCACAGAGAGCAAAATCAATTGTAAAAAAAGAAATGCTTTAGCATCCAGAGAAACAAATCAACTGCAAAAATGGTGAAGAATCCTGGAGAATAATGACTTGCTAATAAGAACTGAATGTTTTTTTAGGACCATGTCTTCAATAAAATATCAACTAAAAAATCCAAGGAATACACTGTGGTCAGTATTCCCCTTCTCATGTGTAAGGGTAATCTGGTACAGTAACAGAAGTACTGTGTTGGTGTTTTCTTACCCCCTACACAGAGGAGTTGTAGGATGTTGGGTGCCTTCACTAGATGCAGGCCCCATCTCCACTGGGACTTCTGGCACAAACATTTCTAGATAGTTCCTTTGAGACTAGAAGATTTGTCGTTGGGTGTTTTCTCTGATCTTTTCCCCTTTGGTCCTATTGTCTATTATTTCAGCCTCTGGAAAATAGAGAAGATTCTCCAGGGCGCAGAGAGGAAGGAATATATTTATGTGAAGATATCCCAAGTCAGAAACTAGAACAATCTGGACACTAGGGAAACACTTGAGGCTTAATTAAGAGGTTAAGACATTAAAATGTCATATGACCAAATTTATCTGAAATGCTGTACCTTTACATTCAATAGATGCAACATCGAAATGTCTGAAGTGATATCCCAGAAACATAGTGCCTCTGGAACTAGCCATGCTGCAACGAAAAATGATAAGAGGGGTTGGGAAAGCAACTGGAAACTGGAATGCATTGCAGCAAAACTTTCAAGCTTGATTTGCTGCCAGTTCTAGAAGCAGTTTCCTCCAGGCTCTAACTGGTTTATGGCTCCAGCTCCTGGTGTTCCCAAACACGTACCTGAGCAGAAGTGCAAGTGGAAGACACTCTGTCAGCAATAGCCTTAAAAATCATCTGGATGTTTTGAGGCAGCCATGGAAAACTTCAGCTGAGAGAAACCTATGTAGATTCTAAGTAGCCCATGGGCCACAAAGAAACCTGCTCTAATCAGTCCTTGTTATCTATCCCAAATAATGATTCTTTTCCAAAAATCTTTTTTTCCCAGCTTAACCTCTTTCACAAGCTGTTCTAGTCATCCTGGTTTGGGTATACAGGGAATGTGTCTTTCAGTCTAGGTGATTAATTAATCATATATAGTGATAAGTTTCCCTTTGCTATTCTTAAATTGGTAACTTTAACATCAGGTAATTAATGACATCCTTTTAAAAGTGCCTTAAATGACTCTATATCATATCATAGCTTAAATTTTGAAAATTATCAAAATACTAAAATAATACATTAAGAAACAGAATGAAAAATCAATTGAAATTACTACTTTTTTTTTCCATCCACAAAATCTCAGAATAGAAGCAGACACTTAAGTGTAACTAACTAACTTATTTTCTAAGAGGAAAAAAAAATTCTGCTTCACACCAAATATTTGCTTTTTTATAGACTATTTGTGTAAGATGTATTAAAGGTAATATGTTTTTGTATTAGTGTTTGATAATATGATAACTTATAAGTTGCAAGAAATCTGTTTCTTAATGTTTGTTATTTTTTTGAAAAATGCTGATCTTCCTAATCAATATTATAGAAAAATACATTTAAATTATAAATGAATATGAAGAAGTCATTATGGCTTTTGACTCTTTTGTCCTTTTTGTGCTCTGAAATTACATGCATATCTCTGACCAGGTAAAAATGATGTAATCTATATTCATATAGTGCCAGAAAGTGAATGAAGCTGCTTGTGACATTGCAAGAGAAGTGGCTAATGAAGGTGATGCTTTAGTGGCTGGAGGACTCAGTCAAACACCATCATACTTAAGCTGCAAGGATAAAGCAGAGGTTAAAGCAGCCTTTCGAAAGCAACTAGATGGCTTTATGAAGAAGAATGTTGACTTCCTAATTGCAGAGGTAAATCTGTAAAAAAGTACATGCCTTCAGCTGGCACAGTGTGTTAACTTTAAGATGTCTAGTCTACTTTAGGGAATACAAGTATATATTGCTTCCTTCTTTAAAATTTTCTGTTATACTTTTATTCCAGTAGAATCAGATGTTTTCTAAATGCACAGCAGTATCTGCAAGCGTCCTAGAATAGGACCTTGAACCCTAAATTTCTATCATCTCAGTCAAGTCAAATTCTGTACCAGTACAAAGAGGATAGATTAATGTGATCTTGATTAGTTCCTGTTTCCTCCTGTACTCCGTAAGTAACCAACCTATGGTGACTTTTCTAGATGAAAATAGTTCTTAAGGGATAAATCCCTGATTAACCCCCTGTATGGGCATTCTTATTCTGAAACATGAGTATCTTTTTATTTTGGATTTAGTTTTCCTTCTGACTTTTTAAAATCCTTTTTTAACTGTGTGGTCAGTGAACTCAACTGAATTCTGTTAGTGTAAATCAGAAAAGAATCAAGTCATTGTATTGCTGGTGAATTTGGGGTCTGGATTAATGTGTTTATGTTTCATCTCCAAGAAACGAAAGTAGTCCACTTTTAATTTCTTTCAGTATTTTGAACATGTTGATGAAGCTGTCTGGGCTGTTGAAGTCCTAAAAGAATCTAGGAAGCCAGTTGCAGCTACAATGTGCATTGTCCAGAAGGAGACATGCATGGCGTGCCCCCCGGACAATGTGCTGTCCGACTGGTAAAGGCTGGTAAGAATCTGTTTTAATCTGCACTTTAAAAGTATGGAACAAAGTTAAGTCCTTAATCATTGAGATAAATGGATGTGTATCTCAAGTAGATAGCTTCCCAATTATACTTGATGAAAGTTTTGAGCCTGTGGAAGAGTTTCTATGTGTACTTTACTAGAGCAGTCTTGTAAAAAAAAGTATGAAAATGCAGCTATAAAATCCTTATTAACCAGGATGGTATTGGGAGCAATAGCCACAGGCAGCTGATACTGAGTAGAACAAAATCCTAAAACTATTCAAAGTTGATTACAGACCCAGCCCCAAATTCTGGGCTCAGGATTATGAAACATAAGCAGAATCCAAAGCCGCCTTTGATTCTCTGCTCATGTTTTTAGAAATGTGTGGAGCACAGTTCAAATCCAGGATGAGAGAATAAGAGAATGAAAAAATTAATCTTATTGCCTATCAAATGCTGTGTTTTCTGCAGGACAAAGGGAAGGGCAGAAGGAATTAATCAGGGGCATGATGGACCGACCATACAGGGGTTTTATTATATCTGTTCTGAACTACTCTTTTCCTTTGGAGTTAAGAGTTGAAATCCAAAGGCAGAACCTGTGTTAGGAACCTGTTAGCTATTTGTATATGTGGCTGTACATAATCAGTCTTCACTGATTGAGCACTGATGAGAAAAGCAACTGCATGAGGGTGGGAGATGTGATTCCTCATCAGGAAGGTAAGGAGTGCAACTGAGATGTAAATGGAATGATCAGCCTCAGGAGAGTTGAGGCTGGCTCTAATCCAACTACCTTGTTGTCGTGGTTTAACCTCAGTCGGCAACTAAGCACCACACAGTCACTCGCTCACCCTCCTCCCCTTCCTGGTGGGATGGGGGAGAGAACTGAAAAAAAAAGTAAAACCTGTGGGTTGAGATAAAGACAGTTTAATAGGACAGCAGGAAGAGAAAATCATCATCATCATCATCATAAAAGAATATACAAAACAAGTGATGCACAATGCAATTGCTCACCACCTGCTGACCAATGCCCAGCCTGTCCCCGAGCAGCGATCCCTGCCCCCCGGCCAACTCCCCCAGCTTATATACTGAGCATGACGTCATATGGTACGGAATAGCCCTTTGGCCAGTGTGGGTCAGCTGTCCTGGCTGTGCCCCTTCCCAGCTTCTTGTGCACCTGGCAGAGCATGGGAAGCTGAAAAGTCCTTGACTAGTGTAAGCACTACTTAGCAGCAACTAAAACATCAGTGTGTTATCAACATTATTCTCATCCTAAATCCAAAACACAGCACTATGCCAGCTACTAGGAAGGAAATTAGCTCTATCCCAGCTGAAACCAGGACGCTTGTGTTCATAGTGCTGGTGTACAGATGGACTGCTCTGCTTATGGAGTGCTGTGGCTAAGAACTTTCACCTCCCACTTCCTAGGGAGATGTGACTTGAACTTATTTATTTTCCTCCTCCTAGGTGCTTCTATTGTTGGAGTCAACTGCCATTTTGACCCAGATACCTCCCTGGAAACTGTGAGACTGATGAAAGAGGGCTTGCACGCTGCTAAACTGAAAGCTCACCTGATGTCCCAACCACTTGCTTTCCATACACCTGATTGTGGGAAGCAAGGATTTATTGACCTTCCAGAATTTCCCTTTGGTAAGACAAGGGTATCTTTTTTTTTTTTTAATTTATTTACTGTCTGTTCCTTTTTTTCCCCTAGCTTTTAGCAAAGCTGAAACTGCAAGGCATCCTACTGTACAATAGGATCAGTCTCAATTATCCTGTCTGGCATTCTGCATAGATGGATTGGGTTAAAGATCATCCAGATAATGAGAGTATTTCAGCAGTATCACAGCATGTATCACAGCATGTGACTGAAAGTGAAATTATGATGAAAACAGTTAAAGTGCCACAACCTAAATCAATTAAAAAAAATGTTGTTTTTTTTTTCTTGTGCTATAGAACCTTGTTCAGGACAGCTGTAAAATAGTCCAAAGAAATTAACAAGAGCAAATACACTAAAAACAACCCAGACTTTAAATGCCTTTGGACTGGAGCTCCCCAGCATTCTCGGTTGTGACGTCTAGCCCATGAGCCCTATAATGTTTACCTGCATAGGGATTTAATGTATAATGCATATGCGGAGCTGGATCATTAGTATAGGTGCATGATTCTTGCACTCATAATGGTTCAGTCTTGCAAGTGTAACTGTCTAAGATAAGTGAGATTAGAGAGAAAGCAGAAGAGGGAATATGTTCTTTGATGTTGCTTACAAATGGATTAGCAGTTTGGAGATGGATTCATGACTCTTATGCTCAGCAGAAATTCTACCCAAAAGACCGAAAGATTCAGCCACTTTATGTGTATATAAGGCTTGTGTATTTAGGGCTTATTCCCACCTGGGATGTAGAAGGTCACATCCTCTTAAGATAAGAGGAAAAAAGCAGCCTAAACATTTTAAAATTGATTAGAAAAATGCCTTCATTTTCAGATATCATACATTCTTCTTTTCAAGATCAGCCTATAAAATAAGGTATTAAAACAACTGAAACTTGAATTTTTAGGAAAAAAAAAGATATGGATGTGATTTTCAGGAAGATATTTTATTTTAAAAGTCCTCTCTACGTAAATGAAGGAAAAAGAATAAAGCATGAGCCTGAGGCATTCATTAGATAATAACAACATGTCTGGGTTCTGAAAATACTCTGGGATGTTTAAAAGTGTCAGGAACTCATTTATCCTATTCATTCCTTCGTATAACTCCTCTGATTGCAAGCAAAAATGATAGAACAGATGCAGTAAGTAATCAAGTTAATTGAAGGATTCACTCTTTGGTTTGTTATGGTTCTTGGTTTGTATGTTATAAGCAAACTGTATGAGATGTCAGTTTTCAGAAATTTCATGAGTCAATTGGAGAAGCCTGGTTCTGTGAATGTTTGCACTACCCAGAAGGAGCAACTGATCACTTGATGGCAGAGAAGTAGTTTGGTAAATCATTGTTAAACTGACCCAGTTGACTCTGCTTTTTGTGGAAGGCAATATGCACAAAGAGGCATTTAGGTATTTGAAGCGTACATAACCTCTGTACAGGCCAACAAGATCTCAGTTTCTAGAAAAGCATTGGCTATGTTGTATTGGCAAACTCCAGCATCTAGATACCAGCAGTATTTATTTATCTTTAGAACTTTTTCCAGTTTTCTGTGTTTTTCCCTTCTGTGTTACTGCAATTGCTCTCAAATGTCACCAGTTAAGCAAGGACAATGTTTTAGACAGAAAAGTCCTGGTCAGTCAAAGCATACCCAGTTATCTCAAGAGTAGACGTACAGAGGGGCTAAATCTAGGCGCACATTACAATCTTCTCATCAGAAGTTGATGAAAATTTCAATATCTTTTTACTGTAAATGATAACATAAACTGTTAAGCTAGAGATATTTAATTCTGAATAAAGCCAAGAAAAATACTGTACATTGACAGGCACGGAAAATAGAATGTTAGTCATTTTTGGGAGGGGGGAAGAAAACCCCACAAAACGTGATCTATGTGGCAACTTCTTTTCGTAGCATACTGCTTGTTTTCAATCACCATGTTTCACCATGTGTGGCCAGTTCTTATGGCGGAGTCTATCCATGTTTCTTCAGAGCTGTTAGGTTGGTGCTGTCCTTATGCTCCTGAAACACAAGGACTGATTGTGACAGGGTGGGTGACGGAGAAGACAGGGAAACACCCTATACTGTTCTCCTGGAGTTTAGTTGCTTATACGGGTATAAATTGAGTGCAAGATGCTGCATTCTTACTGTTGATCGTTTTGTATCAATTTTGCATTAGCTTTTTAATGATATATGAGAGACAAGGAAATCATGAATTGATGCTTCTGATGCTTTCTCTCACATCTGCAGGACTGTACACAAACTTTTATTTAAACAGCTTTCTAAGATAGCTTAATCTGGTTTTCCTTCTGATATTAGACCATCTATTTTTCCGTTGTCCAGTCTTTCCCTCTGAGACCAATAATTTTCTGTTTAAGACCATTTCATTTTTTTCCCTTCTGTTTTTTATTTTCTGAATCTGTCTCTTTAACTACTCACTGGACTTTGAGCAGATCTGCTTTGCATCACCTTCTTGCATATTAGGCATTTCTGGGACAGGATGTAGGAAGAAGAATCCTACTTCTGCTGTGGTGCTGGAACCTTACTACCTCACCACGGCTTCTTTGCCTAGAGGAATGTTCAGTGCCCAGACATCATGCTGCACTCTCCTCATAACCAAGCTGATTCATCTCCTGCAGATGTGCATAAAGAAGTGGGAGGATTTTTATTCCTTTATTCCTGTGTTTTTATTCCTTCAAGTTTCTTCTCCAGTCCCTGGTCTTTTCTTTCCAGTTCTGCAACTCCTGTGCCTCCTTCCCTTTCAGGTGTGCTTTTCCTTGTTCTTCTCACTTTCTGTTCCTTTCCTTCCACACGTCTTTCCTCTCAGCTCTGGCGTCCCTCCGCTCTGCTTACCACAACCTGCAACACGAAGAGGGGTTCAAAAGAAAGGCTGCATCTTAGCCATCCTAAGTCATCTACACACAGAACTTTCCACAAGGAAGTGGCTTGAGGCAGCAAGCTGCTTATGGATGGGCTTATAACTAAGTAAGGGATGGGCTAAGAAATAGCTACAGATCCCAGCTGTCAGCGAAACAACTGCCTGCCATTAGCTGGTCATGGAAAAAAGTGTAGTAAGCATTCCTGAGGAATAACAAGCAGGCTTATTCCTGTTGCAGGTAGGCTGATGATACCTTCTCCTTTCACAGATTAGAGTACTGTAATCAGATTTCCCAGATATTGATTGTTCATTAAGAACTCTTTGGACTTGTGGGCATAACATTGAAAGTGCTCCAGTACTTCAGCTAAGAACTCTGGCAGAATGGCAAGCATGTGACTTAGGGCTTGATCAGTCTCAGAAGATATTAGGTGCTGTTTTTCAAAGCCAAAGCAGCTTACAACAAGCATAGCTCAGCAAAGCATAACAGAATCTAAAAGCTAGACTCCTGAAAGTTTGCATTATTAATTCTAGCTCAGACAGCTCAAACATCTACATCTACAACCAGTTTTGCAAATAGTGTGCAAGTGTCTCAATAATGTGATTTCTTACAAAAAAATGCGGTGAACTGGAGCATGGTGAAAATTTAAGATATGAATGTCTTTGCAGGTCTGGAGCCAAGAATTGTAACTAGATGGGATGTTCAAAAATATGCAAGAAAGGCCTATGATTTAGGAATTCATTTCATTGGAGGCTGCTGTGGATTTGAGCCATATCACATCCGAGCAATAGCTGAGGAGCTGGCTCCTGAAAGAGGATTTTTGCGAGAAGCTTCTGAGAAACATGGCAGCTGGGGCAATAACCTGAGCATGCATACCAAACCCTGGGTCAGAGCAAGGTATGTATATCTGAACTGGAAAGCACACCAGCACCCTCCTTATAAAGGCTTACATTGGTCCATGCAGCAGACTAGCTTAACCAATATGGAGGTCTAAATATAACCGTAAACATTCTGTGTTAATAATTTTGAAGAATTAAATTTGATCTGGGAGCAGTAAAAGGGGCAAAGGGGCAGTAGGAGAGCTACAAAAATTCTCATCCCTCTTCAAAATGAACATTTGGTCTGAATTAATGTGAAAGTAATGAAAGTTTTGTAATATTTCCTTTTCTTTCTTTAGGGCAAGAAGAGAATACTGGGAGAATCTGAGGCCTGCTTCAGGCAGGCCATATTGTCCTTCAGTCTCAAAGCCAGATGGCTGGGGGGGGGGGGGGGGTGGGTAACCAAAGGAACCAGAGAGCTGATGCAACAGAAAGAAGCAACAAGTGAACAACAGCTGAAAGAGCTCTTTCGGAAACAGTTGTTCCAATCCACTGCAGTTGTCTAAATGTTAGAATGATTTATCTACAGACCATCTCATGCTTCACAAGAAAAATCTGTGAAGATGAGTGCCCCGTTGATTTATCAGTTAACATCTAATGAAAGAGACAAAATGCAAAAATAATGTGATTACAGATTAATATGTCAAACTGATAATAAAATCTTTCTCTGGACGAATAGTTTAGAGAAGACACAGTCAGAAGGAGTTTTGGATTCTCATAACAACTGAGCTTCTTGTTAGCTAGGTGCCATCAACTGGGTAGACACAGAAATACGTGGAAAGTAATAATTGACTCAACTCACCTGTGAAAAGAGAAAAAGCCATCTATAAATACAGTATCCATGGACTTCCACTCCTGAGTCTGTTTTCAGTTTGGGATTATGTAGGAATTTCCTCAGGATTTGTTGAAGGCTACTTCAGGGACACACAAGCTGCTTCAGACACACAGTTATCTGTAGCCACTTTCTTGACTTCAAGAGAATAAAAGTAAACTAGAAAAATGCATCTTATAAATGGAATCAAAAGATAAGGAAAATGAGAATGAGCTCTTGCAGGAATTTCTTACATGCAGGAGAAAGGTTCAGAGAACTTTTAGGAAAGAAAAATGACAGGTAAATAACTCACTGTTTTTGTCTCAGGGTACCACGTACACAAGATTTACTTCTCTGGAGACTAAAACGGTTAAGAGATTATTCTGAAATTTTGAAAAGTCAAATAAATTAAAAGTAATATGATGGAATAGTATTGTATTATCTTCACACCTTAAATCATGAGAGCTCAAACAGAATAACGTATCTCCAGTAAACCACTGTAATTTTCAAATGATCCAGCTGATTTCTGGATATCTCACTTGAAACACTTGGTTATCTCAAAATAGCATTTAAAACTGAAGCTTCCTAAAATATAACTCCCGTATATAAGCGTAGTAAAACATTCCATGATTCTGTTTAAGCTGATTGATTCAGTCTAGAGAAAATTAGCTATAAGAAGAGATGAAAAACCCTGTTAGGAAATAGATTAATCCACCTAAGTTAAGAAAACCCAAGGACATCTGTACGCTGAATTTGTTGAGAAGCGGTTTTTTACAAAGGATATCACTACACTTGGAAACCATAAAGGACACGTTTCCATAGTTAATTTTTGTGAATTACCACACAACTTTCAGATTTCTCTCTAGAATCCCATTCCCACCCATTCTACATTAAAGCCACTACTTTTATGAAAAATATGATTCTTGAAGTTAGAGTGTTGAAAGCTTTTGTTGGGCTACTTTTTATGTATAAGCTTATTTCATTATTTCTATCCGTGTTGATATGCTGCAGTTCAGGAAACTTATAAACATGCAACACTTTAGTGGGAAACTTCAAATATCCTTTTCAGACTGTTATTGGCAGACAGATTTTTAGAGAAAGCCATCTGCCTTCATCATGCTTATAACAAATTGAAATAGTTACTAGCTGGAATTTTTGCCTGAAAGCCAAAAGTAGACAAATCAAGAAAGTGGATATTTTAAAATGTAGATTATTTGGAAAGCATCCATGTAAGTATATATGCACTACATTAAACTTCTTCCTAAACCCTTCCGGAAGTTCTCCCTGCGTAAAGCAGAATAACGCAAAATCTGCAAAACAAAAGGGGCAGATCTTTGATCGCCACCAAAATGCATGCATGCAAAAGACATATGCATGATAAAGAGGCTTAAAATACAAGCTACAATTGCTACATAAGTGTTTTGAACGATCATTACCAGTTTAGAGACTTCCTGTGGCAAAGGATGCAGCTTGACCATCATACTATATGTAAGCAGCTGGACTGATTTTTTTTTTTTAAAACAGTCCAAGCATATAAAAATTCCTATTGAAGTGAATGAGTTCACAACAGACTATTTAAGAACTATGGTATTTAAGAAGATGATAAAATATGATTTTAAGCACTTAATTTTAGATACTCAGTTTAAAAAGGGCCAAATTTTAACAGACACTAATCATGATGAGAAACACTGAAAAGGAGTTTTGAAGTCATTCAAACTAAGAGCTGACACAAGGGGGGAGCTATACAAGCCCTATTTGATTCATATCACAGGCTGGGCTTAGAAAGAAATTGACAATGGGATGAAAATAAGTTGACAGGGTGCTTTATTGATCACTACAGAAGCCCCAAACTCTCTGGGGAAAAAAAAAAACAAAAAACCACAAAGCAACCAAAAAAAGGCAAAGCACGCAAGACTGAGAAGCAAAGTCAACAAAGCTTTATTTCCCATTTCTTTCTGTGTAACATTTTGGAGAAGGGTAAAGGAACTGTTAGATTTGTTAAAGCTTTCTAATGGCTTATTACATGACTTGTGAAGGAAATAAGACACAGGCTGGCAGCGCAATCCTAGGAAATTTGTTTCCTTAACAAAGCTTGCCTGAAAACTTAGATAAGTGGAAGTGAAAGGGTTTTTAGAAGTTCACCTCCTATATTTAGTACCCTAAGGCAGGATCAGCTACTCATAGGAGATATTTGTTTAACCTGTGTGGCTATGCACCTAATGATGGAGCTTCTGTGCCAACCTCAGGCACTGTGGTAACGTCACTCTTCTTAACAAAGTTTTCCTAATTTGACTATTCCTTGATGGGATTTAAATCCATTATTTCTTTTCAGCTCATTACAGACACGAAGAATTTATTCCCTTTGTCTTTGCTGAAGTCTTTTATGTATTTGAAGATTTGCATACATTCCTTGTTTTTCTCTCTCTCAATTGAACAGACCCTGTTCATTCATTCTTTCCCTGTGTCCTCCGAGTCTGTGAATCATCATAAACCCAGAGATCACCTCCATCAGATCTTTTCTCGGGGCTTCCTAGCTCTATGTTTGTGGGGTTTTTTTTGTTGGTGGTGTTAGTTTTTTGGGTTTTTTTGTTTTTTTTTTTTTTTTTAACCTGGAAGCAAAAGTGAAGTGATCTGAACCTTGGAAGTTCAGATCCGGAAGAGAAAATCCAAAGTCTTTGATAGCTAAAGAATAAACCTTTACTCACAAGGCTGAATGTAAGGACAAGAGAGTGAGGAGGAAGGAGCGGCAGAGACAATGTGTAATGAACTGACCACAACCTCCATTCCCAGTCCACCTGTGCTGCTTGGGGGTAGGAGGTAGAGAAATCGGGAGTAAAGTTAAGCCCGGGAAGAAGGGAGGGGTTGGGGAAAGGTGGTTTAAGATTTGGTTTTATTTCTCATTATCCTACTCTGAGTTGATTGGCAATAAATTAAATTAATTTCCCCAAGTCGAGTCTGGTTTGCCTGTGATGGTAATTAGTGAGTGTCCTTATCTCGACCCATGAGCCTTTCATCATATTTTTTTTTTTTTTTTCTCCCCCATCCAGTTGAGGAGGGGGAGTGATAGAGCAGCTTGGTGGGCACCTGGTGTCCAGCCAAGGTCAACCCATCACACTGTTCTTTTGAGAAGAGAGTTTTCTAGGAGTCCTGCCGAATCTGAAATCTCCATGTACCACAAATTTCTTCCTAAAGCAGTTGGTAGCGCAAGGCTTCTTTTTCAACACGAATGCAGTGGTAGGTTCAGCGACAATTTTTAACCTAAACATTACAAGAAGTGGATTCATATAGCTGTCTTGTTCTACGCCATTGACTTTATAAAAATATCTAACAAACTAATCTCATTTCATCCTGCAATGCGTTAAATTATTTTAAGTATAGATACCATTGAAATAGGATGGGCAGAATATTATCATAAAGTATATTATTTCAGCATCTTGCTTTACTACAAAAATTCTTCTGTATTACTTTTTCTTTATGTTCCACTTTATTGACAGAGATGTTATCTGACAAGTTTTATATGAGCTATCAACCTCCACTACATACAATTACATGGAATTATGATACTAAATTTGGTCAACAGTGTATACATCTGTATACACACAGCTCCTGAGACACACAGTAATCAATTAAATCCCAAATTTAGGAATCTGAAGATGGAATTTCCATATATTTTAGTCAACTTCACCTCAGAGCTTCTGTGTCCGGTAAAGGTGTAAATCTGAAAAGAAAAGCAAATTTGGGTAACAGGACTTGATGCAATCAGAGTGAAGGACAGTTGCAAAGAAATGGATTTCAAAGCAGATTCAAGAAATGTATGTTTGGAATAGGGAGACGAAGCACGATTCTATCATCTCATGACTAACAAAGCAACAGCAAACGCATCGATCAAAGGATGCTTTACAAGCATTACCAGTTATCGATGGGTGGTTCAAGAGCATGGGCATTTTGTAGCATTCATTTGCATGTCATTATTTCAGTGCCGTTGAAGAAAGAGACCAACTGGCAACTAAAACACGGGAGGGAAGTGGTCAAAAGCAAATAAGCCCTGCTTTGCGATTTACCTGCTTGCAAATCAAGAGAGTGCTATAAAGAGACCGAACCTGTTCAGCCCAGTAGGCTGGTCTTTGCCTTTTGGCAGACAGAGTAGCAAGCTTTATAGCAGGTGCTATGCAAAATCCCTTGATTTTTATTTCTAGTCAAACAAAAAAAGTAGGGCAGTTCCACCCAAGGAAAAAAAAAAAATAAAAACACCGTACTATTCTTTGGGTCAAGCAGCAGTGTTCTTCTGCCACATTGGGAAGGAAGGGAAGTCTTTTCCTGTAAAGGGAAAGGCTTGTATGCAAGAAAGCTTGCACGTTCTTTTCAATTATGTCAGTTGGCCTGCTGGAAGATCCTCCTGGCTCTTCCTACAAACCTTTCTGTAAAAAGGCATTTCTTAGTAGTATCACAGTACTACAGCGTCAAGAAAAAATCAAAGATGTGTCCTCTTAAGGCAAAAGCTTTTTAAAAATCTTGTTTCTCACCATATAATTTCTGCTCAGACTTTCTATAGGAAGAAATGTCATCAAATTGTACTTTAAATACAGAGGCTTGTAGCAATCTGTGCAAATACTGCCTCCTGGCGACTCTTTGTATGGCTACACGATGGAGGAAGGTGGACTCTCAAATGGCTTCTCAAATTTGTATACACAGACAGAAATCAGAAGAGCAATTAATTTCTATTTAATTTCAGAACAGACTTAATTACACCTGTATTTGTTACTTAACAAGGAAGTTTTTTCTTTATAAGCACTGTCAAAGCTAATTACGTCTCCAGTTGTGCAACATTTCATTCTTATTTTACTGCCGGAATAAAAGGGCTGGACTGAAGTTTTTCTTTGAATATGGCTAGATCAGCTCTTATTTTAAAAAGTTAGAGCATGTAATATGGCATACGATGTAGACATTTTAATTTATAAGAAAAAGGACAGTGGAGAAAAGATTATGTTAGAAGGTAGTTAACAAATGTAAAACTTGACTTTAAAAAAGAAAAAATTTCTAAACACTACCTTCTCCTTGCCTCCCCTCTATCACTACTCTGAAGTCCCGACATTATTAGAATGCTGAATTTCCAAAGTTTAATTCTTAGTAGTTAAGAATTTTAGCCAGACATCCTTAAATCTGTGTACTTGTGTGCTCATTCTATACAGTAATACAGAGGCAAAGAGACACTGTGTGTTATTATTAAATGCTAAATAGTAAATGGTAGGTTTGGATCTTTGGATAACTGCTCGTTGTCCAAGTCACCATAAATCACCTCCAGCATGGCCAATTCCCTCAGGTACTGGATACCTCTCTCCATGGTGGTCCACTTGCCTGGGTGACATAGAACATCTGCCTTGAAGGGATACCTTTCCTTCACGCCTGACAGGAGTCACCTCCAGAGGCTGAGGGCTTGTGCCCCTTTTCCAATTGCTTTGTCAAAGCCCCCTTCCCTAGAAAGGGATCCCAGCTGCTTGGCTTCCCTACCCTCTAATTCCAGGCTACTGGCCCCATTATCCCAGCATCAGAGCAGCCAGGTGATGATGTGCTCGCCTGGATGATGGCCGAAATCTTTTTTGCATATCTTGCAGCTCACTCAGGGATAGGGATCAGGTGGTTACCCTCTCATTTGTGGGTTCTGCCTCTTCCTCCTCCTGTTCTCTTGATGGCCCTGGTTCATCTTCATCGCTTACTAAACAAACTGACTTTTTCATCCAATATTTCTTCTTGTGTATAGGGGGCGACTGATACCGGCACGGGTTGGTTCTCTGGGTCGGCTTCAGTGCCTGTCACCAGGGTTTGAGTAGCCACAGTGCCTGTTGCCAAGGTTTGAGTAGCCACAGTGCCTGTCGTGGGTGTTGGAGTAGATGCAGTGCCCATCGCTGGGGAAGATCTATGGGTGGTATTCTCAAATAGTTGTTTAACCATAAACAAGACCTTAACCACATTCATGAGACATAGCAATAGGAACATGCCTGTTTGAACATCCCAAGGATATTCGAAATTCTCAAGAGCTGTTTTAACTAGCCTGAAGGAGAAAGGAAAAGTGAAGGAGCAGAGGAAAGTGTGTGTGTTTGTTCCCCCCTCCCGTCTCCCCCATAGATTAGTTCTCCGAGAAGAGGTAAAAAGTGTAATTACTAATAGTTTCCAAGAGATGGCTCCCGAAGTACGAAGGTGACGGCAATGCTGAGTACAATCTCAGGACCAAGAATGTTATCATACCATAAGCCAGTACAGCAGAGAAGTAGAGCAAAGCAGAGCAGCACAGCAAAGCGATAACTGTAATCCAACGCACAGAGGTGATAAACAGCACCACAGGGAGTGCATACAGCAAGTAAGATGTTACATAACACAACTCTGAGAACAAGCGCAACTCTGAGAGAAAATGAATTCAACATTGTGACCAGCGATTACTAAACTAATATAATGAATGCTTATCACAAATTTGTTTTAACATGCTCTGGTCAGATCTGTCGCTATCTCAAACCCTTCACACCCCACGTTGGGCACCAAAAAGGAGTGTTGTGGTTTTACCCGGCAGGCAGCTAAACATCACACAGCCGTTCGCTCACTCCCCCCTCTCCCCAGTGGGATGGGGGAGAGAATTGGAAAAAAAAAAGAAAAAAAAAAGGAAAATTCGTGGGTTGAGATAAAGACAGTTTAATAGGACAGAAATGGAAGGGCAAATAATAACATTAATGATAAAAGAATATACAAAACAAGTGATGCACAATGCAATTGCTCACCATCTGCTGACTGATGCCCAGCCAGTCCCCGAGCAGTGATTGCTGCCCCCCCAGCCAAATCCCCCCAGCTTATATACTGAGCATCACGTCATATGGTACGGAATAGCCCTCTGGCCAGTGTGGGTCAGCTGTCCTGGCTATGCCCCCTCCCAGCTTCTTGCTGGCAGAGCATGGGAAGCTGAAAAGTCCTTGACTAGTATAAACACTACTTAGCAGCAACTAAAACATCAGTGTGTTTTCATCAACATTATTCTCATACTAAATCCAAAACACAGCACTATGCCAGCTACTAGGAAAAAAAAATTAACTCTATCCTAGCCGAAACCAGGACACAGAGAAAAAGGTAAACCCAGCTGTGAGGATTGTTCTGTGCCAGGGAAGGAAAACGCCCTATATACATGTCAAATGTGTGTCACAAATAAAGGCTGGCAAATGTGGGATCCAGCAGAAAAGAACCTACAAGATGTCCCTTCTAAATTTAAAACTGCAGCAGAGAACAAAATAGAAAAAAATTAACAAAGGTATTTTGGACTCTTGAAACTTTAAGCAAAGGGAAGAGTCTGCCAAAGCAGGACTCCCTGTAGCAAATCTCAAGATAATGCACTTCAGTCTCAACACACCATAACCATCCATATATGTCTGGAAACTAATAACACACTGGCAGTCTGGGCCCTAAATTCTATCTTTAGGCACTATCTGCCTGCCCTTCAACAAAAAACTTGAGACTTAAATAATGAAAATATTGATCAAATTCACTAGACACTCAATGGGAAAAGAAAAACTAGAAAAGTCGAGCTGAAATTTTGAAATTAATGACATTTTTTAGGAAAAATTTCAGCTCGACTTTTCTAGTGCATTAAAATATGTGGCGTTCAGACAATCCAGTGCTCACTGAAGAGCAGTACCAGAAGTAGAACTAAAGCCTTGTGGTTTACTCAGTTTCCTACAATAAAGCCATAAAAATATCATGTAGTTCTCCATCAGCTAAGTTCCCAGTGAATGAGTCTATGATCTGTGGGCAATTGCAGCACTTTGCTGAAGTTGCTGGCATGCTAATTATCTTCCACTCAGCCTATTTGAGGAAACAATTTAGAGGGACCCCTTTGTTTAGCGATGGCGAAAATTGCAGCAAATCAGTCCCACAGAGACTAAGCCACGCTGAGGGTGGGGCAACAGCTGAGCTGTAGGGTCCCATGGGTTCTCCTCGAGTATGGGAAGTAGCACAGATGTATGGGATTGATTTGAATGCAGAACATTATGTGTATGTATAGGCATGCATAAGTATACATGTTTTTAACAAACAGTGCAGTGAAGAGAAACTGTGCAGATGCAGACAAACAAGTCAGCAAAAAAAAGCAAGACGTGACCAGAGAAACAGCAGCAGGACCACTACCATGAACAAAACGAAAGCAGCTTTTGAGCTGTCTGTGCTGAAAAAGGCTTGGAACTGAGAACAGAGAAACTTGATCCTGTTACTTGAGTTCAAATATACTAAAAGAAATACACAGCCTCTCTAAAAGCACTGGATTGCATTAAAAAAATACCTAGCTACATCTTCCGTTTCTTCTTTTACTGGAAATAGCCCCTGAGATTCCTCCCAAACGGATTCATTACTCATGCTGAAACGGAGAAACAATATTAAGGTAGAAAATTTGGGAAGCCGTACAGGAATTGGAACTAAAATCTGAAATCAGAAGACTATCTGGAACGTCTCTGCAACCAGTTTAATTTCTGTGTTTTGGGTGTATGCTTTTGAAACTGAAATAAGGAACGCCTTCAACTACTTGATTTATGAAAGTTGCACAATGCCATGTCTGTACTTTATGTCTATATAAAACTGTTGACTAAGAAAAACCTGGGTTGGAATTTAGTTTTGATGGCAACAGACCTCCTTAGTGCCCTCTCTAGCAACCTAACTGCTACCTCCAGAATGCAGACTGACGTCTTAGTCTCACCTGCGCCTTCCTCGTCTTGCCTGTCTATCAGGAAGCAAACAGAATGCACATACCGACAGCGTTAGTGAGAACAATACGAGTTGTTACTGAACGAAATCACTGTATTGGAAAAGAAAATATACCACATAACCACATATATATTACAAATTAATTACACAATTTGCTCTGTTTCCTTTAACAACAACAACAAAAAGTTAAAAAGAAGAAACAATGCAGTGATTCAACCAGACCCATATATTATATTGTATTTCAGGGTATCATCTGTGCTGCTCCAGACACTGCTTTGGTTGAGGTACAAAGCTATGTACTTGCTGAACACTGGAATATACTCAGAATATTATTTTTCTCCCTATTGTTATTGCAAGAGTTTACAAGAGGTTGTAAATGATGCCCCTTTCAGAGATGCCTCCACATCGGAATCAAAAGGTCTCACAGGAACTGGGAGTTGTAGCTAGAAATCACAAATAACCTTGCAATTGGAAGTGCGGACTGCAAAATGAAAGAAAATGGAAGTAAAAAGTATGCAGAGAAGAGCTGGTCAACGATAAATGCACAAAGATTATTGCTTTGACTTAAATTTTAATGATTTTTGAGGGAAGAAGATAAGAAAATAAAATATCTTTATAATGTATATACTCATGAGCAAGGGAGAAAACAATTTGGAAATTTTAGAAAATATTTTAGGGTCAAAATTTCAGTTCATTTTTGTCACAAGCCAAAGACATTTTAAGTCAAATTACATTTTCTAAGGAAAATGTAGTAGAGAAAAAAATCCCTTTTTTTAATCCAAAAGTGTAGCTAGATTTTTAACTGGTGCACCCAAAGGTGGCCAAGCAACACGAATACAAGTGATGGAATTAGCGAGGAAAGAGGAAAACAATAACCAAATTAGGAAGAAAACAAAAGCAGGGAAAGTCGAACAGGAGGAAAGAGTGAAACAAACTGCTTACCTCTTGCTGCAGTGCTCTGAAAGGTTTTCTGTTTCACTTGTCTTTCACGCTCACCGTGTCCTCCCCAAGGATCTCAGTGTTTCACAAGTGTAGAGATGCATCATCATAAAAATGCATTTGGTAGTTGAAGTTATGCATGGCTCTCAAACTGTAATAGGAACAGCAGCTCAGATTGTCTGATTATCTGATATTCAAAGGCACGTGCCCTGAGAGAAGCTCAGACAGGGAAAAGACAGCCAGGAACTATCAGTGTTTAAGCAGAGGTAGCAGGCTGTAAAACAGTATTGTCTATAAAAGTCAGAAAAGATTAAAGCTAGAAAGGTCTCCAGGTACCCGTCCAAGAACCATGAAATGATTGTGTGGCAAATATAGATCCACTGTGACCCCTCTGGGTCTCCTTTCCTCAGTCCTAAGAAACACCCTGACAAGAGCAGTGCCGAGAGCTTCAGCAAAGGCAGCTGCTGGAAGACAACTTGCATTCCTGCTGTCACACCTTTTCACTTGTGCCCCTTTTCTTCCCCAATGTGTATCTTCTTCTATCTGCTCCTCTTCCTATGCATTTAGCTTATGTCTTAGCTGGCCAGCTCACTCTTTTTGGCAGCATCGATGCAAGTCTAAAACAGGGAGGCAGAGGAAAGCAATGCCTTAAAACAGCTCAATGCTCGCAAAAGCCAAACCTTGGCGTCACCATGCGCTATGCTCAGTCTCCTCTAGCAACAATGTTGTAAATTAAAGTCAGGAGCAAAAAACAGAAGGTGCATTTTCTAACTTGTGGGTTTTTTTCCTTTCCCGTTTTGTGTGCGCTTGTCTTAATTTATCATTGAGGAGGCAAATTCAGGCTTTTCCCACATCAGTAATAACAGCAGTTCTGGCTCTTCATCTTAACTTGTTCTTCATCATTCTGGGAGAATGCCTGATCTGTTGAGGTCCTTCCCAGACATAGGTCCTGATTGTGTAAAAAAAGTAGTAATATCTGACTCCACCTAAGCCAGATAAGCCTACCCTGAGTTCTGTTCAAGTGGCCACTTAAACACTGTGGTCAAATTACACTGAAGCCAGTCTCTTGGTAATTGTTTAACAAAAGAAATATGTTGCCACCACCTATTGTCCCATTGCAGCTTGCCCTTTTTATACCTGCCTTTTCCCATACTTTTATTACACAATCAGGACCTATGTCTGGGAAGGACCTCAACAGATCAGGCAGGACATCCCATTCTCCCAGAACGTAATCCACTGCAGGTAACCTGTTCCTGCCAGATGTCCCTGCCATCTCTTTTCTGAAATGGCCAACAACAGAGATGCCTCAGTCTTGTTAGGTGCACTATTACACCGCCTAGTTTGTGATGGGAAGGTGTTTCCTTGTGTCTAACTTCTTTACCTTCCGGAGTTTCGATTCTGGGTGAAGTCCTTTGGCTTTATATTGGCTAGAATCCGTGATATTAGCAGGGAATAATAAATTGGGAGAGGATGGATGCCTGGAAGCCTGGCATGCTTAGAGTCTTTCCAAGGAAAGTGGCTATACAGAAGACAGTGCAGAGTGATGCTATGGGAAGAAACGGAGATGCTGCAGTGGCTGCTGAGGCCAGAAGGGAGGGGTGAGCTGCAATGGGGGAACAAATTATACTGCAATTGTAGGCCAGAATCTTGAAGGCAACTATATGAATGATCTTAACTATAAAAAGGCACTCAGGCCTCACCTCGTCATCATCAGAAATATTGTGTTTTCTCAGGTTTATGTATCCAAGAGTAAGTAAAGACTCTGGGTTTCAGCATAAAGGACTGCCTTTCAGTTCAGTAAAAGATATCAGGGTAAGAACAGCTCATTGCTGAGGAGAGCAGGGGTGGCTGGGGCTCCTAAGTTAGTAGGGATGGGGCAGCTAAGCAGTGAGAGGAAAAGCACTGGGAAGAAGAAAATAATGAAGAAAAAACGGCACAGTGTTTATAGAGTCATCTGTGGGGGATAGTGACATCCTGTATTAGAAGCTTTAAGCCTGTTTTACTGGAACAAATGAGTCAGGAGGGTCAAAGGTATTTATTTATATGACCCACTGTTCAATACTGAATAGTTAAAGTCTGACCATTCAGAGACAGCCAAACGTACTTCAACAAACACCCACCTCTTAAAAAAAATTAGCAGAAGTTTAAACCTTTATTAGCCACAAAGAAAAGAAAAAAGCAGGGAAAGCGGTTAAGTGAGATTTTAACCACTTCTCTTATTTCCTTTCCCATAGCTGCAGTAGCGGTTGTCTGTTTTGTTTCTTATCATAAGGGAAACTGTTGTATTTTGCAGCCTTTTAGGTGCTATTAAAGATGGTAATAACTGCTCTTTTTGGATGAAGAACAAGTTAAGATGATGAGCCAGAACTGCTGTTATTACTGATGTGGGAAAAGCCTGAATTTGCCTCCTCAATGATAAATTAAGACAAGCGCACACAAAACGGGAAAGGAAAAAAACCCACAAGTTAGAAAATGCACCTTCTGTTTTTTGCTCCTGACTTTAATTTACAACATTGTTGCTAGAGGAGACTGAGCATAGCGCATGGTGACGCCAAGGTTTGGCTTTTGCGAGCATTGAGCTGTTTTAAGGCATTGCTTTCCTCTGCCTCCCTGTTTTAGACTTGCATCGATGCTGCCAAAAAGAGTGAGCTGGCCAGCTAAGACATAAGCTAAATGCATAGGAAGAGGAGCAGATAGAAGAAGATACACATTGGGGAAGAAAAGGGGCACAAGTGAAAAGGTGTGACAGCAGGAATGCAAGTTGTCTTCCAGCAGCTGCCTTTGCTGAAGCTCTCGGCACTGCTCTTGTCAGGGTGTTTCTTAGGACTGAGGAAAGGAGACCCAGAGGGGTCACAGTGGATCTATATTTGCCACACAATCATTTCATGGTCCTTGGACGGGTACCTGGAGACCTTTCTAGCTTTAATCTTTTCTGACTTTTATAGACAATACTGTTTTACAGCCTGCTACCTCTGCTCAAACACTGATAGTTCCTGGCTGTCTTTTCCCTGTCTGAGCTTCTCTCAGGGCACGTGCCTTTGAATATCAGATAATCAGACAATCTGAGCTGCTGTTCCTATTAGAGTTTGAGAGCCATGCATAACTTCAACTACCATGATTGACTGTGCTACTGACTGTGTTTTCTTTAAAGAACTTTTACACTTTTATTTGAGCTGGAATGGATACAGGATAAACATCAACTAGCCCTCATTAAGCATTTTCTTCCTTGCCTTGGGAAGAAAACCTCATTTCATAAGAAAATCACAGAATCAGAGAATCACGGAATGGTTTGAGTTGGAAGGGACCTTTAAAGGTCATCTAGTTCCAACCCCCTGCCATGGGCAGCGGCATCTTTCACTAGACCAGCTTGCTCAAAGCCCCATCCAACCTGGCCTTGAACACTTCCAGGGATGGGGCATCCACAGCTTCTCTGGGCAACCTGTTCCAGTGCCTCACCACCTTCATAGTAAAGCATTTAATGAAAGTTTATTTCATGTTTATTTTGCTGTGTCTCTGTTAGGACCAAATGACCTCTCTACCTTTCTTTGTTCCCTGGTGTTCAAAGCAGTTGGTCTGGCTGGGCTTCTACACAGGAACTCAAGCCCCCATGTTTCTTTTCATCCAGCAGCAAATGTTCTCTTAACCTACATTTAATTACATATCCCATCCTACAGTCTACTTAGTTCCCATCTTTACCGTACAATTTTGGATTAACCGCATAACTTGTTCATACCGACTGAGCTGGACTTTTGTACTTTGGACAACTCGGGACATAAGTTTCTGCCCCGCAGCCCAGGGCCTCGGTGGGAGGCCAAGCCCCTTCACTCCGTTGGGCTTGTAGGCAAAAACCAGCCGATTTTGTATGAAAATATTTGAAGAAAACCAAAGACTTTTTTTTGTTTTATTCAAATTTCTTCTTCACTTTGACTGGAAATAAAAACTGTTTCAGTGGCGTTAGATGGAAAAGTAAACAAAATTATTTTATGTTTTGTATTTCCTTCTCAAAGGTCAGAGGAAAGCATTTTTATTTCATTACGAAAATGAAATTTTGTGACTCTTTAAAATAATATAAACATTGTCCTTGTGAAATACTGACCAGTTTCAAATTTATTTTGCTGGAATACTGTGGCTTGTAAAGGGCAAAGAAGCAATGGGAGCTATTGTGCCTTCGACCTATGAGACAAAAAGGTTTTGGGGCCCAGGAAGAATTAATTGGTGCCCGAGTAAAGGCTAAGGACTGTTTTGTAATTAGATCTCCCACTGCCTTTAAAGAAGCAGTTTCTCCAGTTTAGCCACACGAATACATTTTACCACCTACGAACTCTATCAATGAGAGGAGCTGTAGCCTGGAAGGAAATGGAAGGTGCAGCTGTAGAGGGGCAGGAAACTGCTGGGTGGGAATCTGCAGTGATGAGTGTGTTGCAGACAGACTGATGGATCAGAAATACATTCTAAATAATTTTAATGGACTGTAGTCAATGATGGAGGTGTGAAGCAAGTCAAGAAAAAGGAAGGTTAAAAAAAAAATGTAGGATGTGCTGTGATGCAAATGCATTTTTATGATGATGCATCTCTACACTTGTGAAACACTGAGATCCTTGGGGAGGACACGGTGAGCGTGAAAGACAAGTGAAACAGAAAACCTTTCAGAGCACTGCAGCAAGAGGTAAGCAGTTTGTTTCACTCTTTCCTCCTGTTCGACTTTCCCTGCTTTTGTTTTCTTCCTAATTTGGTTATTGTTTTCCTCTTTCCTCGCTAATTCCATCACTTGTATTCGTGTTGCTTGGCCACCTTTGGGTGCACCAGTTAAAAATCTAGCTACACTTTTGGATTAAAAAAAGGGATTTTCTTCTCTACTACATTTTCCTTAGAAAATGTAATTTGACTTAAAATGTCTTTGGCTTGTGACAAAAATGAACTGAAATTTTGACCCTAAAATATTTTCTAAAATATCCAAATTGTTTTCTCCCTTGCTCATGAGTATATACATTATAAAGATATTTTATTTTCTTATCTTCTTCCCTCAAAAATCATTAAAATTTAAGTCAAAGCAATAATCTTTGTGCATTTATCGTTGACCAGCTCTTCTCTGCATACTTTTTACTTCCATTTTCTTTCATTTTGCAGTTGGCACTTCCAATTGCAAGGTTATTTGTGATTTCTAGCTACAACTCCCAGTTCCTGTGAGACCTTTTGATTCCGATGTGGAGGCATCTCTGAAAGGGGCATCATTTACAACCTCTTGTAAACTCTTGCAATAACAATAGGGAGAAAAATAATATTCTGAGTATATTCCAGTGTTCAGCAAGTACATAGCTTTGTACCTCAACCAAAGCAGTGTCTGGAGCAGCACAGATGATACCCTGAAATACAATATAATATATGGGTCTGGTTGAATCACTGCATTGTTTCTTCTTTTTAACTTTTTGTTGTTGTTGTTAAAGGAAACAGAGCAAATTGTGTAATTAATTTGTAATATATATGTGGTTATGTGGTATATTTTCTTTTCCAATACAGTGATTTCGTTCAGTAACAACTCGTACTGTTCTCACTAACGCTGTCGGTATGTGCATTCTGTTTGCTTCCTGATAGACAGGCAAGACGAGGAAGGCGCAGGTGAGACTAAGACGTCAGTCTGCATTCTGGAGGTAGCAGTTAGGTTGCTAGAGAGGGCACTAAGGAGGTCTGTTGCCATCAAAACTAAATTCCAACCCAGGTTTTTTTTAGTCAACAGTTTTATATAGACATAAAGTACAGACATGGCATTGTGCAACTTTCATAAATCAAGTAGTTGAAGGCGTTCCTTATTTCAGTTTCAAAAGCATACACCCAAAACACAGAAATTAAACTGGTTGCAGAGACGTTCCAGATAGTCTTCTGATTTCAGATTTTAGTTCCAATTCCTGTACGGCTTCCCAAATTTTCTACCTTAATATTGTTTCTCCGTTTCAGCATGAATAATGAATCCGTTTGGGAGGAATCTCAGGGGCTATTTCCAGTAAAAGAAGAAACGGAAGATGTAGCTAGGTATTTTTTTAATGCAATCCAGTGCTTTTAGAGAGGCTGTGTATTTCTTTTAGTATATTTGAACTCAAGTAACAGGAGCAAGTTTCTCTGTTCTCAGTTCCAAGCCTTTTTCAGCACAGACAGCTCAAAAGCTGCTTTCGTTTTGTTCATGGTAGTGGTCCTGCTGCTGTTTCTCTGGTCACGTCTTGCTTTTTTTTTTGCTGACTTGTTTGTCTGCATCTGCACAGTTTCTCTTCACTGCACTGTTTGTTAAAAACATGTATACTTATGCATGCCTATACACACACATAATGTTCTGCATTCAAATCAATCCCATACATCTGTGCTACTTCCCATACTCGAGGAGAACCCATGGGACCCTACAGCTCAGCTGTTGCCCCACCCTCAGCGTGGCTTAGTCTCTGTGGGACTGATTTGCTGCAATTTTCGCCATCGCTAAACAAAGGGGTCCCTCTAAATTGTTTCCTCAAATAGGCTGAGTGGAAGATAATTAGCATGCCAGCAACTTCAGCAAAGTGCTGCAATTGCCCACAGATCATAGACTCATTCACTGGGAACTTAGCTGATGGAGAACTACATGATATTTTTATGGCTTTATTGTAGGAAACTGAGTAAACCACAAGGCTTTAGTTCTACTTCTGGTACTGCTCTTCAGTGAGCACTGGATTGTCTGAACGCCACATATTTTAATGCACTAGAAAAGTCGAGCTGAAATTTTTCCTAAAAAATGTCATTAATTTCAAAATTTCAGCTCGACTTTTCTAGTTTTTCTTTTCCCATTGAGTGTCTAGTGAATTTGATCAATATTTTCATTATTTAAGTCTCAAGTTTTTTGTTGAAGGGCAGGCAGATAGTGCCTAAAGATAGAATTTAGGGCCCAGACTGCCAGTGTGTTATTAGTTTCCAGACATATATGGATGGTTATGGTGTGTTGAGACTGAAGTGCATTATCTTGAGGTTTGCTACAGGGAGTCCTGCTTTGGCAGACTCTTCCCTTTGCTTAAAGTTTCAAGAGTCCAAAATACCTTTGTTAATTTTTTTTCTATTTTGTTCTCTGCTGCAGTTTTAAATTTAGAAGGGACATCTTGTAGGTTCTTTTCTGCTGGATCCCACATTTGCCAGCCTTTATTTGTGACACACATTTGACATGTATATAGGGCGTTTTCCTTCCCTGGCACAGAACAATCCTCACAGCTGGGTTTACCTTTTTCTCTGTGTCCTGGTTTCGGCTAGGATAGAGTTAATTTTTTTTTCCTAGTAGCTGGCATAGTGCTGTGTTTTGGATTTAGTATGAGAATAATGTTGATGACAACACACTGATGTTTTAGTTGCTGCTAAGTAGTGCTTACACTAGTCAAGGACTTTTCAGCTTCCCATGCTCTGCCAGCAAGAAGCTGGGAGGGGGCACAGCCAGGACAGCTGACCCAGACTGGCCAAAGGGCTATTCCGTACCATATGACGTGATGCTCAGTATATAAGCTGGGGGGATTTGGCTAGGGGGGCAGCAATCACTGCTCGGGGACTGGCTGGGCATCAGTCAGCAGGTGGTGAGCAATTGCATTGTGCATCACTTGTTTTGTATATTCTTTTATCATTAATGTTATTATTTTCCCTTCCATTTCTGTCCTATTAAACTGTCTTTATCTCAACCCACGAATTTTCCTTTTTTTTTCCTTTTTTTTTCCAATTCTCTCCCCCATCCCACTGGGGAGAGGGGGGAGTGAGCGAACGGCTGTGTGATGTTTAGCTGCCTGCCGGGTAAAACCACAACACTCCTTTTTGGTGCCCAACGTGGGGCGTGAAGGGTTTGAGATAGCGACAGATCTGACCAGAGCATGTTAAAACAAATTTGTGATAAGCATTCATTATATTAGTTTAGTAATCGCTGGTCACAATGTTGAATTCATTTGCTCTCAGAGTTGCGCTTGTTCTCAGAGTTGTGTTATGTAACATCTTACTTGCTGTATGCACTCCCTGTGGTGCTGTTTATCACCTCTGGGAGTTGGATTACAGTTATCGCTTTGCTGTGCTGCTCTGCTTTGCTCTACTTCTCTGCTGTACTGGCTTATGGTATGATAACATTCTTGGTCCTGAGATTGTACTCAGCATTGCCGTCACCTTCGTACTTCGGGAGCCATCTCTTGGAAACTATTAGTAATTACACTTTTTACCTCTTCTCGGAGAACTAATCTATGGGGGGAGACGGGAGGGGGGAACACACACACACACTTTCCTCTGCTCCTTCACTTTTCCTTTCTCCTTCAGGCTAGTTAAAACAGCTCTTGAGAATTTCGAATATCCTTGGGATGTTCAAACAGGCATGTTCCTATTGCTATGTCTCATGAATGTGGTTAAGGTCTTATTTATGGTTAAAAAACTATTTGAGAATACCACCCATAGATCTTCCCCAGCGATGGGCACTGCATCTACTCCAACACCCACGACAGGCACTGTGGCTACTCAAACCTTTGCAACAGGCACTGTGGCTACTCAAACCCTGGTGACAGGCACTGAAGCCGACCCAGAGAACCAACCCGTGCCGGTATCAGTCGCCCCCTATACACAAGAAGAAATATTGGATGAAAAAGTCAGTTTGTTTAGTAAGCGATGAAGATGAACCAGGGCCATCAAGAGAACAGGAGGAGGAAGAGGCAGAACCCACAAATGAGATGGTAACCACCTGATCCCTATCCCTGAGTGAGCTGCGAGATATGCAAAAAAGATTTCGGCCATCATCCAGGTGAGCACATCATCACCTGGCTGCTCTGATGCTGGCATAACGGGGCCAGTAGCCTGGAATTAGAGGGTAGGGAAGCCAAGCAGCTGGGATCCCTTTCTAGGGAAGGGGGCATTGACAAAGCAATTGGAAAAGGGGCATAAGCCTTCAGCCTCTGGAGGCGACTCCTGTCAGGCGTGAAGGAACGGTATCCCTTCAAGGCAGATGTTCTATGTCACCTAGGCAAGTGGACCACCATGGAGAGAGGTATCCAGTACCTGAGGGAATTGGCCATGCTGGAGGTGATTTATGGTGACTTGGACAACGAGCAGTTATCCAAAGATCCAAACCTACCATTTACTATTTAGCATTTAATAATAACACACAGTGTCTCTTTGCCTCTGTATTACTGTATAGAATGAGCACACACGTACACAGATTTAAGGATGTCTGGCTAAAATTCTTAACTACTAAGAATTAAACTTTGGAAATTCAGCATTCTAATAATGTCGGGACTTCAGAGTAGTGCTAGAGGGGAGGCAAGGAGAAGGTAGTGTTTAGAAATTTTTTCTTTTTTAAAGTCAAGTTTTACATTTGTTAACTACCTTCTAACATAATCTTTTCTCCACTGTCCTTTTTCTTATAAATTAAAATGTCTACATCGTATGCCATATTACACACTCTAACTTTTTAAAATAAGAGCTGATCTAGCCATATTCAAAGAAAAACTTCAGTCCAGCCCTTTTATTCCGGCAGTAAAATAAGAATGAAATGTTGCACAACTGGAGACGTAATTAGCTTTGACAGTGCTTATAAAGAAAAAAACTTCCTTGTTAAGTAACAAATACAGGTGTAATTAAGTCTGTTCTGAAATTAAATAGAAATTAATTGCTCTTCTGATTTCTGTCTGTGTATACAAATTTGAGAGTCCACCTTCCTCCATCGTGTAGCCATACAAAGAGTCGCCAGGAGGCAGTATTTGCACAGATTGCTACAAGCCTCTGTATTTAAAGTACGATTTGATGACATTTCTTCCTATAGAAAGTCTGAGCAGAAATTATATGGTGAGAAACAAGATTTTTAAAAAGCTTTTGCCTTAAGAGGACACATCTTTGATTTTTTCTTGACGCTGTAGTACTGTGATACTACTAAGAAATGCCTTTTTACAGAAAGGTTTGTAGGAAGAGCCAGGAGGATCTTCCAGCAGGCCAACTGACATAATTGAAAAGAACGTGCAAGCTTTCTTGCATACAAGCCTTTCCCTTTACAGGAAAAGACTTCCCTTCCTTCCCAATGTGGCAGAAGAACACTGCTGCTTGACCCAAAGAATAGTACGGTGTTTTTATTTTTTTTTTTCCTTGGGTGGAACTGCCCTACTTTTTTTGTTTGACTAGAAATAAAAATCAAGGGATTTTGCATAGCACCTGCTACAAAGCTTGCTACTCTCTCTGCCAAAAGGCAAAGACCAGCCTACTGGGCTGAACAGGTTCGGTCTCTTTATAGCACTCTCTTGATTTGCAAGCAGGTAAATCGCAAAGCAGGGCTTATTTGCTTTTGACCATTTCCCTCCCGTGTTTTAGTTGCCAGTTGGTCTCTTTCTTCAACGGCACTGAAATAATGACATGCAAATGAATGCTACAAAACGCCCATGCTCTTGAACCACCCATCGATAACTGGTAATGCTTGTAAAGCATCCTTTGATCGATGCGTTTGCTGTTGCTTTGTTAGTCATGAGATGATAGAATCGTGCTTCGTCTCCCTATTCCAAACATACATTTCTTGAATCTGCTTTGAAATCCATTTCTTTGCAACTGTCCTTCACTCTGATTGCATCAAGTCCTGTTACCCAAATTTGCTTTTCTTTTCAGATTTACACCTTTACCGGACACAGAAGCTCTGAGGTGAAGTTGACTAAAATATATGGAAATTCCATCTTCAGATTCCTAAATTTGGGATTTAATTGATTACTGTGTGTCTCAGGAGCTGTGTGTATACAGATGTATACACTGTTGACCAAATTTAGTATCATAATTCCATGTAATTGTATGTAGTGGAGGTTGATAGCTCATATAAAACTTGTCAGATAACATCTCTGTCAATAAAGTGGAACATAAAGAAAAAGTAATACAGAAGAATTTTTGTAGTAAAGCAAGATGCTGAAATAATATACTTTATGATAATATTCTGCCCATCCTATTTCAATGGTATCTATACTTAAAATAATTTAACACATTGCAGGATGAAATGAGATTAGTTTGTTAGATATTTTATAAAGTCAATGGCATAGAACAAGACAGCTATATGAATCCACTTCTTGTAATGTTTAGGTTAAAAATTGTCGCTGAACCTACCACTGCATTCGTGTATAGAGTTGAAAAAGAAGCCTTGCGCTACCAACTGCTTTAGGAAGAAATTTGTGGTACATGGAGATTTCAGATTCGGCAGGACTCCTAGAAAACTCTCTTCTCAAAAGAACAGTGTGATGGGTTGACCTTGGCTGGACACCAGGTGCCCACCAAGCTGCTCTATCACTCCCCCTCCTCAACTGGATGGGGGAGAAAAAAAAAAAAATATGATGAAAGGCTCATGGGTCGAGATAAGGACACTCACTAATTACCATCACAGGCAAACCAGACTCGACTTGGGGAAATTAATTTAATTTATTGCCAATCAACTCAGAGTAGGATAATGAGAAATAAAACCAAATCTTAAACCACCTTCCCCCAACCCCTCCCTTCTTCCCGGGCTTAACTTTACTCCCGATTTCTCTACCTCCTACCCCCAAGCAGCACAGGTGGACTGGGAATGGAGGTTGTGGTCAGTTCATTACACATTGTCTCTGCCGCTCCTTCCTCCTCACTCTCTTGTCCTTACATTCAGCCTTGTGAGTAAAGGTTTATTCTTTAGATATCAAAGACTTCGGATTTTCTCTTCTGGATCTGAACTTCCAAGGTTCAGATCACTTCACTTTTGCTTCCAGGTAAAAAAAAAAAAAAAAACAAAAAAAACCCAACACCACCAACAAAAAAACCCCACAAACATAGAGCTAGGAAGCGCCGAGAAAAGATCTGATGGAGGTGATCTCTGGGTTTATGATGATTCACAGACTCGGAGGCCACAGGGAAAGAACGAATGAACAGGGTCTGTTCAATTGAGAGAGAGAAACAAGGAATGTATGCAAATCTTCAAATACATAAAAGACTTCAGCAAAGACAAAGGGAATAAATTCTTCGTGTCTGTAATGAGCTGAAAAGAAATAATGGATTTAAATCCCATCAAGGAATAGTCAAATTAGGAAAACTTTGTTAAGAAGAGTGACGTTACCACAGTGCCTGAGGTTGGCACAGAAGCTCCATCATTAGGTGCATAGCCACACAGGTTAAACAAATATCTCCTATGAGTAGCTGATCCTGCCTTAGGGTACTAAATATAGGAGGTGAACTTCTAAAAACCCTTTCACTTCCACTTATCTAAGTTTTCAGGCAAGCTTTGTTAAGGAAACAAATTTCCTAGGATTGCGCTGCCAGCCTGTGTCTTATTTCCTTCACAAGTCATGTAATAAGCCATTAGAAAGCTTTAACAAATCTAACAGTTCCTTTACCCTTCTCCAAAATGTTACACAGAAAGAAATGGGAAATAAAGCTTTGTTGACTTTGCTTCTCAGTCTTGCGTGCTTTGCCTTTTTTTGGTTGCTTTGTGGTTTTTTTGTTTTTTTTTTTCCCCAGAGAGTTTGGGGCTTCTGTAGTGATCAATAAAGCACCCTGTCAACTTATTTTCATCCCATTGTCAATTTCTTTCTAAGCCCAGCCTGTGATATGAATCAAATAGGGCTTGTATAGCTCCCCCCTTGTGTCAGCTCTTAGTTTGAATGACTTCAAAACTCCTTTTCAGTGTTTCTCATCATGATTAGTGTCTGTTAAAATTTGGCCCTTTTTAAACTGAGTATCTAAAATTAAGTGCTTAAAATCATATTTTATCATCTTCTTAAATACCATAGTTCTTAAATAGTCTGTTGTGAACTCATTCACTTCAATAGGAATTTTTATATGCTTGGACTGTTTTAAAAAAAATCAGTCCAGCTGCTTATATATAGTATGATGGTCAAGCTGCATCCTTTGCCACAGGAAGTCTCTAAACTGGTAATGATCGTTCAAAACACTTATGTAGCAATTGTAGCTTGTATTTTAAGCCTCTTTATCATGCATATGTCTTTTGCATGCATGCATTTTGGTGGCGATCAAAGATCTGCCCCTTTTGTTTTGCAGATTTTGCGTTATTCTGCTTTACGCAGGGAGAACTTCCGGAAGGGTTTAGGAAGAAGTTTAATGTAGTGCATATATACTTACATGGATGCTTTCCAAATAATCTACATTTTAAAATATCCACTTTCTTGATTTGTCTACTTTTGGCTTTCAGGCAAAAATTCCAGCTAGTAACTATTTCAATTTGTTATAAGCATGATGAAGGCAGATGGCTTTCTCTAAAAGTCTGTCTGCCAATAACAGTCTGAAAAGGATATTTGAAGTTTCCCACTAAAGTGTTGCATGTTTATAAGTTTCCTGAACTGCAGCATATCAACACAGATAGAAATAATGAAATAAGCTTATACATAAAAAGTAGCCCAACAAAAGCTTTCAACACTCTAACTTCAAGAATCATATTTTTCATAAAAGTAGTGGCTTTAATGTAGAATGGGTGGGAATGGGATTCTAGAGAGAAATCTGAAAGTTGTGTGGTAATTCACAAAAATTAACTATGGAAACGTGTCCTTTATGGTTTCCAAGTGTAGTGATATCCTTTGTAAGAAAACGCTTCTCAACAAATTCAGCGTACAGATGTCCTTGGGTTTTCTTAACTTAGGTGGATTAATCTATTTCCTAACAGGGTTTTTCATCTCTTCTTATAGCTAATTTTCTCTAGACTGAATCAATCAGCTTAAACAGAATCATGGAATGTTTTACTACGCTTATATACGGGAGTTATATTTTAGGAAGCTTCAGTTTTAAATGCTATTTTGAGATAACCAAGTGTTTCAAGTGAGATATCCAGAAATCAGCTGGATCATTTGAAAATTACAGTGGTTTACTGGAGATACGTTATTCTGTTTGAGCTCTCATGATTTAAGGTGTGAAGATAATACAATACTATTCCATCATATTACTTTTAATTTATTTGACTTTTCAAAATTTCAGAATAATCTCTTAACCGTTTTAGTCTCCAGAGAAGTAAATCTTGTGTACATGGTACCCTGAGACAAAAACAGTGAGTTATTTACCTGTCATTTCTCTTTCCTAAAAGTTCTCTGAACCTTTCTCCTGCATGTAAGAAATTCCTGCAAGAGCTCATTCTCATTTTCCTTATCTTTTGATTCCATTTATAAGATGCATTTTTCTAGTTTACTTTTATTCTCTTGAAGTCAAGAAAGTGGCTACAGATAACTGTGTGTCTGAAGCATTGGCAGCTTGTGTGTCCCTGAAGTAGCCTTCAACAAATCCTGAGGAAATTCCTACATAATCCCAAACTGAAAACAGACTCAGGAGTGGAAGTCCATGGATACTGTATTTATAGATGGCTTTTTCTCTTTTCACAGGTGAGTTGAGTCAATTATTACTTTCCACGTATTTCTGTGTCTACCCAGTTGATGGCACCTAGCTAACAAGAAGCTCAGTTGTTATGAGAATCCAAAACTCCTTCTGACTGTGTCTTCTCTAAACTATTCGTCCAGAGAAAGATTTTATTATCAGTTTGACATATTAATCTGTAATCACATTATTTTTGCATTTTGTCTCTTTCATTAGATGTTAACTGATAAATCAACGGGGCACTCATCTTCACAGATTTTTCTTGTGAAGCATGAGATGGTCTGTAGATAAATCATTCTAACATTTAGACAACTGCAGTGGATTGGAACAACTGTTTCCGAAAGAGCTCTTTCAGCTGTTGTTCACTTGTTGCTTCTTTCTGTTGCATCAGCTCTCTGGTTCCTTTGGTTACCCACCCCCCCCCCCCAGCCATCTGGCTTTGAGACTGAAGGACAATATGGCCTGCCTGAAGCAGGCCTCAGATTCTCCCAGTATTCTCTTCTTGCCCTAAAGAAAGAAAAGGAAATATTACAAAACTTTCATTACTTTCACATTAATTCAGACCAAATGTTCATTTTGAAGAGGGATGAGAATTTTTGTAGCTCTCCTACTGCCCCTTTGCCCCTTTTACTGCTCCCAGATCAAATTTAATTCTTCAAAATTATTAACACAGAATGTTTACGGTTATATTTAGACCTCCATATTGGTTAAGCTAGTCTGCTGCATGGACCAATGTAAGCCTTTATAAGGAGGGTGCTGGTGTGCTTTCCAGTTCAGATATACATACCTTGCTCTGACCCAGGGTTTGGTATGCATGCTCAGGTTATTGTCCCAGCTGCCATGTTTCTCAGAAGCTTCTCGCAAAAATCCTCTTTCAGGAGCCAGCTCCTCAGCTATTGCTCGGATGTGATATGGCTCAAATCCACAGCAGCCTCCAATGAAATGAATTCCTAAATCATAGGCCTTTCTTGCATATTTTTGAACATCCCATCTAGTTACAATTCTTGGCTCCAGACCTGCAAAGACATTCATATCTTAAATTTTCACCATGCTCCAGTTCACCGCATTTTTTTGTAAGAAATCACATTATTGAGACACTTGCACACTATTTGCAAAACTGGTTGTAGATGTAGATGTTTGAGCTGTCTGAGCTAGAATTAATAATGCAAACTTTCAGGAGTCTAGCTTTTAGATTCTGTTATGCTTTGCTGAGCTATGCTTGTTGTAAGCTGCTTTGGCTTTGAAAAACAGCACCTAATATCTTCTGAGACTGATCAAGCCCTAAGTCACATGCTTGCCATTCTGCCAGAGTTCTTAGCTGAAGTACTGGAGCACTTTCAATGTTATGCCCACAAGTCCAAAGAGTTCTTAATGAACAATCAATATCTGGGAAATCTGATTACAGTACTCTAATCTGTGAAAGGAGAAGGTATCATCAGCCTACCTGCAACAGGAATAAGCCTGCTTGTTATTCCTCAGGAATGCTTACTACACTTTTTTCCATGACCAGCTAATGGCAGGCAGTTGTTTCGCTGACAGCTGGGATCTGTAGCTATTTCTTAGCCCATCCCTTACTTAGTTATAAGCCCATCCATAAGCAGTTTGCTGCCTCAAGCCACTTCCTTGTGGAAAGTTCTGTGTGTAGATGACTTAGGATGGCTAAGATGCAACCTTTCTTTTGAACCCCTCTTCGTGTTGCAGGTTGTGGTAAGCAGAGCGGAGGGACGCCAGAGCTGAGAGGAAAGACGTGTGGAAGGAAAGGAACAGAAAGTGAGAAGAACAAGGAAAAGCACACCTGAAAGGGAAGGAGGCACAGGAGTTGCAGAACTGGAAAGAAAAGACCAGGGACTGGAGAAGAAACTTGAAGGAATAAAAATACAGGAATAAAGGAATAAAAATCCTCCCACTTCTTTATGCACATCTGCAGGAGATGAATCAGCTTGGTTATGAGGAGAGTGCAGCATGATGTCTGGGCACTGAACATTCCTCTAGGCAAAGAAGCCGTGGTGAGGTAGTAAGGTTCCAGCACCACAGCAGAAGTAGGATTCTTCTTCCTACATCCTGTCCCAGAAATGCCTAATATGCAAGAAGGTGATGCAAAGCAGATCTGCTCAAAGTCCAGTGAGTAGTTAAAGAGACAGATTCAGAAAATAAAAAACAGAAGGGAAAAAAATGAAATGGTCTTAAACAGAAAATTATTGGTCTCAGAGGGAAAGATTGGACAACGGAAAAATAGATGGTCTAATATCAGAAGGAAAACCAGATTAAGCTATCTTAGAAAGCTGTTTAAATAAAAGTTTGTGTACAGTCCTGCAGATGTGAGAGAAAGCATCAGAAGCATCAATTCATGATTTCCTTGTCTCTCATATATCATTAAAAAGCTAATGCAAAATTGATACAAAACGATCAACAGTAAGAATGCAGCATCTTGCACTCAATTTATACCCGTATAAGCAACTAAACTCCAGGAGAACAGTATAGGGTGTTTCCCTGTCTTCTCCGTCACCCACCCTGTCACAATCAGTCCTTGTGTTTCAGGAGCATAAGGACAGCACCAACCTAACAGCTCTGAAGAAACATGGATAGACTCCGCCATAAGAACTGGCCACACATGGTGAAACATGGTGATTGAAAACAAGCAGTATGCTACGAAAAGAAGTTGCCACATAGATCACGTTTTGTGGGGTTTTCTTCCCCCCTCCCAAAAATGACTAACATTCTATTTTCCGTGCCTGTCAATGTACAGTATTTTTCTTGGCTTTATTCAGAATTAAATATCTCTAGCTTAACAGTTTATGTTATCATTTACAGTAAAAAGATATTGAAATTTTCATCAACTTCTGATGAGAAGATTGTAATGTGCGCCTAGATTTAGCCCCTCTGTACGTCTACTCTTGAGATAACTGGGTATGCTTTGACTGACCAGGACTTTTCTGTCTAAAACATTGTCCTTGCTTAACTGGTGACATTTGAGAGCAATTGCAGTAACACAGAAGGGAAAACACAGAAAACTGGAAAAAGTTCTAAAGATAAATAAATACTGCTGGTATCTAGATGCTGGAGTTTGCCAATACAACATAGCCAATGCTTTTCTAGAAACTGAGATCTTGTTGGCCTGTACAGAGGTTATGTACACTTCAAATACCTAAATGCCTCTTTGTGCATATTGCCTTCCACAAAAAGCAGAGTCAACTGGGTCAGTTTAACAATGATTTACCAAACTACTTCTCTGCCATCAAGTGATCAGTTGCTCCTTCTGGGTAGTGCAAACATTCACAGAACCAGGCTTCTCCAATTGACTCATGAAATTTCTGAAAACTGACATCTCATACAGTTTGCTTATAACATACAAACCAAGAACCATAACAAACCAAAGAGTGAATCCTTCAATTAACTTGATTACTTACTGCATCTGTTCTATCATTTTTGCTTGCAATCAGAGGAGTTATACGAAGGAATGAATAGGATAAATGAGTTCCTGACACTTTTAAACATCCCAGAGTATTTTCAGAACCCAGACATGTTGTTATTATCTAATGAATGCCTCAGGCTCATGCTTTATTCTTTTTCCTTCATTTACGTAGAGAGGACTTTTAAAATAAAATATCTTCCTGAAAATCACATCCATATCTTTTTTTTTTCCTAAAAATTCAAGTTTCAGTTGTTTTAATACCTTATTTTATAGGCTGATCTTGAAAAGAAGAATGTATGATATCTGAAAATGAAGGCATTTTTCTAATCAATTTTAAAATGTTTAGGCTGCTTTTTTCCTCTTATCTTAAGAGGATGTGACCTTCTACATCCCAGGTGGGAATAAGCCCTAAATACACAAGCCTTATATACACATAAAGTGGCTGAATCTTTCGGTCTTTTGGGTAGAATTTCTGCTGAGCATAAGAGTGATGAATCCATCTCCAAACTGCTAATCCATTTGTAAGCAACATCAAAGAACATATTCCCTCTTCTGCTTTCTCTCTAATCTCACTTATCTTAGACAGTTACACTTGCAAGACTGAACCATTATGAGTGCAAGAATCATGCACCTATACTAATGATCCAGCTCTGCATATGCATTATACATTAAATCCCTATGCAGGTAAACATTATAGGGCTCATGGGCTAGACGTCACAACCGAGAATGCTGGGGAGCTCCAGTCCAAAGGCATTTAAAGTCTGGGTTGTTTTTAGTGTATTTGCTCTTGTTAATTTCTTTGGACTATTTTACAGCTGTCCTGAACAAGGTTCTATAGCACAAGAAAAAAAAAACAACATTTTTTTTTAATTGATTTAGGTTGTGGCACTTTAACTGTTTTCATCATAATTTCACTTTCAGTCACATGCTGTGATACTGCTGAAATACTCTCATTATCTGGATGATCTTTAACCCAATCCATCTATGCAGAATGCCAGACAGGATAATTGAGACTGATCCTATTGTACAGGAGGATGCCTTGCAGTTTCAGCTTTGCTAAAAGCTAGGGGAAAAAAAGGAACAGACAGTAAATAAATTTTAAAAAAAAAAAAAGATACCCTTGTCTTACCAAAGGGAAATTCTGGAAGGTCAATAAATCCTTGCTTCCCACAATCAGGTGTATGGAAAGCAAGTGGTTGGGACATCAGGTGAGCTTTCAGTTTAGCAGCGTGCAAGCCCTCTTTCATCAGTCTCACAGTTTCCAGGGAGGTATCTGGGTCAAAATGGCAGTTGACTCCAACAATAGAAGCACCTAGGAGGAGGAAAATAAATAAGTTCAAGTCACATCTCCCTAGGAAGTGGGAGGTGAAAGTTCTTAGCCACAGCACTCCATAAGCAGAGCAGTCCATCTGTACACCAGCACTATGAACACAAGCGTCCTGGTTTCAGCTGGGATAGAGCTAATTTCCTTCCTAGTAGCTGGCATAGTGCTGTGTTTTGGATTTAGGATGAGAATAATGTTGATAACACACTGATGTTTTAGTTGCTGCTAAGTAGGGCTTACACTAGTCAAGGACTTTTCAGCTTCCCATGCTCTGCCAGGTGCACAAGAAGCTGGGAGGGAGCAGAGCCAGGACAGCTGACCCACACTGGCCAAAGGGCTATTCCGTACCATATGACGTCATGCTCAGTATATAAGCTGGGGGAGTTGGCCGGGGGGCAGGGATCTCTGCTCGGGGACAGGCTGGGCATTGGTCAGCAGATGGTGAGCAATTGCATTGTGCATCACTTGTTTTGTATATTCTTTTATGATGATGATGATGATGATTTTCTCTTCCTGCTGTCCTATTAAACTGTCTTTATCTCAACCCACAGGTTTTACTTTTTTTTTCAGTTCTCTCCCCCATCCCACCAGGAAGGGGAGGAGGGTGAGCGAGTGACTGTGTGGTGCTTAGTTGCCGACTGAGGTTAAACCACGACAACAAGGTAGTTGGATTAGAGCCAGCCTCAACTCTCCTGAGGCTGATCATTCCATTTACATCTCAGTTGCACTCTTTACCTTCCTGATGAGGAATCACATCTCCCACCCTCATGCAGTTGCTTTTCTCATCAGTGCTCAATCAGTGAAGACTGATTATGTACAGCCACATATACAAATAGCTAACAGGTTCCTAACACAGGTTCTGCCTTTGGATTTCAACTCTTAACTCCAAAGGAAAAGAGTAGTTCAGAACAGATATAATAAAACCCCTGTATGGTCGGTCCATCATGCCCCTGATTAATTCCTTCTGCCCTTCCCTTTGTCCTGCAGAAAACACAGCATTTGATAGGCAATAAGATTAATTTTTTCATTCTCTTATTCTCTCATCCTGGATTTGAACTGTGCTCCACACATTTCTAAAAACATGAGCAGAGAATCAAAGGCGGCTTTGGATTCTGCTTATGTTTCATAATCCTGAGCCCAGAATTTGGGGCTGGGTCTGTAATCAACTTTGAATAGTTTTAGGATTTTGTTCTACTCAGTATCAGCTGCCTGTGGCTATTGCTCCCAATACCATCCTGGTTAATAAGGATTTTATAGCTGCATTTTCATACTTTTTTTTACAAGACTGCTCTAGTAAAGTACACATAGAAACTCTTCCACAGGCTCAAAACTTTCATCAAGTATAATTGGGAAGCTATCTACTTGAGATACACATCCATTTATCTCAATGATTAAGGACTTAACTTTGTTCCATACTTTTAAAGTGCAGATTAAAACAGATTCTTACCAGCCTTTACCAGTCGGACAGCACATTGTCCGGGGGGCACGCCATGCATGTCTCCTTCTGGACAATGCACATTGTAGCTGCAACTGGCTTCCTAGATTCTTTTAGGACTTCAACAGCCCAGACAGCTTCTTCAACATGTTCAAAATACTGAAAGAAATTAAAAGTGGACTACTTTCGTTTCTTGGAGATGAAACATAAACACATTAATCCAGACCCCAAATTCACCAGCAATACAATGACTTGATTCTTTTCTGATTTACACTAACAGAATTCAGTTGAGTTCACTGACCACACAGTTAAAAAAGGATTTTAAAAAGTCAGAAGGAAAACTAAATCCAAAATAAAAAGATACTCATGTTTCAGAATAAGAATGCCCATACAGGGGGTTAATCAGGGATTTATCCCTGAAGAACTATTTTCATCTAGAAAAGTCACCATAGGTTGGTTACTTACGGAGTACAGGAGGAAACAGGAACTAATCAAGATCACATTAATCTATCCTCTTTGTACTGGTACAGAATTTGACTTGACTGAGATGATAGAAATTTAGGGTTCAAGGTCCTATTCTAGGACGCTTGCAGATACTGCTGTGCATTTAGAAAACATCTGATTCTACTGGAATAAAAGTATAACAGAAAATTTTAAAGAAGGAAGCAATATATACTTGTATTCCCTAAAGTAGACTAGACATCTTAAAGTTAACACACTGTGCCAGCTGAAGGCATGTACTTTTTTACAGATTTACCTCTGCAATTAGGAAGTCAACATTCTTCTTCATAAAGCCATCTAGTTGCTTTCGAAAGGCTGCTTTAACCTCTGCTTTATCCTTGCAGCTTAAGTATGATGGTGTTTGACTGAGTCCTCCAGCCACTAAAGCATCACCTTCATTAGCCACTTCTCTTGCAATGTCACAAGCAGCTTCATTCACTTTCTGGCACTATATGAATATAGATTACATCATTTTTACCTGGTCAGAGATATGCATGTAATTTCAGAGCACAAAAAGGACAAAAGAGTTCTTCATATTCATTTATAATTTAAATGTATTTTTCTATAATATTGATTAGGAAGATCAGCATTTTTCAAAAAAATAACAAACATTAAGAAACAGATTTCTTGCAACTTATAAGTTATCATATTATCAAACACTAATACAAAAACATATTACCTTTAATACATCTTACACAAATAGTCTATAAAAAAGCAAATATTTGGTGTGAAGCAGAATTTTTTTTTCCTCTTAGAAAATAAGTTAGTTAGTTACACTTAAGTGTCTGCTTCTATTCTGAGATTTTGTGGATGGAAAAAAAAAGTAGTAATTTCAATTGATTTTTCATTCTATTTCTTAATGTATTATTTTAGTATTTTGATAATTTTCAAAATTTAAGCTATGATATGATATAGAGTCATTTAAGGCACTTTTAAAAGGATGTCATTAATTACCTGATGTTAAAGTTACCAATTTAAGAATAGCAAAGGGAAACTTATCACTATATATGATTAATTAATCACCTAGACTGAAAGACACATTCCCTGTATACCCAAACCAGGATGACTAGAACAGCTTGTGAAAGAGGTTAAGCTGGGAAAAAAAGATTTTTGGAAAAGAATCATTATTTGGGATAGATAACAAGGACTGATTAGAGCAGGTTTCTTTGTGGCCCATGGGCTACTTAGAATCTACATAGGTTTCTCTCAGCTGAAGTTTTCCATGGCTGCCTCAAAACATCCAGATGATTTTTAAGGCTATTGCTGACAGAGTGTCTTCCATTTGCACTTCTGCTCAGGTACGTGTTTGGGAACACCAGGAGCTGGAGCCATAAACCAGTTAGAGCCTGGAGGAAACTGCTTCTAGAACTGGCAGCAAATCAAGCTTGAAAGTTTTGCTGCAATGCATTCCAGTTTCCAGTTGCTTTCCCAACCCCTCTTATCATTTTTCGTTGCAGCATGGCTAGTTCCAGAGGCACTATGTTTCTGGGATATCACTTCAGACGTTTCGATGTTGCATCTATTGAATGTAAAGGTACAGCATTTCAGATAAATTTGGTCATATGACATTTTAATGTCTTAACCTCTTAATTAAGCCTCAAGTGTTTCCCTAGTGTCCAGATTGTTCTAGTTTCTGACTTGGGATATCTTCACATAAATATATTCCTTCCTCTCTGCGCCCTGGAGAATCTTCTCTATTTTCCAGAGGCTGAAATAATAGACAATAGGACCAAAGGGGAAAAGATCAGAGAAAACACCCAACGACAAATCTTCTAGTCTCAAAGGAACTATCTAGAAATGTTTGTGCCAGAAGTCCCAGTGGAGATGGGGCCTGCATCTAGTGAAGGCACCCAACATCCTACAACTCCTCTGTGTAGGGGGTAAGAAAACACCAACACAGTACTTCTGTTACTGTACCAGATTACCCTTACACATGAGAAGGGGAATACTGACCACAGTGTATACCTTGGATTTTTTAGTTGATATTTTATTGAAGACATGGTCCTAAAAAAACATTCAGTTCTTATTAGCAAGTCATTATTCTCCAGGATTCTTCACCATTTTTGCAGTTGATTTGTTTCTCTGGATGCTAAAGCATTTCTTTTTTTACAATTGATTTTGCTCTCTGTGCATTTAGTCCTCCCTATACTTTGTATGAAAACTCCAGTAAACTATCTCCTCAGATGGGAAAAATAAGATGTGGGCATCCTTTTTCCTCTCTTCATCTTTGCCCCATTTTGTTATTTTTTTTTTCTTTCCCCTTTAACCTTGTCTTTCTTACTATTCCAAATTCTGAAATTGCACCATCTCATTCTTTGGTCCTCAAATATAACCAAAACTGTTATGACAAACTGTGAAAATACTTGATAATTCTTTCTATTAAACCTTTTGAAATGAATACACTTATTTCATATCTCCATCAAAATAGTATTTTACTCACACTTATTTTCTCAGCTACATAATTGCCCCTGTTCTCTAGTTTGTCCTCACTGGCATAAAATGTGAATGCCTGCAGAACATTGGATCCAGCTCTGAGGAATTCCCGGTGAAGCTGACAAACTGCAAAGAATTAAAAGAGACAAAGAAGAGATGTTTGGTACAGTTATTACTATTATTATCCCAAAACTAAATGTTTATTGAATTAATGTTACTGTAAAAGAAGTGATACTGTGTTTACTAGAAGAGCCATTATGAGGGAGTAGAAGCAGTACCCCAGTCTGTGTAGAATTCCTTTCTTCCCACTCTTAGAACATTAGGTAGAAAACTTCCTTCTTAGTTATTCTCTGCTAAGAATGACTGAAGATTTCTATATTTAGTTCATCAGTAGATTCAGATGCTCACGTACCCAAGAGTCGGGCCACTGAAGAACATCAAAACAACCAGCAGGTGGATCGGGCTGCTAAGATTGAAGTGGCTCAGGTGGATCTGGACTGGCAACATGAGGGTGGATTGTTTATAGCTCGGTGGGCCCATGACACCTCAGGCCATCAAGGAAGAGATGCAACAGACAAATGGGCTCGCGATCGAGGGCTGGACCTGACCATGGACGCTATTGCACAGGTTATCCATGAATGCGAAACATGCACTGCAATGTGTACCTCAAGGGGATTTGATTTTGGGTGAAAATAGCCAATGAACTGAATGGTATGATGTTAATTGCTATATAATACTGTATGTCATCACTTCTATGGTGGCTATATGCTATATCAACAGAATCACAGTAAGAATCACCCAGATTAATGAAGAATGAACTTTGATGGAACCGAGCAAAGTGCAGCGGTGATAGAACCATAACTGGCTTCAGCATGCAACAACCCAACACCACACACCATCTCTCCTGCCCTATAGGACTGTTATGAGAGATGAAGCCCAAAGTCATGGACCGAATGAACTCAACGGACATTTTAGAGGGATGGCCCATGGACTAAGGGAATGATATCTGTGTGTACATATCAAAAGACTGGAAAAGTGGTGGTGATTAATTGGAATGTATTGGAAAGGATAGGACCTGGGCATGACATAGATGGTATAGAATAAGGGGTGGATACTGTCCTGGTTTCAGCTGGGATAGAGCTAATTTTCTTCCTAGTAGCTGGCATAGTGCTGTGTTTTGGATTTAGGATGAGAATAATGTTGATAACACACTGATGTTTTAGTTGCTGCTAAGTAGGGCTTACACTAGTCAAGGACTTTTCAGCTTCCCATGCTCTGCCAGGTGCACAAGAAGCTGGGAGGGGGCACAGCCAGGACAGCTGACCCACACTGGCCAAAGGGCTATTCCGTACCATATGATGTCATGCTCAGTATATAAACTGGGGAGAGTTGGCCGGGGGGCAGGGATCGCTGCTCGGGGACTGGCTGGGCATCGGTCAGTGGGTGGTGAGCAGTTGCATCATGCATTACTTGCTTTAATAATAATATTATTATTACTACTATTTTATTTCAGTTATTAAACTGTTCTTATCTCAACCCATGAGTTTTCTCACTTCCACTCTTCCGATTCTCTCCCCCACCCCATCAGGGAGAAGGGAGGGAGCGAGCAGCTGTGTGGTTCTTAGTTGGTGGCTGGGGCTAAACCACAACAACCCACAAAACAATAATTATAATAATTTCTAGAACACTACTTATCATGTAAAACAGAGTTAAACGCTCAACAGCTTATAGCAAATACAGGAATAATTTATTCCCTAGATATTGTATAGAGACATGAGAACACTGCAGTTTCTATGGCAGATGTTTGGAAAAGCTTTCCTGAAGTCTTGGTTCATCATACCTCATTGTCTACAGACAATCTGTGTCATTAGGGAAACATGTTAATGTGTCACGAGAATAAAATTACTGCCTTCAGCTACAACAAACACAGCATTCTATGCCAGAGAAGCTCAAACGGTAGTCTGAGTTGCTAGAGTCAATCTGCACACACAGAAGCACATCTGCTTTCAGTGAAGGAACAGTGTGGTGTCCCTTGCTTTTCTCTACTAGTACAGTATTTCATTTCTAATTACAGCCTTGGGTAACCACACTGTGATTTAACACAGCAGTCACAAAGAACTATCCAGGAACATAGATTCTAGCAGAGCTACAATTCAAAGAGTCCCTGGAATTTGCCTGAACTATCGGGATCAAATTTCAGTTTTACAGCCTTTACACAGTCAAAACATTCCTAGTGCAGAGAGTATTCTTTTTCCTACATCATTAAAACAGGCTACTGAGCCCAACTAAAAGGACTGTCTCTGTATGTTTCTAGTGTTCTGTAGTTTGTTTTTCTATTCGCCCCCATGAAAAATCATTGATGAACACTAGTCAGGAAATGTGAAAAGGAAAAAATAATCTACAAATATTTTCACAAATGCTTTATGACATTTCCATAATAAACTAGATTTATTTACCCCCATGGTTAGTGCTCTTTAAATATGGTTCCTGCATTCCTAGAAGAATGTTTGGGATTTGTGTGAATAAGGATGGAGACATTGGTAGGCAAATGAAACATAATCTAACACGTATGAATAAGGAACTTTATATCCCAAACTATCAGGTATGTGAACAGCAGACTCTTGAATGGGTCTGCATTTGGAGGGAAAGAATAGCATTATAAGTAAAGTATCAGCCTGAATCTCATTCAATCCCAGGCAAATCATTTTTACCACTAGAATACACTTAGTATTATCAAGCCCACAGTAGTCTGCATGATGCTATCAAAAACCCAAACCACTCTAATTTACTTCTTGTGTGACTTCTAGCATGTTACTGAAGCTATGTTTTCTTCCACTATTTGAGAAATGAGGTAACAGCCACATATGAGGCTAAACAATTATTAAATTTGATGCATTTTAGGAGTCAGACATACAACACCGAGTTTTCATTTCAATCTACCATGAGTTGGACATTTCACAAAAGACACAGACTTAAGCTAACAGCAGATGGGGGCAGTAAGTGCATATGCATATTGCTCAGTACAGAGCAGTAGCTCAGATACCTGATCTGGCTCAGAAGAAATATTTAGATCTCATTTCTAAACTTGTCAGTCTGGCAAAACTTCTCCTCCCTTGTAACGGAGATAATGGCCTTCAACTCACTTTTTTTTTTTTTTTCTTTCTTTTTTTTTTTTTTTCCCTCCATCATTCCTTGCTGCAATCTCAGAACCTCCCTCATTCCTTACAAAGACAAGAAAGGCCGGTAGTTGTATGGTTTTTTACACCAGCTGGCTCAGACAGTTGGTCCTTCTGTTCTTTACACCTGCTTTCAAAATAACATGACCCTTGAGCATGCAGGAGCAAAGAGCAATAACAGAGGGGAGGCAGCACACTGCACTGAAAGAAATGAACACATTTCCAGTTAAGGGTGTATTTATAAATAGCCTACAAAGGGCTTATAAAAGTGTTATGTTACAGACATGAGCAATATGTTCTAGCAAATCAGTAGGGGGCTAACCTATGACTACTGATCACTTGTTTAAAACAAATCTGTGTGCCAATTTAGCCTATTTAAGCCATCTGCAACTGCCTCTATGTAAGGTAATGTCTTGCATTCCCCATGGACCGAGACCTACACTTCCTGAGAAGGCATGTGGAGAGGGTCAAAGACTTTTGTGGTACAAAAGAAATAAGCAAAGGGGAAACAAAGAGCATGGTATAAGCGCTACGATTTGTAAGATGGAATGCGCAGGGGCAGAAAAAGGTACAGGTGGAGAGAAAGAGAGAGGTGATAGGATGTATTTTTGGGAGATGAGGTTCAACAAATTAGGTCATCACCCTTTAAACCTTTGCTGGAGCACTGCATTATCTAAGGCTGTCCATGACCCTAAGTTAGGCATGCTACACAAAGTAACACTTGAAGGCTGAGAAGGATTAGGGGAAAAAATAGGTAAGGTGTACAAAGCAATGTAATAGAGAGGGCTAAGATCTCTATTTCTCCTTCTCCTCTTCTTCCTTCTTCCCCCTTTATAGAGGAAAAAGACTAATTTGGAAGGACATACACTTAAGACAGAACAAAGAAAATTTTTTTCCCAGGACATTCTGAATTAGCTTGTGGGATTAACTGCACATGATATTACTAGGGCAAATGCTTTATTGTAATGAAGCATACATAAATAGATAATAGCACCTGCTTTTGCACTATTTATGCTAAACACTATAATCTTTATGCTGTAAGGCATAGAATGATTGCTCATTTTGCCCCCCTCCACTGTAGACAGTCACTCCATTAAATGGGATAGGCAGAAGTTGAGTTAACACCCTTGGCACAGCAACTGATGCAATTTTATTGCAATTCTTAGGTTCTTATGAGGTTTATCAATCCTCATTTCACAGTGGAGCCAGATACATTAAATACTCCTCTTCCATTCCATTGTTTATTAAAAGCTGCCGTTTTCCTGAAGGAATTAATAAACAAACTGTATTCATTTATAATGGTCAGAACACAACAAAACAGATAGTTAACTGCAGAATTTTTTGTCACAAGATGTTGTGAAGGATAAACTTGATATCAGCTCAAGGACAGACTGGACATGTCCATGAGAGAGAAATCACTGAATGTTATTAAATACAAAGATACCATATCTGTGTCAAAAAGTCCCTGGGTTACAAATTACTGAAGACTGGGAAAGCATTCTGGAGAGGTATCACTATATGTTTGCACTACTCATATTCTTTCCCAACCAACTGCTTTTGACCAGTGTTAGAGCAAGAATAAGGGGTACGATGATTAGGGGGTCTATAGATTCTTAGACTATTCTTAACAGTGTGTAATTCTACATTGTCAAGCAACCCACTACAGGTTCCTATATATTTATTATTTATCCAACCATGTTTACCTTCACTATAGAATCACCATTTCCCAGTAAAACTGACCTGCTTCTGGGTGTTCTACCGTTGCTTCGGGAGTCCAAGGCCTAGCTTTTACATACCCCCTCTTTTCAAGAGCAAAGACGAATCCTCCATCTCCAATCACAAATTCTCCAGCATCTAAACGCTCTAGAATACCCTGCAGAAAGCAGGAAGAAAGGTTAATAATTACAGTTCTTCAGTTTTGTGGGCTTCCTTTGTTGACATTTCCTGTATTTGCAAAGCAGATATAATTATTTGTGGGCTACCAGAAACATCTTTGCCATAATAATAAGAAGTAATCCATTTCCTTCTTGAAATTCTCTTTAAAGAATAGTAGGTGATCTGTTTTACAACATAAGGCGTTAATATATGCATATATATTACATAAGACTTTTAATTATTCAGTTTATTGTATTCCAGAGATATAGTCCCCAGAACTAGAAGTCAATGGTCTAATTCCATTCCTATGAAAGTAAAACACAGTCTCAAATTCTCCTGTAAAATATATGTGAAACTTTTTAAAATGAAACACTAGTATCACTGACCTCTTCATTAGCTCATTTGCTCTTTAGCTACAAATGCCATCATGACAGAGCCTCAGCACAAGTAGCTTGTGACACAAGATGGCACAACAAGCATCAAAAAAAGTAAGCATGTAACATTTTCCTAGCAAATAAGACACATCTCAGAATGCTGGCCTCCATTTTCTGACAGACTTTTCACTGGCCTGGGTTTCCTTACCTAGACTTACAAAATGAAAGAAAATCCTGCTTCTTTTGCACAGCCCAGAAATGTTTTAAGATGCCAAATTACAAACCTTACAGCACCCTGTGATTAACCTTGCTTCTGCCTTGAACTCTACACTAACACAAGGAAAGTGGTAATTATTTTTTTTTTGTAAAATGAAAAACATGAATACAAAATATATTGATTGCACCTAATACATATTATTTTTTGTATTCCTTTCATTGCTTCATTGGATTGTTCAAATTTTCAAAAAAGTACCTTGCTGTTATACTAAATAGTACTAAATTCTGCCAGTAGATTACAAACATAATTCTATTTGACTTTAAAAAGTGGATTAATGCAGACCCATTACATTAACAAAGGTAGTGGGTACAGAAAAAGATTTTAAAAAATCAAAGGTAAGACTGAAATTGCTGTCCATAGTTATCTTTTCCTGATGGCCTACTAGCGTTTCAGTAGATGAAATTTGAGGGAGTAGGGGAAAAAAAAGCACCTTGCGGACATAGAGTTGAGTGTGTTTTTTTGTGTTGAGAGGAAGGGTTTTTTAACAATTAGCCTCCAACCTTTAGTAGATTATCTTTCTTGATAATTTCTCCTTCATTAATTCAATTATCTCACACCATACATCCAGGAAAGAAAAACACTTATAACATCTCAGCACTGCCCTTTAGGCAGCATGAGAGTATGCCTTTCCAACAAGAAGGTGCACTGTGCCAACTATGCCAGTTCCAGTACCAAGCATAGCAGTGTAAGGCTACTTGGAGGCCACAAAGCCTGGCTGAGAGGGTCGGCGTTTTTGGCCCAGGCACTGACATAGCAGCAAGGTGATGGGGCTTCTCTGCACAGTGTTGCTGTGCAGATATATGAGCTAGGCCAAGTGTTGGCTTGCAGATGTCTGCATCACATTCCATTGCACATTCTGAACTTTCCAAAATATTGACGTAATTAACTTTACAACGTTAAGAAAAAGTGCAAGCTTTTATCTTTATTTCAGCAGGACCAGGGCAAAACTCAATCTACAATACTCAGTCTCCAAAACTCAGTAATTTTCAATAAGTCTACAAGTCGTGCCTGTCTATTAGGGCAATTCTGTTGTAAGTGTAAATGTCAGGAGGCTTTGTAAAGATTGTGTTTGCAATTAACTAATTTGCAGTTGTAACAGAATGCCTCAAATGGGGCCAGAGAAAGGCACCCAAGGGATCACTGGTTGAGTCCCTGCTTCCTCTGCCTGCCAAGGAATCTTTTACAGACAGAGCCTGCTTCAGAAGTTTAATATGCAGAGAACAGGAGTGCAGAGGGGAAAACAAAAAAAAAAAATCTTAAATGTATAAGCAACCTCAGTTGTTGCTTGTTAACTGAAGATTACATTACAATAGATACATGTTGACACAATATATAGATATATTTAAATGCACTACAATCAACAGGTTTTTTTTTTCAAGTCCCTTCTAGGATTTAACAGCAGTTTCCCTTCACAGTTCTAGCTTTTTTAAACTGCACTTTAAAATAATCTTCACTTTTGACACACAGAAGCAACATAAGCCATGACTGAATAGATTGTGGTATCTTAATATATAATATATTGTGATATATTAAACCTAGCATCAGGGCATCTAATAGCAGGTGACATAACTATAAAGCACAAAGTGCTTAAACTTACTTTGTCAGTTCAGATTGGCTCAAAATGGAAATAACTTTTTTGCAGACTTTATTATAGGTCTGATATCATCTCTTCACACCATTTTTACTTTATCTATACTGGATAAAATACCATTGGTTCAAACAGCATATAGCTAGCATGAGTTCAGCATCAACATTGTTTTGTTCTGCCCCAGAGAACTACAACTGTGCCCAATCCAGATCAAAATTGTACTGTCAAGTGATCCAGTAGTACACAGATCTGGTATTAAATAACAAGAAATAGTATCTGTAAAAAGCTAACCAGGGCTTTTTTGAGCCATCTTTTCACTGCTTCACTTTTGCTACCATGAACAAAGTTGCACCACAGTCCATACATCTATCCACGGAAGGAGTGCAAATGACTGTATGAAGATATTCCCCCAACCAACTTTAAGAATGTAACCGAACCATATAAGTGAAAAGCCTGCTTGGTCTACCTATATCCTATCTTTCCATCGGTGGAAAGAAAAAAGCATCTCAAAATAACTATTCAGATCTTAAGTGAGCCCTCAAGAAAGGCTTATCTCTGTCCATTGCCTGTAGGAGAACCTAGGGCAATTGCCTTCTGCTAGGTGTCTGAAGTTAGGTGGCATGTGCCAAAAAATAAGCAGCAGAACAAATACCTCCTCACCTCCTTCCTTTATAACTGAGCTACCTGAAAGGCATAGAGTTCATAGACTTCTTCCCATATCCTTCTGTTCTCTTACTCTAGACTTATATGCTACATATAAAACCAAATAAAAACAGTTCTGAGTAAGAAGTGTCCAGTGTCCTACTAATAATACTGTCCTTCCAAACAGAAGGTAGAATACATGATTCCACTGACCCTCCCAAGCAGCACTGCAGGGTAGCAGTACTGGTATATGTCAGAGAGTCTGATTTAGATATTGCTCAAATGTTTATCTTGATGGCCAGAATGGCTGATGCCTGAATAACCTTTTATACTGGCTTATTTCTTTAGCTAAATGAGAGTGCGAAGGGCATGCATATATTGGAGACTGCGCTCCTATTACAAACACTGTTGGTATTCAGTCATATAAATAAAGGGAAGAGCAATTTGGGGCTTTTAGAGTTGTCAGGACGCTGGAGACAGGAATCCCATCCAATGAAGGTTTATGCTTACAATATTTACAATTTTAATGTGTTGTGAGCACTGCTTAGTTTGCATATCAAATAATATTAAGCAAAATGGTTTTGAACTTTGGTGGCTTCAATCTATGTGTTGAGAGAAATCAAGATTCTGTGAGCTGTTACAGCATTAAGTTGAATCTAATCTATCTATCTCATAACAGTGTCCAAATGTCTTTAATGGTTTGATGCTGAATAGGTATAGTTATTATTACGTCTTTACTTTAGCTTTTCACAATATGCCCTTACCCGCAGAAATACCGAGTACCTTACTTGGAGGTTAAGTGCGGTTTGCGGGTTGTGCCAGTTTTGCAGCGGCTCCCCAGGAAAGCCTCCGGGCAGGACCCCGAGGGGGCGGGAGAGGCGGCCGGGTACAGCGGAGCCCCAGCCCGACCCAGAGTCGAGCTCTGCCCTGTGCCGCTGGGAAGCTCCCGCCGCTCCCCGCCTGCGCGCCTCGCAGCACCGGCGCGAGGCTGCCTCTGCCCTACCGCGTGGTCCCGCTAGGGCAGCGCCCGCACCGCGGCAGGGGCACCCCTCCCAGCGCCCGCCGCTGCCCCCACGCCGGACAGGGGAACGGGCCCGCCGAGAGCAGGGGACCGGGGCCGAGCAGGGGAGGGAGGTGGGGGAATTATCCTTTTGCCCTGTTTCGTGGTCTTCCTGATCGGCAGCATTTTCCTCGCCAAAGGACGCTGGCTACCTGAGACTACCCAGACGACTCGGCACGAAGCAGAAGATAACCCGAGCGCTCAGCCCGCACTTTTATAACGCGGGGAGGAGGCGGGCCGCGGTGAGCAGCGCTGCGAGCGACACCCCCGGCCGGCCCGGCCCCTGCCTCCGCGGGGCGCCCTGGCACGGCCCGGGACTGACCCGCCCCCTCCCGCCACCGCCCCCGCCTGGCTCGGGGACGAGCACTGGGGGTGGGGATCGGGAGGCGCCCGGTAGCTCCTCCGGGCTGCCCCCTCGGCCAAGGGGCTGGCCAGCGCTCTCCATCCCTGCTGCGGGCGGGCTGCGCGCGGGATGAGCGCGGTGCTGCGGAGAGCCCTGCGACGGCTGCGACCTCCCGCCGCGGCGGCCGGCCCGACCCCCCCCCGCCGCCGCCGCGGCTGCCCTGCGGCCCCTCGGCGGCGGCGCGGGCACGCGCGGGCCGGGCCGGGCTGGGCGCGGGGGCGGTGAGGAGCTCCGGGCGGGATGCGGTGGGGAGGCGCTGGCAGAGGAGCTGTTAACGGTCACGGCTCTCAGCGCGTGGCCTCCGCGCGGGCGGTGCTGCCCCAGGGCGCGGCCCCAGAAGTGTAAAGCTATCTGGCGGGGGGCGGGGGGGGGAAGGTAAGGGGAATACAGCTCCTTCTGCCGGCCTGCAGTGCTCCACCAGGTGCCGGTCAGGGTCACCGGGCCGCGAAGGCCTCTCCTTGTGGGCAGGAGGTGCATTTCCCACCCCCCCCTCCCCCCGTGCCTCGCATTTCTCTGTCAAAGACCAGACTCAGCCCGGGGTAAGTAGCTGACCTGGTATAGAGAGATCCCTCCTGTTGTGTTCTGGGCCATAGCGATGAGCACAAAATGACCTATTTTACCTGGCACGAGCAAACATCTGGGTGAACCGCGTAGTTCACAGGAAAGGTGCTCCCCGGATTCTTACCAGGCTCCTGCGTTTGAAAGAAAACGTTTGAAAAGAGCTGAAAGTCATGTGATCTGATCTGATCTGAATTCTCTCAGTGCCAGGAGGCACACAAGGCGCGAACATCGTTCTTCCACTTCGATCGGTCTGCGGCTGCGTGCTCTGGAGTCCCAAGGGCCACGGCGCAGCCTTCTGTTGGTTTTTTCCTCAAGACACGACCGATCCAGTTCCATCTCCTCCTCCTCACTTCATTACTGATTTTCTCCATCTCCGAGTTGATGCTCGTCGTTTCTGCAGCTTTTTTTTTTCTTTTTTTTTTTTTTTCTTCTTCCGGGAGGAGGTAGTTGGCCTCCTGCCCAACCCCCATGACTTGGAGGGCCAGTGGTTTTTCTGTCAGGGTGGCCTTCCCTTAGGCTGCGCTGGTTCACGGCACCTTCTTCAATTTTATCCGGTGCACCCTCCAGAGAGGGATCCCCTATCCACCACCCAGGGGACGCGCCTTCTAGCCGTGCAGCCCCAGCCGAAGGGAAAGTCATGTGAGGAAGTCTCAAATTCAAAGCATAAAAGAAGCATGAGAAAACCACGCTTGACCTTGATTAACTATCCTCATAAAATTTGATAGAGGAGCTGGGGTAAGTGTCTCGCATCTGGCTAGTAAACAGGTTACTGTTAACTTGCAAAAATGAATATGTAATCTCAAAAAAGAACACGTAGAAGTGTGTATGGGTCAAATACAGAAAACCTGTGGTGTCCAGTGCTCCCATTTATTTTCCTTTTCATTCGTTGCCGCATGGTGCATATTCCTCCTGCATTTGCATTTAACATGTCATATTATTTTAAAAGATCTTCATTCATAATACATGCAACTAATAGCTTTGATTTCTGAATGGAGGATGGGTGGAAGACTAGTTACACGTTAGACAGCCTTTTGCCAGAGGCGTTGCAAAAGCAAATGTACAAGGAGGGGGAGATAAAAATTGAGTATCGATTAAGTGTCCTGAAGGGAAAGATGATACTGTGGTTTCACAGTAGTTTGTACTGCTGCTGTACTAAGAGGTCCTACCTTGTCTTACATCCAAAAACATGGCTTTTTAAAATTTGGATAAATTTCCTGATCTGGCTTGCTGTCTGTGGGAGGGGCAGTAGAGAGGAGGATCAGACAAGACAGTGAGAATGGGGCTGCCTATGGCAGCAGTCCTGGTTTATGCTGGCTTAAAGGGGTTGTGAAACTGTAGCGTAGTGTAGTAGCAGGTGTGAGCCATTGACAAAACCCTGTTTCTATAGTGTTTTGACTCGAGCAAAGTAGACCATGTCAAAATAGACGGGATGTGAAAATATATATTCAGTTTTATTGTTCGTGAACACGTAGACTGATGTAGTCTGCTGACATTTGGCTTTAGAAATATTTTAAGGAGCTTTACTAAGCAGACATTTTTTTAAAGACTTTCTCTTTGTGTCGCATATACTATAGCACTTTTGAAATGCCAGGTTTTGACACTGTCATTTCAGGGGTACAGTTTCTCATTGAGAACTAGGTTCTACGCATAAGGGTATATTGGACAAATAACAAAGATTTAAAGTTGTGAGTGGAAGCAACCTTGCGTTGCTTTTTGTATTACTACTGTTTATGTATATGACCCTTTAAGAACATTTACTTTAAAAGAAGATAAGAATGACCAGGTTAGGTCTTAAGTGAGGTGTGTCACTTAGACTGCCAAGCAGGGACCAAGTTATATTATGATTGGAGCTATAAACAAAAGTGCAACTGTCTTTTTGTAACTGTCTGTAATTTTTTTTCCCGGGAGCGAAACCCCATCTCCTTTCTTGGGGAAAGACAGAGCAGACAGTGATCACTGGAAATGGTTGTGTTGGTGTGAGTCTAGCCTATCACTTGGCTAAGGCTGGCTTGAAGGATGTCATTCTGCTGGAAAAATTGGAGCTCACTGCAGGATCTATTTGGCATGCAGTAAGAAATGTTTTGTTAATCTCTCAGATTAACAGCAGTTTGTATATCTAACCGTGGTAGAAGTTTCATTACCCTTTATATTCCCTGGCTTTCCGGAGATTAACTATCATCTTGGTTATTTTATAGATCCAAACTTTAGCACCGAGTTCTGTATAGCTTTGCTGTATGAGTTTTGAAAAGTTGGTTCAGCTATCCATACTACACTTTTCTCATTTGTAAAAACTGGGACAAATACTGTATTTTGAAATTACTGTAAGGTAACTGTTAATATTATACATTTTTGGCAGTTAACTGGATTTAGACTTTAAACTTTAGTTTAACTTGAACTTTTTAAACTTAAGGTTTCATTTCTAAAGTAATATCTAGTTTATACGGTAGACTTTATCATTGGAAGTGGTTGCACTGGCATGCATAAACCAGAAATGTGAATTTTTGCATTATTGTATATGCAATTGTTTCTTTATATATGTGCCATCTTGAAAGAGAGGTGATCAAGAAGCAACGGTGGATGAATTGGCTGGCCAACTCCGACAATACGAAGAAAGTCTCTCTTCCTCCCTACGGGCCTGCATCTCGGCTGTGGAGAAACTGCCCGACGTGCTAGCTGAGCAATTGTCCCGGGAGTTCCAGCGATTCAAAGAGGACATGTCCTACTCCTCACCTGTACAGACCAGTATCTCAGCCAGTAGGAGTAAGCGTCCCTCTCTTCAAGGGAGACGATATAGTGGATATACACCACGGGCCACCCTGTGGTTTTAGCTGCGTGACCACGGCGAGGACATGAGGAAGTGGGATGGAAAAATCTACCTCGACCCGAGAGGCACGAGTATGTGAGTTGCAAGGAAAAACAACAACACAAGAGGGTTCTTCCAGGAAAATTGCTGCTCCAGTTTCCAGTGAGCAGCTCCCCAGACAGAGCAGAAGGGCTGATTTTGCTTCCGATCTTAATAAAGGGACTTTTGATTCGCATTGACAAGAAGTGAGTAACGAGTGCTGTGACCAGGACTAGAGGGGCCCTGCCTCCAGCCAGGTGGAGGAAAGGGACAACCGGGTGTACTGGACCGTGTGGATTCGATGGCCTGGCACATCAGACCCACAGGAGTAGAAGGCTCTAGTGGACACGGGTGCACAGTGTACCCTCATGCCATCAAGCTATGAAGGGGCAGAACCCATCTGTATTTCTGGAGTGACAGGGGGATCCTAACAGCTGACTGTATTGGAGGCTGAAGCGAGCCTAGGCGGGAACAAGTGGCAGAAGCACCCCATTGTGACTGCCCCAGAGGCTCCGTGCATCCTTGGCATAGACTACCTCAGCAGAGGGTATTTCAAAGACCCAAAAGGGTACCGGTGGGCTTTTGGCATAGCTGCCTTGGAGACGGAGGAAATTAAACAGCTGTCTACCCTGCCCGGTCTCTCGAAGGACCCTTCTATTGTGGGGTTGCTGAGGGTCAAAGAACAACAGGTGCCAATCGCTACCACAACAGTGCACCGGCAGCAATATCGCACCAACAGAGACTCCCTGATTCCCATCCATAAGCTGATTCGTCAACCGGAGAGCCAAGGAGTGAGCAGCAAGACTCGCTCACCTTTTCACAGTCCCATATGGCCAGTGCGAAAGTCTAATGGAGAGTGGAGACTAGCAGTAGACTATCGGGGCCTGAAGGAAGTCTCGCTGCCGCTGAGCGCTGCCGTGCCGGACATGCTAGAACTTCAATACGAACTGCAGTCAAAGGCAGCCAAGTGGTATGCCACCATTGACATCGCGAATGCGTTTTTCCCAATCCCTTCGGTGGCAGAGTGCAGGCCACAGTTTGCTTTCACTTGGAGGGGCGTCCAGTAAGTCCACGCAGTAGCCCTTGGGCCAGTCCGGGCAGGACAAGATGTAAAAAAAATGTGCTCTACACCGCAGCCGGGGAGAACGGCCCTACCTGGAGCCTCTGGCAGAAAGCACCGGGGGAGACTCGAGGTCGACCCCTAGGAGTCGGGGATACAGAGGATCCGAGGCTGGCTATACTCCAACTGAAAAAACGATATGAGCAGCATATGAAGGGGTTCGAGCCGCTTCAGAAGTGGTCGGCACTGAAGCACAGCTCCTCCTGGTCCCCTCTACACGTCATGCAACTGATGCTACGTGGAGTAAGTGGGTCGCACTGATCACACAACGGGCCCGAATAGGAATCCCCAGTCGCCCAGGAATCTTGGAAGTGATCATGGACTGGCCAGAAGGCAAGGATTTCGGAATATCGCCAGAGGTGACGCGTGCTGAGGAGGCCCCACCGTATAATAAACTGCCAGAAAATGAGAAGCACTATGCCCTGTTCACTGATGGGTCCTGTCGTCTTGCGGAGAAGCATCGGAGGTGGAAAGCTGCTGTATGGAGTCCTGTACGACAAGTTGCAGAAACTGCTGAAGGAGAAGGTGAATCGAGTCACTTTGCAGAGGTGAAAGCCATCCAGCTGGCTTTAGATATTGCTGAACGAGAGAAGTGGCCAATGCTCTATCTCTATACTGACTCATGGATGGTGGCAAAGGCCCTGTGGGGGTGGTTACAGCAATGGAAGCAGAGCAACTGGCAGCGCAGAGGCAAACCCATCTGGGCTGCCGCATTGGGGCAAGATATTGCTGCGCGGATAGAGAACCCGGTTGTAAAAGTACGTCACGTAGATGCTCACGTACCCAAGAGTCGGGCCACTGAAGAACATCAAAACAACCAGCAGGTGGATCAGGCTGCTAAGATTGAAGCGGCTCAGGTGGATCTGGACTGGCAACATGAGGGTGGATTGTTTATAGCTCGGTGGGCCCATGACACCTCAGGCCATCAAGGAAGAGATGCAACAGACAAATGGGCTCGCGATCGAGGGCTGGACCTGACCATGGACGCTATTGCACAGGTTATCCATGAATGCGAAACATGCGCTGCAATCAAGCAAGCCAAGTGGTTCAAGCCTCTCTGGTATGGAGGACGATGGCTGAAATATCAATACGGGGAGGCCTGGCAGATTGATTATATCACACTCCCACAAACCCGCCAAGGCAAGCGCCATGTGCTTACAATGGTGGAAGCAACCACCGGATGGCTGGAAACATATCCCGTGCCCCATGCCACCGCCCGGAACACTATCCTGGGTCTTGAAAACCAAGTCTCATGGCAACATGGCACCCCAGAAAGAATTGAGTCAAATAATGGGACTCATTTCCGAAACAACCTCATAGACACCTGGGCCAAAGAGCATGGCATTGAGTGGGTATATCACATCCCCTATCATGCACCAGCCTCCGGGAAAATCGAACGATACAATGGACTGTGAAAGACTACGCTGAAAGCAATGGGTGGTGGGGCATTCAAACACTGGGATACACATCTAGCAAAGGCCACCTGGTTAGTCAACGGTAGGGGATCTGCCAATCGAGCTGGCCCTGCCCAATCAAGACTTTTACGTACTGTAGAGGGGGATAAAGTCCCTGTAGCGCACCTAAAAAATATGCTGGGGAAGACAGTCTGGGTTACTCCTGCCTCAGGCAGAGGTAAACCCATTCGTGGGCTTGCTTTTGCTCAAGGACCTGGGTGCACTTGGTGGGTGATGCGGGACGATGGGGAAGTCCGATGTGTGCCTCAAGGGGATTTGATTTTGGGTGAAAATAGCCAATGAACTGAATTGTATAATGTTAGTTGCTATATGATACTGGATGTCATCACTTCTATGGTGGCTATATGCTATATCAACAGAATCACAGTAAGAATCACCCAAATTAGTGAAGAATGAACTTTGAGGAAATCGAGCAAAGTGCAGCGGTGACGGAACCAGAACTGGCTTCAGCATGCAACAACCCAACACCACACACCATCTCTCCTGCCCTATAGGACTGTTATGAGAGATGAAGCCCAAAGTCATGGACCGAATGAACTCAACAAACATTTTAGAGGGATAGCCTATAGACTAAGGAAATTATATCTATGTGTGTGTGTATATATAAATATATATCTCTCTCAAAAGACTGGAAAAGTGCTAGTGGAATGTATTGGAATGTATTTGAAAGTGTAAGACCTGGGCATGACATAGATGGTATGGAATAAGGGGTGGATACTGTCCTGGTTTCAGCTGGGATAGAGTTACTTTTCTTCCTAGTAGCTGGTATAGTGCGGTTTTGGATTTAGTTTGAGAATAATGATGTCGATAACACACTGATGTTTTAGCTGTTGCTAAGTAGGGCTTACACCGGTCAAGGACTTTTCAGCTTCCCATGCTCTGCCAGGTGCACAAGAAGCTGGGAGGGGGCCCAGCCAGGACAGCTGACCCAGACTGGCCAAAGGGCTATTCCGTACCGTATGACAGCATGCTCAGTATATAAACTGGGGGGAGCTGGCTGGGGGGGGGGGGCAGAGATCGCTGCTCGGGAACGGGCTGGGCATCGGTCGGCGGGTGGTGAGCAATTGCATAGTGTATCATCACTTGCTTTGTATGTTGTTATTGTATTATATTATTATTACTACTACTTTCATTTTACTTCAGTTATTAAACTGTTCTTATCTCAACCCACGCGTTTCCTGACTTTCACCCTTCCAATTCTCTCCCCCATCCCACTGGGGTTGGGGGGAGTGAGCGAGCGGCTGTGTGGGGCTTAGTTGCCAGCTGGGGTTAAACCACGACAGGAACCAAGGGATGTTCCTCCAAGAAGGTGACACGGGCGACAGCCCAGCTGAAGTGCCTCTATACCAATGCACGCAGCCTGGGCAACAAACAGGAAGAGCTGGAAGCTACTATGCTGCTAGAAAGCTACGACCTAGTTGCCATCACTGAAGCGTGGTGGCACGAATCCCATCACTGGAGTTCAGCTAGCGAAGGCTACAGGCTGTTCAGAAGGGACAGGTGAGGTAGGAGGGGTGGAGGCATTGCCCTCTATGTCAAGAAATAGATAGAGTGTGAAGAACTGTCCCTGAAGAACAGCCACGAGCAGGTTGAAAGTTTATGGGTAAGAATTAGAGACCGAGGCAACAAAGGGAACCTTGTGGTTGGGGGGTCTAATACAGGCCGCCTGATCAAGGGGAGCCTATTGACGGAGCCTTTTTTCATCAACTACAGGAAGCTTCGCGCTCATAGGCTTTTGTCCTGCTGGGGGATTTTAACCACCCTGACATCTGCTGGGAAAGTAACATGGCAGGCGGTAGGCAATCTAGGAGACTCCTGGAGCGCACGGAGGACAATTTCCTAAGCCAGGTAACAGATAGCCCTACCAGAGGGGATGCAGTACTGGACCTGGTGGTCACCAATGTAAGTGAGCTCATTGGTGATGTCAGGATTGGAGGCAGCCTCGGCTGCAGTGATCACACACCGGTAGAGGTCACAGTCCGGAGAGGTAAGGGTCAGGTAAAGCGTATAGTCAGGACCCTGAATTTTAGGAAAGCAAACTTCCAGCTCTTCAAGGAGTTAATCAACAGGACCCCCTGGGAAATGGCCCTCAGGGACAAGGGAGCGGAACAGAGCTGGCAGGTCTTCAAGGATGCTTTCCATAGGGCACAAGAGCTCTCGATTCCCAGGTGCAGGAAATCGGGCAAGGAAGGGAAGAGGTCGGCATGGCAGAGCCATGACCTGCTGGTCAAACTAAAGGGCAAGAAGAGACTGCACAGACAGTGGAAGAAGGGACAGATATCCTGGGAAGAGTACAGGGACACTGCCCGGTTGTGTAAGGATGGGATCAGGAAGGCCAAGGCTCGGCTGGAGCTGAACCTGGCGAGGGATGCAAAGACTAATAAGAAGGGCTTCTACAGATAACGTTAACCAGAAAAGGAAGGTTAAAGAAAGCGTACCTCCTCTGATGAGCAGAAGTGGCGAGCTGGTAACAACAGACGAGGAGAAGGCTGAGGTACTCAACAACTTCTTTGCCTCAGTCTCCACTGCAACCTCTCTCTCCTCACACCTCCCGAGTCAATGGGCCATTTGGCGGGGATCGGGGAGCAGAGGTCCTCCCACTGAAAGAGAAGGTCAGGTTCACGGCCACCTGAGGAACCTGAACACACATAAGTCTATGGGTCCTGATGAGATGCATCCCAGAGTCCTGAGGGAACTGACTGATGTAGTTGCCAAGCCACTCTCCATGATATTTGAAAAGCCATGGCAGTCAGGTGAAGTCCCTGGGGACTGGAAAAAGGGAAACATTGCACCCATTTTTTACAAAGGGTAGAAAGGAGGACCCTGGGAACTACCGACCTGTCAGCCTCGCCTCTGTGCCTGGGAAGATCATGGCACAGATCCTCCTAGAAGCTATGCTGAGGCACATGGAGGACAGGGAACATGGCTTCACCAAGGGCAAGTCCTGCCTGACCAACCCAGTGGCCTTCTATGATGGAGTGACTGCATCAGTGGACGAGGGAAGAGCTATGGATGTCATCTATCTGGACTTCTGTAAGGCCTTTGACACGGTCCCCCACAACATCCTTCTCGCTAAATTGGAAGGATAGGGATTTGATGGGTGGTCTGTTCGGTGGATAAGGAATTGGCTGGATGGTCGCATCCAGAGGGTAGCGGTCGATGGCTCGATGTCCAGCTGGAGAACAGTGACGAGTGGTGTCCCTCAGGGCTCCGTATTGGGACCAGTGCTGTTCAATATCTTCATCAATGACATAGCAGGATCGGTGGGATGAGGGAGAGAATCAGAAAAAAAAAAGTGAAACCTGCGGGTTGAGATAAAGAGAGTTTAATGGGGCAGAAGAGGAAGGAAAATAATAATGATGATGATGACGACAAAAGAATATACAAAACAAGTGATGCACAATGCAATTGCTCACCACCTGCTGGCTGATGCCCAGCCCATCCCTGAGCAGCGATCACTGTCCCCCAGCCAACTCCCTCCAGTTTATATACTGAGCATGACGTCATACGGTACGGAATAGCCCTTTGGCCAGTGTGGGTCAGCTGTCCTGGCTGGGCCCCCTCCCAGCTTCTTGTGCACCTGGCAGAGCATGGGAAGCTGAAAAGTCCTTGACTAGTGTAAGCCCTACTTAGCAACAACTAAAACATCAGTGTGTTATCAACATTATTCTCATCCTAAATCCAAAACAGAGCACTATGCCAGCTACTAGGAAGAAAATTAGCTCCATCCCAGCTGAAACCAGGAGTTATTACTATGTGGTAAGCTTTACAAATGTGTGATAAACTGTACATGTAATGTAATCTCTCACTTACTGCTGAGGGGACCCAGTATTTTAAATATAAATCAATCTTTCTTTGAAAGGAATCATTCATAAAAGTTAATCTTCTCCCTTTTGGGCAAACAAATACACCGACAAAGTTAGTTTGTCTGATTACGTGAAAGGCAGAATGAACTTAATGGAGAAAAATTATGTTGGTAATACTCAAGAATCCCTCTTTGAAAGCTCAGATGATACAAAACCTAAGTTTCCAATTTAAACGTGACATTGTAGTGAGAAAAATTCTAAGTTTAAGTAATAATAATTTTACAAAATTTTATGAAAGTAATCAGTAGTCTCTGTGGGAGATAAAAAACAGTTTGCAACATGAGAGACAATTGGAGCAGTCCTGTCTTGCAGGCTGGATGAGTTAGGAATGATGGTGCTTGCAGCTCTCTAGTTGTTTACAAAGCAATTCTTCAATTTGTTTGTTTACAGAAACCATATTCTAAGGTGCTCCACCCAAGTACATGGGGATAGGGAAAATTATCCTGGTGACAGAAAGAACAATTTGTAGCTGTGAGAAATTAAGAGGTTTTTAAAAGTATTTGATTTTTGCGTTAAGTGCAAAAATGCAAGCAATATTTCTAACTTTAATATTTTTTTTTGTCATGCTTAATATCTCATAATTAAACAAAGATAATTTTATTAAGCAGTTCCCCAAAAATCATATTTTCTTTGAGGACAAGAGTGAAAACGTCAAGTCATAATATTTTGAGATTCCTCAAAATAGATTTATAAAGGAAATGCCTACTTGGCTCTGAATACAGTGTACTGAGCTGTGCAGCAATATCAAGACTATAGTGGAGCATTGGAAGATGTTATTCAAGGAAAGAGGAAGCAATATGTTTAGCCACATCCACACTTCAGCTCAGTCAATCAAGAACATTTGTAACTAGACAGGGGAAGCCACAAACACATTCAGTTATAACAGACAAAATACCTACATGAATCTAAAAAATGGAAATTATAGTTCCTGTGGTAGTGAATACAGTCTGCCTTCTGATTAATCAGTGGAACGTATGACAAGAAAACAATTCAGATGTTTTTAAGTAGCCTTAGAGGTTCCATCCTCTCTATCCCTGATATACCAATGGAGAGATCGATAGGCTGACAGTCCTGGTCTGTCTGCAAGATCACACCAGGCCTATACTAAAATAATTTGAATGTATGGAAAAAGATTTATCTGAGGATATCTGGGTGAAATATATTTTGGGTGAAAAGAATGGATTGAAGACCACTTAGCTTTTTAGTGTGCAATCCTGGCATTTCCCATAAACATGTAAGCTGTTGTTCCTTTGGCCTGAGGGAGAAAAACTTTGAACGCTGGATGAATCACTCATATTTCCAGTATGTTTCCAGGCCATCTGACACCTGCAAGATTCTGCAGGGCTTGTGTCATTGTATTATATGCTGGCTGAGATGAGCATAACAGACTATTGTAAGCAGAGCCAACGCTGTCCTCGGGTCACAATTTGGATGGTAAAATTTCTAAATACATTCTCTGAAAGGCTAAGAATAGATTGAGTAACGGACCTAAATTACTCAGTTATGTGATTAAGGGGTAAACATACCATGTCTAGCCAATGCTCAAGAGGTCTTAGCTTGAGTCTGATAAATATTAAGGTGACAAAAATCTGCACTGAGCCAAGAAAACGTCAGGATTTGTTTGTGACTTCCAAAGCTGTCTTACCAGGCAAGGAATTTGATTTCCAATCAAGACAACACCTTAGGAGAGTGTCAGGAAATTTGTCTTTTGCTGTCCAATTAATCCTCATTGCTTTTTCTGTATTGCTGAAGATTCTAAGCATGATCAATTATCAAATTAAGTATCTGTGATTGTGGCGGTGTGCTTCCCCTGACCCCCCCCCCCACCACCACTTGACCTTTTCCCGTAACCCTGCTCAAGCGATAATCACCAGTGGCAGTCATGATGGATGCATCCAGCTCAAAGTGGATTCGGGGGAGACAGATAACAATGCAATAGCCAAGGGCTAATTTATGGCAATGTGTCCACCTAACCACAGTGCTGGTCAATGTCCGACTTAAGCCAAATTTGGAAGAAACTAACATATGCAATCGGTATGTAAATATGACTATGAGTCAATCATCTTATCCCCATAAATAGTGAGCAGCCCAAGAGCCCTTTAAGCTCTCCTGCACGGCAGCGAGCTGCACGCCAGGATCTCCCCTTGAGTAGGGACACCTCTCAAGGTTCCTCCTTGAGGTTGAGAGATTCCTTGCCACGACAGATCCTCGGTAAGTGACTAATAGCATGCTAAACTTTTGAAGTCTTAGCTAAGTGATATAAAGGATTTATTGCGCATATATAATCCTTTAGACATAAACCGTTGACCAAGTCTGGGACTAGGATTGGATCCAGCCGCACCTAGACTTCTCTCTGAGAAGGAGTTTAGAAAGCAAGGGAGTCCTCTCTGAACCTCATGACTCAATGGGAGGGTCTCCCTGACAGTCTTGTCTGACCCTGTCCCCATGCAGTAAATAATCAAGTATATCTTGCCATCAAATCTTGTTAAACCACTGTCGCATTTACTATCAAACTTTGTTATCAATAAACATATTGCTCTTACAAGTGCACTCTCACTCCATCCACGACAGTGATTTTAAAAAGCACAAGAACACTGTCATAAATTTTTTTTTTTTTTCACCAAAATATTCTGATGTTTGTCATTCTGCCCTTCTTTCATACAGATCACGGAAGCCCATGGATACTTATTGATTATCTTTATTATTTGCTCAGTCTCAAGGATACCCAGTGCATTTTGAGTCACTTGCTAGCCTCGCCACAGAAACTAGTGTATATCCAGCCTGTATGTAATTTCCCTGCTATTTCAGCTATACTATTGTCACGGATGAGTGGTTAGGCCGCTTAAAAATCACCATCAAAGATATTTGCAAATAGTGATTTTAATAGAAATTTATAAAAGTGTGATTTAACAGCGTTCGATGGCAAGGTTCGCTCTATTACTTATTAAATGAATGGAATATATATATAAAAATTGAAAGAAAGAGGAAATCGAGCCCGAAGAAAATACACGGAGGAGGAAAAGGGGAGCCCTCCCATTGAGTCACGAGGTTCAGAATGGGCCCCCTTGCTTTCTAAAGTCCTTCTCAGAGAGGAGCCTAGGTGCGGCTGGATCCAATCCTAGTCTCAGACTTGGTCAATGGTTTATGTCTAGGGATTATATGTTTAGCAGCAGTTTAAGGTTTGTTTGCAGCAAGAAGAGAATCACAAAAATTTAGCAATAACTAATCATTAATTAATCTAGCATCTACAAAGTGATTAAATGAGGTTTACTATAATAATTTGAATCGATTCACACACACACACAATAGGCCTAAATACTCATTATATGCGCAGTTAAAGGTGCCTATTGAAATATGCGCAGTTAAAGGCACCAATAAAAATTCCCCGCTGGGTTTAGTGAAATACTCACTTTAAATGACTGTCTCAATGGGCGAAAGTTGAACCTCGAGGAGCAAGGAGTGCCGGAGATCAGCTCATGCAAACTTAAGAGTTCACAGCTCTGAGAGACGTCCCACTCAGAGGGAGAGTCTGGTGCAGCCCGCTGCGGTCCAGGAGAGCTCAAAGGGTCTCACTTGGTACCGCTGTTTATAGGATCGTGAGGTGATTGACTTTAGGCATCAGTAAATTTCCCGTCTACTTTCACAGCCCGTGTTGAAAATTACTAAAGTTCTCAAAAATTCCAGTGATGCTGGTACAGATCCTCCCGAGTTACAGCCTAGATGAGATAGGCCCCAAGGCTGCCAGGTGGCGACTAGTACAGATGAAAATATGTTCCAAGGTTGTCAGGGCTGTCTCCCTGGGACAGACAGTGCTGCTCCCACCTTAGCCATGTAAGAGTTTCTGATACGGTCAAGGGATGCTTAACCGCCAAACTCGTTACACAAAGGCCAAGTTTTGACGGGAGTTACTGAGATTGTAAAGCAGCTTTGCTTCCCATGCTCTGCCAGGTGCACAAGAAGAAGGGAGGGTGGGGACCGCACCACCACAACTATTCTAAATACCCAACCTGCTTATGTTAAAGCTGCCTTGTATACATTCATGCAGGATTCAGTCACAGCTCTGGCTGCAGTGTAGACATACTTAAAACCTTTGAAGAGCAACATCTTAGAAAATATATACATTCATTTTTGGTTATCGCAACAGAGTACGCTAATATAGAGGCAGAGTTGGGGCAGAAGCTAAAACACAAGGCAGAATAACACCAGTATTAACAGACTTTGGAACATCATAAAAAAAATCTTAGACTTGTATGATGTTTACTAGGCATGGAGTATTTTCCTATGCGACAGTGGTTTAACAAGATTTGATGGCAAGATATACTTGATTATTTACTGCATGGGGACAGGGTCAGACAAGACTGTCAGGGAGACCCTCCCATTGAGTCATGAGGTTCAGAGAGGACTCCCTTGCTTTCTAAACTCCTTCTCAGAGAGAAGTCTAGGTGCGGCTGGATCCAATCCTAGTCCCAGACTTGGTCAACGGTTTATGTCTAAAGGATTATATATGTGCAATAAATCCTTTATATCACTTAGCTAAGACTTCAAAAGTTTAGCATGCTATTAGTCACTTACCGAGGATCTGTCGTGGCAAGGAATCTCTCAACCTCAAGGAGGAACCTTGAGAGGTGTCCCTACTCAAGGGGAGATCCTGGCGTGCAGCTCGCTGCCGTGCAGGAGAGCTTAAAGGGCTCTTGGGCTGCTCACTATTTATGGGGATAAGATGATTGACTCATAGTCAAATTTACATACCGATTGCATATGTTAGTTTCTTCCAAATTTGGCTTAAGTCGGACATTGACCAGCAAAGTGACTCGATTCACCTTCTCCTTCAGCAGTTTCTGCAACTTGTTGTACAGGACTCCATACAGCAGCTTTCCACCTCCGATGCTTCTCCGCAAGACGACAGGACCCATCAGTGAACAGGGCATAGTGCTTCTCATTTTCTGGCAGTTTATTATACGGTGGGGCCTCCTCAGCACGCGTCACCTCTGGCGATATTCCGAAATCCTTGCCTTCTGGCCAGTCCATGATCACTTCCAAGATTCCTGGGCGACTGGGGATTCCTATTCGGGCCCGTTGTGTGATCAGTGCGACCCACTTACTCCACGTAGCATCAGTTGCATGACGTGTAGAGGGGACCAGGAGGAGCTGTGCTTCAGTGCCGACCACTTCTGAAGCGGCTCGAACCCCTTCATATGCTGCTCATATCGTTTTTTCAGTTGGAGTATAGCCAGCCTCGGATCCTCTGTATCCCCGACTCCTAGGGGTCGACCTCGAGTCTCCCCCGGTGCTTTCTGCCAGAGGCTCCAGGTAGGGCCGTTCTCCCCGGCTGCGGTGTAGAGCACATTTTTTTTACATCTTGTCCTGCCCGGACTGGCCCAAGGGCTACTGCGTGGACTATCTCCCGTTTAATTTGTTCAAAGGCTTCTCGTTGCTCAGGGCCCCATTTGAAATCGTTCTTCTTCCGGGTCACTTGATAGAGAGGGCTTACGATCAAACTGTAATTTGGAATACGCATTCTCCAAAAACCCACGACGCCCAAGGAAGCTTGCGTTTCCTTTTTGCTGGTTGGTGGGGACATGGCTGTTATTTTGTTGATCGCATCCATTGGGCTCTGATGACACCCATCTTGCCATTTTATGCCTAAAAACTGGATCTCCTGTGCAGGTCCCTTGACCTTACTTGGTTTTATGGCAAAGCCGGCCTCCAGAAGGATTTGGACTATTTGCTTCCCTTTCTCAAAAACCTCTTCTGCTGCTGTGTTGCCCCACACAATGACGTCATCAATGTATTGCAGGTGTTCCGGAGCCCCACCCTGTTCCAAAGCAGTCTGGATCAGTCCATGGCAAATGGTGGGGCTGTGTTTCCACCCCTGGGGCAGTCGATTCCAGGTGTACTGGACGCCCCTCCAAGTGAAAGCAAACTGTGGCCTGCACTCTGCCACCGAAGGGATTGGGAAAAACGCATTCGCGATGTCAATGGTGGCATACCACTTGGCTGCCTTTGACTGCAGTTCGTATTGAAGTTCTAGCATGTCCGGCACGGCAGCGCTCAGCGGCAGCGAGACTTCCTTCAGGCCCCGATAGTCTACTGCTAGTCTCCACTCTCCATTAGACTTTCGCACTGGCCATATGGGACTGTGAAAAGGTGAGCGAGTCTTGCTGCTCACTCCTTGGCTCTCCGGTTGACGAATCAGCTTATGGATGGGAACCAGGGAGTCTCTGTTGGTGCGATATTGCTGCCGGTGCACTGTTGTGGTAGCGATTGGCACCTGTTGTTCTTTGACCCTCAGCAACCCCACAATAGAAGGGTCCTTCGAGAGACCAGGCAGGGTAGACAGCTGTTTAATTTCCTCCGTCTCCAAGGCAGCTATGCCAAAAGCCCACCGGTACCCTTTTGGGTCTTTGAAATACCCTCTGCTGAGGTAGTCTATGCCAAGGATGCACGGAGCCTCTGGGGCAGTCACAATGGGGTGCTTCTGCCACTTGTTCCCGCCTAGGCTCGCTTCAGCCTCCAATACAGTCAGCTGTTAGGATCCCCCTGTCACTCCAGAAATACAGATGGGTTCTGCCCCTTCATAGCTTGATGGCATGAGGGTACACTGTGCACCCGTGTCCACTAGAGCCTTCTACTCCTGTGGGTCTGATGTGCCAGGCCATCGAATCCACACGGTCCAGTACACCCGGTTGTCCCTTTCCTCCACCTGGCTGGAGGCAGGGCCCCTCTAGTCCTGGTCACAGCACTCGTTACTCACTTCTTGTCAATGCGAATCAAAAGTCCCTTTATTAAGATCGGAAGCAAAATCAGCCCTTCTGCTCTGTCTGGGGAGCTGCTCACTGGAAACTGGAGCAGCAATTTTCCTGGAAGAACCCTCTTGTGTTGTTGTTTTTCCTTGCAACTCACATACTCGTGCCTCTCGGGTCGAGGTAGATTTTTCCATCCCACTTCCTCATGTCCTCGCCGTGGTCACGCAGCTAAAACCACAGGGTGGCCCGTGGTGTATATCCACTATATCGTCTCCCTTGAAGAGAGGGACGCTTACTCCTACTGGCTGAGATACTGGTCTGTACAGGTGAGGAGTAGGACATGTCCTCTTTGAATCGCTGGAACTCCCGGGACAATTGCTCAGCTAGCACGTCGGGCAGTTTCTCCACAGCCGAGATGCAGGCCCGTAGGGAGGAAGAGAGACTTTCTTCGTATTGTCGGAGTTGGCCAGCCAATTCATCCACCGTTGCTTCTTGATCACCTCTCTTTCAAGATGGCACATATATAAAGAAACAATTGCATATACAATAATGCAAAAATTCACATTTCTGGTTTATGCATGCCAGTGCAACCACTTCCAATGATAAAGTCTACCGTATAAACTAGATATTACTTTAGAAATGAAACCTTAAGTTTAAAAAGTTCAAGTTAAACTAAAGTTTAAAGTCTAAATCCAGTTAACTGCCAAAAATGTATAATATTAACAGTTACCTTACAGTAATTTCAAAATACAGTATTTGTCCCAGTTTTTACAAATGAGAAAAGTGTAGTATGGATAGCTGAACCAACTTTTCAAAACTCATACAGCAAAGCTATACAGAACTCGGTGCTAAAGTTTGGATCTATAAAATAACCAAGATGATAGTTAATCTCCGGAAAGCCAGGGAATATAAAGGGTAATGAAACTTCTACCACGGTTAGATATACAAACTGCTGTTAATCTGAGAGATTAACAAAACATTTCTTACTGCATGCCAAATAGATCCTGCAGTGAGCTCCAATTTTTCCAGCAGAATGACATCCTTCAAGCCAGCCTTAGCCAAGTGATAGGCTAGACTCACACCAACACAACCATTTCCAGTGATCACTGTCTGCTCTGTCTTTCCCCAAGAAAGGAGATGGGGTTTCGCTCCCGGGAAAAAAAATTACAGACAGTTACAAAAAGACAGTTGCACTTTTGTTTATAGCTCCAATCATAATATAACTTGGTCCCTGCTTGGCAGTCTAAGTGACACACCTCACTTAAGACCTAACCTGGTCATTCTTATCTTCTTTTAAAGTAAATGTTCTTAAAGGGTCATATACATAAACAGTAGTAATACAAAAAGCAACGCAAGGTTGCTTCCACTCACAACTTTAAATCTTTGTTATTTGTCCAATATACCCTTATGCGTAGAACCTAGTTCTCAATGAGAAACTGTACCCCTGAAATGACAGTGTCAAAACCTGGCATTTCAAAAGTGCTATAGTATATGCGACACAAAGAGAAAGTCTTTAAAAAAATGTCTGCTTAGTAAAGCTCCTTAAAATATTTCTAAAGCCAAATGTCAGCAGACTACATCAGTCTACGTGTTCACGAACAATAAAACTGAATATATATTTTCACATCCCGTCTATTTTGACATGGTCTACTTTGCTCGAGTCAAAACACTATAGAAACAGGGTTTTGTCAATGGCTCACACCTGCTACTACACTACGCTACAGTTTCACAACCCCTTTAAGCCAGCATAAACCAGGACTGCTGCCATAGGCAGCCCCATTCTCACTGTCTTGTCTGATCCTCCTCTCTACTGCCCCTCCCACAGACAGCAAGCCAGATCAGGAAATTTATCCAAATTTTAAAAAGCCATGTTTTTGGATGTAAGACAAGGTAGGACCTCTTAGTACAGCAGCAGTACAAACTACTGTGAAACCACAGTATCATCTTTCCCTTCAGGACACTTAATCGATACTCAATTTTTATCTCCCCCTCCTTGTACATTTGCTTTTGCAACGCCTCTGGCAAAAGGCTGTCTAACGTGTAACTAGTCTTCCACCCATCCTCCATTCAGAAATCAAAGCTATTAGTTGCATGTATTATGAATGAAGATCTTTTAAAATAATATGACATGTTAAATGCAAATGCAGGAGGAATATGCACCATGCGGCAACGAATGAAAAGGAAAATAAATGGGAGCACTGGACACCACAGGTTTTCTGTATTTGACCCATACACACTTCTACGTGTTCTTTTTTGAGATTACATATTCATTTTTGCAAGTTAACAGTAACCTGTTTACTAGCCAGATGCGAGACACTTACCCCAGCTCCTCTATCAAATTTTATGAGGATAGTTAATCAAGGTCAAGCGTGGTTTTCTCATGCTTCTTTTATGCTTTGAATTTGAGACTTCCTCACATGACTTTCCCTTCGGCTGGGGCTGCACGGCTAGAAGGCGCGTCCCCTGGGTGGTGGATAGGGGATCCCTCTCTGGAGGGTGCACCGGATAAAATTGAAGAAGGTGCCGTGAACCAGCGCAGCCTAAGGGAAGGCCACCCTGACAGAAAAACCACTGGCCCTCCAAGTCATGGGGGTTGGGCAGGAGGCCAACTACCTCCTCCCGGAAGAAGAAAAAAAAAAAAAAAGAAAAAAAAAAGCTGCAGAAACGACGAGCATCAACTCGGAGATGGAGAAAATCAGTAATGAAGTGAGGAGGAGGAGATGGAACTGGATCGGTCGTGTCTTGAGGAAAAAACCAACAGAAGGCTGCGCCGTGGCCCTTGGGACTCCAGAGCACGCAGCCGCAGACCGATCGAAGTGGAAGAACGATGTTCGCGCCTTGTGTGCCTCCTGGCACTGAGAGAATTCAGATCAGATCAGATCACATGACTTTCAGCTCTTTTCAAACGTTTTCTTTCAAACGCAGGAGCCTGGTAAGAATCCGGGGAGCACCTTTCCTGTGAACTACGCGGTTCACCCAGATGTTTGCTCGTGCCAGGTAAAATAGGTCATTTTGTGCTCATCGCTATGGCCCAGAACACAACAGGAGGGATCTCTCTATACCAGGTCAGCTACTTACCCCGGGCTGAGTCTGGTCTTTGACAGAGAAATGCGAGGCACGGGGGGAGGGGGGGGTGGGAAATGCACCTCCTGCCCACAAGGAGAGGCCTTCGCGGCCCGGTGACCCTGACCGGCACCTGGTGGAGCACTGCAGGCCGGCAGAAGGAGCTGTATTCCCCTTACCTTCCCCCCCCCGCCCCCCGCCAGATAGCTTTACACTTCTGGGGCCGCGCCCTGGGGCAGCACCGCCCGCGCGGAGGCCACGCGCTGAGAGCCGTGACCGTTAACAGCTCCTCTGCCAGCGCCTCCCCACCGCATCCCGCCCGGAGCTCCTCACCGCCCCCGCGCCCAGCCCGGCCCGGCCCGCGCGTGCCCGCGCCGCCGCCGAGGGGCCGCAGGGCAGCCGCGGCGGCGGCGGGGGGGGGTCGGGCCGGCCGCCGCGGCGGGAGGTCGCAGCCGTCGCAGGGCTCTCCGCAGCACCGCGCTCATCCCGCGCGCAGCCCGCCCGCAGCAGGGATGGAGAGCGCTGGCCAGCCCCTTGGCCGAGGGGGCAGCCCGGAGGAGCTACCGGGCGCCTCCCGATCCCCACCCCCAGTGCTCGTCCCCGAGCCAGGCGGGGGCGGTGGCGGGAGGGGGCGGGTCAGTCCCGGGCCGTGCCAGGGCGCCCCGCGGAGGCAGGGGCCGGGCCGGCCGGGGGTGTCGCTCGCAGCGCTGCTCACCGCGGCCCGCCTCCTCCCCGCGTTATAAAAGTGCGGGCTGAGCGCTCGGGTTATCTTCTGCTTCGTGCCGAGTCGTCTGGGTAGTCTCAGGTAGCCAGCGTCCTTTGGCGAGGAAAATGCTGCCGATCAGGAAGACCACGAAACAGGGCAAAAGGATAATTCCCCCACCTCCCTCCCCTGCTCGGCCCCGGTCCCCTGCTCTCGGCGGGCCCGTTCCCCTGTCCGGCGTGGGGGCAGCGGCGGGCGCTGGGAGGGGTGCCCCTGCCGCGGTGCGGGCGCTGCCCTAGCGGGACCACGCGGTAGGGCAGAGGCAGCCTCGCGCCGGTGCTGCGAGGCGCGCAGGCGGGGAGCGGCGGGAGCTTCCCAGCGGCACAGGGCAGAGCTCGACTCTGGGTCGGGCTGGGGCTCCGCTGTACCCGGCCGCCTCTCCCGCCCCCTCGGGGTCCTGCCCGGAGGCTTTCCTGGGGAGCCGCTGCAAAACTGGCACAACCCGCAAACCGCACTTAACCTCCAAGTAAGGTACTCGGTATTTCTGCGGGTAAGGGCATATTGTGAAAAGCTAAAGTAAAGACGTAATAATAACTATACCTATTCAGCATCAAACCATTAAAGACATTTGGACACTGTTATGAGATAGATAGATTAGATTCAACTTAATGCTGTAACAGCTCACAGAATCTTGATTTCTCTCAACACATAGATTGAAGCCACCAAAGTTCAAAACCATTTTGCTTAATATTATTTGATATGCAAACTAAGCAGTGCTCACAACACATTAAAATTGTAAATATTGTAAGCATAAACCTTCATTGGATGGGATTCCTGTCTCCAGCGTCCTGACAACTCTAAAAGCCCCAAATTGCTCTTCCCTTTATTTATATGACTGAATACCAACAGTGTTTGTAATAGGAGTGCAGTCTCCAATATATGCATGCCCTTCGCACTCTCATTTAGCTAAAGAAATAAGCCAGTATAAAAGGTTATTCAGGCATCAGCCATTCTGGCCATCAAGATAAACATTTGAGCAATATCTAAATCAGACTCTCTGACATATACCAGTACTGCTACCCTGCAGTGCTGCTTGGGAGGGTCAGTGGAATCATGTATTCTACCTTCTGTTTGGAAGGACAGTATTATTAGTAGGACACTGGACACTTCTTACTCAGAACTGTTTTTATTTGGTTTTATATGTAGCATATAAGTCTAGAGTAAGAGAACAGAAGGATATGGGAAGAAGTCTATGAACTCTATGCCTTTCAGGTAGCTCAGTTATAAAGGAAGGAGGTGAGGAGGTATTTGTTCTGCTGCTTATTTTTTGGCACATGCCACCTAACTTCAGACACCTAGCAGAAGGCAATTGCCCTAGGTTCTCCTACAGGCAATGGACAGAGATAAGCCTTTCTTGAGGGCTCACTTAAGATCTGAATAGTTATTTTGAGATGCTTTTTTCTTTCCACCGATGGAAAGATAGGATATAGGTAGACCAAGCAGGCTTTTCACTTATATGGTTCGGTTACATTCTTAAAGTTGGTTGGGGGAATATCTTCATACAGTCATTTGCACTCCTTCCGTGGATAGATGTATGGACTGTGGTGCAACTTTGTTCATGGTAGCAAAAGTGAAGCAGTGAAAAGATGGCTCAAAAAAGCCCTGGTTAGCTTTTTACAGATACTATTTCTTGTTATTTAATACCAGATCTGTGTACTACTGGATCACTTGACAGTACAATTTTGATCTGGATTGGGCACAGTTGTAGTTCTCTGGGGCAGAACAAAACAATGTTGATGCTGAACTCATGCTAGCTATATGCTGTTTGAACCAATGGTATTTTATCCAGTATAGATAAAGTAAAAATGGTGTGAAGAGATGATATCAGACCTATAATAAAGTCTGCAAAAAAGTTATTTCCATTTTGAGCCAATCTGAACTGACAAAGTAAGTTTAAGCACTTTGTGCTTTATAGTTATGTCACCTGCTATTAGATGCCCTGATGCTAGGTTTAATATATCACAATATATTATATATTAAGATACCACAATCTATTCAGTCATGGCTTATGTTGCTTCTGTGTGTCAAAAGTGAAGATTATTTTAAAGTGCAGTTTAAAAAAGCTAGAACTGTGAAGGGAAACTGCTGTTAAATCCTAGAAGGGACTTGAAAAAAAAAACCTGTTGATTGTAGTGCATTTAAATATATCTATATATTGTGTCAACATGTATCTATTGTAATGTAATCTTCAGTTAACAAGCAACAACTGAGGTTGCTTATACATTTAAGATTTTTTTTTTTTGTTTTCCCCTCTGCACTCCTGTTCTCTGCATATTAAACTTCTGAAGCAGGCTCTGTCTGTAAAAGATTCCTTGGCAGGCAGAGGAAGCAGGGACTCAACCAGTGATCCCTTGGGTGCCTTTCTCTGGCCCCATTTGAGGCATTCTGTTACAACTGCAAATTAGTTAATTGCAAACACAATCTTTACAAAGCCTCCTGACATTTACACTTACAACAGAATTGCCCTAATAGACAGGCACGACTTGTAGACTTATTGAAAATTACTGAGTTTTGGAGACTGAGTATTGTAGATTGAGTTTTGCCCTGGTCCTGCTGAAATAAAGATAAAAGCTTGCACTTTTTCTTAACGTTGTAAAGTTAATTACGTCAATATTTTGGAAAGTCCAGAATGTGCAATGGAATGTGATGCAGACATCTGCAAGCCAACACTTGGCCTAGCTCATATATCTGCACAGCAACACTGTGCAGAGAAGCCCCATCACCTTGCTGCTATGTCAGTGCCTGGGCCAAAAACGCCGACCCTCTCAGCCAGGCTTTGTGGCCTCCAAGTAGCCTTACACTGCTATGCTTGGTACTGGAACTGGCATAGTTGGCACAGTGCACCTTCTTGTTGGAAAGGCATACTCTCATGCTGCCTAAAGGGCAGTGCTGAGATGTTATAAGTGTTTTTCTTTCCTGGATGTATGGTGTGAGATAATTGAATTAATGAAGGAGAAATTATCAAGAAAGATAATCTACTAAAGGTTGGAGGCTAATTGTTAAAAAACCCTTCCTCTCAACACAAAAAAACACACTCAACTCTATGTCCGCAAGGTGCTTTTTTTTCCCCTACTCCCTCAAATTTCATCTACTGAAACGCTAGTAGGCCATCAGGAAAAGATAACTATGGACAGCAATTTCAGTCTTACCTTTGATTTTTTAAAATCTTTTTCTGTACCCACTACCTTTGTTAATGTAATGGGTCTGCATTAATCCACTTTTTAAAGTCAAATAGAATTATGTTTGTAATCTACTGGCAGAATTTAGTACTATTTAGTATAACAGCAAGGTACTTTTTTGAAAATTTGAACAATCCAATGAAGCAATGAAAGGAATACAAAAAATAATATGTATTAGGTGCAATCAATATATTTTGTATTCATGTTTTTCATTTTACAAAAAAAAAATAATTACCACTTTCCTTGTGTTAGTGTAGAGTTCAAGGCAGAAGCAAGGTTAATCACAGGGTGCTGTAAGGTTTGTAATTTGGCATCTTAAAACATTTCTGGGCTGTGCAAAAGAAGCAGGATTTTCTTTCATTTTGTAAGTCTAGGTAAGGAAACCCAGGCCAGTGAAAAGTCTGTCAGAAAATGGAGGCCAGCATTCTGAGATGTGTCTTATTTGCTAGGAAAATGTTACATGCTTACTTTTTTTGATGCTTGTTGTGCCATCTTGTGTCACAAGCTACTTGTGCTGAGGCTCTGTCATGATGGCATTTGTAGCTAAAGAGCAAATGAGCTAATGAAGAGGTCAGTGATACTAGTGTTTCATTTTAAAAAGTTTCACATATATTTTACAGGAGAATTTGAGACTGTGTTTTACTTTCATAGGAATGGAATTAGACCATTGACTTCTAGTTCTGGGGACTATATCTCTGGAATACAATAAACTGAATAATTAAAAGTCTTATGTAATATATATGCATATATTAACGCCTTATGTTGTAAAACAGATCACCTACTATTCTTTAAAGAGAATTTCAAGAAGGAAATGGATTACTTCTTATTATTATGGCAAAGATGTTTCTGGTAGCCCACAAATAATTATATCTGCTTTGCAAATACAGGAAATGTCAACAAAGGAAGCCCACAAAACTGAAGAACTGTAATTATTAACCTTTCTTCCTGCTTTCTGCAGGGTATTCTAGAGCGTTTAGATGCTGGAGAATTTGTGATTGGAGATGGAGGATTCGTCTTTGCTCTTGAAAAGAGGGGGTATGTAAAAGCTAGGCCTTGGACTCCCGAAGCAACGGTAGAACACCCAGAAGCAGGTCAGTTTTACTGGGAAATGGTGATTCTATAGTGAAGGTAAACATGGTTGGATAAATAATAAATATATAGGAACCTGTAGTGGGTTGCTTGACAATGTAGAATTACACACTGTTAAGAATAGTCTAAGAATCTATAGACCCCCTAATCATCGTACCCCTTATTCTTGCTCTAACACTGGTCAAAAGCAGTTGGTTGGGAAAGAATATGAGTAGTGCAAACATATAGTGATACCTCTCCAGAATGCTTTCCCAGTCTTCAGTAATTTGTAACCCAGGGACTTTTTGACACAGATATGGTATCTTTGTATTTAATAACATTCAGTGATTTCTCTCTCATGGACATGTCCAGTCTGTCCTTGAGCTGATATCAAGTTTATCCTTCACAACATCTTGTGACAAAAAATTCTGCAGTTAACTATCTGTTTTGTTGTGTTCTGACCATTATAAATGAATACAGTTTGTTTATTAATTCCTTCAGGAAAACGGCAGCTTTTAATAAACAATGGAATGGAAGAGGAGTATTTAATGTATCTGGCTCCACTGTGAAATGAGGATTGATAAACCTCATAAGAACCTAAGAATTGCAATAAAATTGCATCAGTTGCTGTGCCAAGGGTGTTAACTCAACTTCTGCCTATCCCATTTAATGGAGTGACTGTCTACAGTGGAGGGGGGCAAAATGAGCAATCATTCTATGCCTTACAGCATAAAGATTATAGTGTTTAGCATAAATAGTGCAAAAGCAGGTGCTATTATCTATTTATGTATGCTTCATTACAATAAAGCATTTGCCCTAGTAATATCATGTGCAGTTAATCCCACAAGCTAATTCAGAATGTCCTGGGAAAAAAATTTTCTTTGTTCTGTCTTAAGTGTATGTCCTTCCAAATTAGTCTTTTTCCTCTATAAAGGGGGAAGAAGGAAGAAGAGGAGAAGGAGAAATAGAGATCTTAGCCCTCTCTATTACATTGCTTTGTACACCTTACCTATTTTTTCCCCTAATCCTTCTCAGCCTTCAAGTGTTACTTTGTGTAGCATGCCTAACTTAGGGTCATGGACAGCCTTAGATAATGCAGTGCTCCAGCAAAGGTTTAAAGGGTGATGACCTAATTTGTTGAACCTCATCTCCCAAAAATACATCCTATCACCTCTCTCTTTCTCTCCACCTGTACCTTTTTCTGCCCCTGCGCATTCCATCTTACAAATCGTAGCGCTTATACCATGCTCTTTGTTTCCCCTTTGCTTATTTCTTTTGTACCACAAAAGTCTTTGACCCTCTCCACATGCCTTCTCAGGAAGTGTAGGTCTCGGTCCATGGGGAATGCAAGACATTACCTTACATAGAGGCAGTTGCAGATGGCTTAAATAGGCTAAATTGGCACACAGATTTGTTTTAAACAAGTGATCAGTAGTCATAGGTTAGCCCCCTACTGATTTGCTAGAACATATTGCTCATGTCTGTAACATAACACTTTTATAAGCCCTTTGTAGGCTATTTATAAATACACCCTTAACTGGAAATGTGTTCATTTCTTTCAGTGCAGTGTGCTGCCTCCCCTCTGTTATTGCTCTTTGCTCCTGCATGCTCAAGGGTCATGTTATTTTGAAAGCAGGTGTAAAGAACAGAAGGACCAACTGTCTGAGCCAGCTGGTGTAAAAAACCATACAACTACCGGCCTTTCTTGTCTTTGTAAGGAATGAGGGAGGTTCTGAGATTGCAGCAAGGAATGATGGAGGGAAAAAAAAAAAAAAAGAAAGAAAAAAAAAAAAAAAGTGAGTTGAAGGCCATTATCTCCGTTACAAGGGAGGAGAAGTTTTGCCAGACTGACAAGTTTAGAAATGAGATCTAAATATTTCTTCTGAGCCAGATCAGGTATCTGAGCTACTGCTCTGTACTGAGCAATATGCATATGCACTTACTGCCCCCATCTGCTGTTAGCTTAAGTCTGTGTCTTTTGTGAAATGTCCAACTCATGGTAGATTGAAATGAAAACTCGGTGTTGTATGTCTGACTCCTAAAATGCATCAAATTTAATAATTGTTTAGCCTCATATGTGGCTGTTACCTCATTTCTCAAATAGTGGAAGAAAACATAGCTTCAGTAACATGCTAGAAGTCACACAAGAAGTAAATTAGAGTGGTTTGGGTTTTTGATAGCATCATGCAGACTACTGTGGGCTTGATAATACTAAGTGTATTCTAGTGGTAAAAATGATTTGCCTGGGATTGAATGAGATTCAGGCTGATACTTTACTTATAATGCTATTCTTTCCCTCCAAATGCAGACCCATTCAAGAGTCTGCTGTTCACATACCTGATAGTTTGGGATATAAAGTTCCTTATTCATACGTGTTAGATTATGTTTCATTTGCCTACCAATGTCTCCATCCTTATTCACACAAATCCCAAACATTCTTCTAGGAATGCAGGAACCATATTTAAAGAGCACTAACCATGGGGGTAAATAAATCTAGTTTATTATGGAAATGTCATAAAGCATTTGTGAAAATATTTGTAGATTATTTTTTCCTTTTCACATTTCCTGACTAGTGTTCATCAATGATTTTTCATGGGGGCGAATAGAAAAACAAACTACAGAACACTAGAAACATACAGAGACAGTCCTTTTAGTTGGGCTCAGTAGCCTGTTTTAATGATGTAGGAAAAAGAATACTCTCTGCACTAGGAATGTTTTGACTGTGTAAAGGCTGTAAAACTGAAATTTGATCCCGATAGTTCAGGCAAATTCCAGGGACTCTTTGAATTGTAGCTCTGCTAGAATCTATGTTCCTGGATAGTTCTTTGTGACTGCTGTGTTAAATCACAGTGTGGTTACCCAAGGCTGTAATTAGAAATGAAATACTGTACTAGTAGAGAAAAGCAAGGGACACCACACTGTTCCTTCACTGAAAGCAGATGTGCTTCTGTGTGTGCAGATTGACTCTAGCAACTCAGACTACCGTTTGAGCTTCTCTGGCATAGAATGCTGTGTTTGTTGTAGCTGAAGGCAGTAATTTTATTCTCGTGACACATTAACATGTTTCCCTAATGACACAGATTGTCTGTAGACAATGAGGTATGATGAACCAAGACTTCAGGAAAGCTTTTCCAAACATCTGCCATAGAAACTGCAGTGTTCTCATGTCTCTATACAATATCTAGGGAATAAATTATTCCTGTATTTGCTATAAGCTGTTGAGCGTTTAACTCTGTTTTACATGATAAGTAGTGTTCTAGAAATTATTATAATTATTGTTTTGTGGGTTGTTGTGGTTTAGCCCCAGCCACCAACTAAGAACCACACAGCTGCTCGCTCCCTCCCTTCTCCCTGATGGGGTGGGGGAGAGAATCGGAAGAGTGGAAGTGAGAAAACTCATGGGTTGAGATAAGAACAGTTTAATAACTGAAATAAAATAGTAGTAATAATAATATTATTATTAAAGCAAGTAATGCATGATGCAACTGCTCACCACCCACTGACCGATGCCCAGCCAGTCCCCGAGCAGCGATCCCTGCCCCCCGGCCAACTCTCCCCAGTTTATATACTGAGCATGACGTCATATGGTACGGAATAGCCCTTTGGCCAGTGTGGGTCAGCTGTCCTGGCTGTGCCCCCTCCCAGCTTCTTGTGCACCTGGCAGAGCATGGGAAGCTGAAAAGTCCTTGACTAGTGTAAGCCCTACTTAGCAGCAACTAAAACATCAGTGTGTTATCAACATTATTCTCATCCTAAATCCAAAACACAGCACTATGCCAGCTACTAGGAAGAAAATTAGCTCTATCCCAGCTGAAACCAGGACAGTATCCACCCCTTATTCTATACCATCTATGTCATGCCCAGGTCCTATCCTTTCCAATACATTCCAATTAATCACCACCACTTTTCCAGTCTTTTGATATGTACACACAGATATCATTCCCTTAGTCCATGGGCCATCCCTCTAAAATGTCCGTTGAGTTCATTCGGTCCATGACTTTGGGCTTCATCTCTCATAACAGTCCTATAGGGCAGGAGAGATGGTGTGTGGTGTTGGGTTGTTGCATGCTGAAGCCAGTTATGGTTCTATCACCGCTGCACTTTGCTCGGTTCCATCAAAGTTCATTCTTCATTAATCTGGGTGATTCTTACTGTGATTCTGTTGATATAGCATATAGCCACCATAGAAGTGATGACATACAGTATTATATAGCAATTAACATCATACCATTCAGTTCATTGGCTATTTTCACCCAAAATCAAATCCCCTTGAGGTACACATTGCAGTGCATGTTTCGCATTCATGGATAACCTGTGCAATAGCGTCCATGGTCAGGTCCAGCCCTCGATCGCGAGCCCATTTGTCTGTTGCATCTCTTCCTTGATGGCCTGAGGTGTCATGGGCCCACCGAGCTATAAACAATCCACCCTCATGTTGCCAGTCCAGATCCACCTGAGCCACTTCAATCTTAGCAGCCCGATCCACCTGCTGGTTGTTTTGATGTTCTTCAGTGGCCCGACTCTTGGGTACGTGAGCATCTGAATCTACTGATGAACTAAATATAGAAATCTTCAGTCATTCTTAGCAGAGAATAACTAAGAAGGAAGTTTTCTACCTAATGTTCTAAGAGTGGGAAGAAAGGAATTCTACACAGACTGGGGTACTGCTTCTACTCCCTCATAATGGCTCTTCTAGTAAACACAGTATCACTTCTTTTACAGTAACATTAATTCAATAAACATTTAGTTTTGGGATAATAATAGTAATAACTGTACCAAACATCTCTTCTTTGTCTCTTTTAATTCTTTGCAGTTTGTCAGCTTCACCGGGAATTCCTCAGAGCTGGATCCAATGTTCTGCAGGCATTCACATTTTATGCCAGTGAGGACAAACTAGAGAACAGGGGCAATTATGTAGCTGAGGAAATAAGTGTGAGTAAAATACTATTTTGATGGAGATATGAAATAAGTGTATTCATTTCAAAAGGTTTAATAGAAAGAATTATCAAGTATTTTCACAGTTTGTCATAACAGTTTTGGTTATATTTGAGGACCAAAGAATGAGATGGTGCAATTTCAGAATTTGGAATAGTAAGAAAGACAAGGTTAAAGGGGAAAGAAAAAAAAAAAATAACAAAATGGGGCAAAGATGAAGAGAGGAAAAAGGATGCCCACATCTTATTTTTCCCATCTGAGGAGATAGTTTACTGGAGTTTTCATACAAAGTATAGGGAGGACTAAATGCACAGAGAGCAAAATCAATTGTAAAAAAAGAAATGCTTTAGCATCCAGAGAAACAAATCAACTGCAAAAATGGTGAAGAATCCTGGAGAATAATGACTTGCTAATAAGAACTGAATGTTTTTTTAGGACCATGTCTTCAATAAAATATCAACTAAAAAATCCAAGGTATACACTGTGGTCAGTATTCCCCTTCTCATGTGTAAGGGTAATCTGGTACAGTAACAGAAGTACTGTGTTGGTGTTTTCTTACCCCCTACACAGAGGAGTTGTAGGATGTTGGGTGCCTTCACTAGATGCAGGCCCCATCTCCACTGGGACTTCTGGCACAAACATTTCTAGATAGTTCCTTTGAGACTAGAAGATTTGTCGTTGGGTGTTTTCTCTGATCTTTTCCCCTTTGGTCCTATTGTCTATTATTTCAGCCTCTGGAAAATAGAGAAGATTCTCCAGGGCGCAGAGAGGAAGGAATATATTTATGTGAAGATATCCCAAGTCAGAAACTAGAACAATCTGGACACTAGGGAAACACTTGAGGCTTAATTAAGAGGTTAAGACATTAAAATGTCATATGACCAAATTTATCTGAAATGCTGTACCTTTACATTCAATAGATGCAACATCGAAATGTCTGAAGTGATATCCCAGAAACATAGTGCCTCTGGAACTAGCCATGCTGCAACGAAAAATGATAAGAGGGGTTGGGAAAGCAACTGGAAACTGGAATGCATTGCAGCAAAACTTTCAAGCTTGATTTGCTGCCAGTTCTAGAAGCAGTTTCCTCCAGGCTCTAACTGGTTTATGGCTCCAGCTCCTGGTGTTCCCAAACACGTACCTGAGCAGAAGTGCAAATGGAAGACACTCTGTCAGCAATAGCCTTAAAAATCATCTGGATGTTTTGAGGCAGCCATGGAAAACTTCAGCTGAGAGAAACCTATGTAGATTCTAAGTAGCCCATGGGCCACAAAGAAACCTGCTCTAATCAGTCCTTGTTATCTATCCCAAATAATGATTCTTTTCCAAAAATCTTTTTTTCCCAGCTTAACCTCTTTCACAAGCTGTTCTAGTCATCCTGGTTTGGGTATACAGGGAATGTGTCTTTCAGTCTAGGTGATTAATTAATCATATATAGTGATAAGTTTCCCTTTGCTATTCTTAAATTGGTAACTTTAACATCAGGTAATTAATGACATCCTTTTAAAAGTGCCTTAAATGACTCTATATCATATCATAGCTTAAATTTTGAAAATTATCAAAATACTAAAATAATACATTAAGAAATAGAATGAAAAATCAATTGAAATTACTACTTTTTTTTTCCATCCACAAAATCTCAGAATAGAAGCAGACACTTAAGTGTAACTAACTAACTTATTTTCTAAGAGGAAAAAAAAATTCTGCTTCACACCAAATATTTGCTTTTTTATAGACTATTTGTGTAAGATGTATTAAAGGTAATATGTTTTTGTATTAGTGTTTGATAATATGATAACTTATAAGTTGCAAGAAATCTGTTTCTTAATGTTTGTTATTTTTTTGAAAAATGCTGATCTTCCTAATCAATATTATAGAAAAATACATTTAAATTATAAATGAATATGAAGAACTCTTTTGTCCTTTTTGTGCTCTGAAATTACATGCATATCTCTGACCAGGTAAAAATGATGTAATCTATATTCATATAGTGCCAGAAAGTGAATGAAGCTGCTTGTGACATTGCAAGAGAAGTGGCTAATGAAGGTGATGCTTTAGTGGCTGGAGGACTCAGTCAAACACCATCATACTTAAGCTGCAAGGATAAAGCAGAGGTTAAAGCAGCCTTTCGAAAGCAACTAGATGGCTTTATGAAGAAGAATGTTGACTTCCTAATTGCAGAGGTAAATCTGTAAAAAAGTACATGCCTTCAGCTGGCACAGTGTGTTAACTTTAAGATGTCTAGTCTACTTTAGGGAATACAAGTATATATTGCTTCCTTCTTTAAAATTTTCTGTTATACTTTTATTCCAGTAGAATCAGATGTTTTCTAAATGCACAGCAGTATCTGCAAGCGTCCTAGAATAGGACCTTGAACCCTAAATTTCTATCATCTCAGTCAAGTCAAATTCTGTACCAGTACAAAGAGGATAGATTAATGTGATCTTGATTAGTTCCTGTTTCCTCCTGTACTCCGTAAGTAACCAACCTATGGTGACTTTTCTAGATGAAAATAGTTCTTCAGGGATAAATCCCTGATTAACCCCCTGTATGGGCATTCTTATTCTGAAACATGAGTATCTTTTTATTTTGGATTTAGTTTTCCTTCTGACTTTTTAAAATCCTTTTTTAACTGTGTGGTCAGTGAACTCAACTGAATTCTGTTAGTGTAAATCAGAAAAGAATCAAGTCATTGTATTGCTGGTGAATTTGGGGTCTGGATTAATGTGTTTATGTTTCATCTCCAAGAAACGAAAGTAGTCCACTTTTAATTTCTTTCAGTATTTTGAACATGTTGAAGAAGCTGTCTGGGCTGTTGAAGTCCTAAAAGAATCTAGGAAGCCAGTTGCAGCTACAATGTGCATTGTCCAGAAGGAGACATGCATGGCGTGCCCCCCGGACAATGTGCTGTCCGACTGGTAAAGGCTGGTAAGAATCTGTTTTAATCTGCACTTTAAAAGTATGGAACAAAGTTAAGTCCTTAATCATTGAGATAAATGGATGTGTATCTCAAGTAGATAGCTTCCCAATTATATTTGATGAAAGTTTTGAGCCTGTGGAAGAGTTTCTATGTGTACTTTACTAGAGCAGTCTTGTAAAAAAAAGTATGAAAATGCAGCTATAAAATCCTTATTAACCAGGATGGTATTGGGAGCAATAGCCACAGGCAGCTGATACTGAGTAGAACAAAATCCTAAAACTATTCAAAGTTGATTACAGACCCAGCCCCAAATTCTGGGCTCAGGATTATGAAACATAAGCAGAATCCAAAGCCGCCTTTGATTCTCTGCTCATGTTTTTAGAAATGTGTGGAGCACAGTTCAAATCCAGGATGAGAGAATAAGAGAATGAAAAAATTAATCTTATTGCCTATCAAATGCTGTGTTTTCTGCAGGACAAAGGGAAGGGCAGAAGGAATTAATCAGGGGCATGATGGACCGACCATACAGGGGTTTTATTATATCTGTTCTGAACTACTCTTTTCCTTTGGAGTTAAGAGTTGAAATCCAAAGGCAGAACCTGTGTTAGGAACCTGTTAGCTATTTGTATATGTGGCTGTACATAATCAGTCTTCACTGATTGAGCACTGATGAGAAAAGCAACTGCATGAGGGTGGGAGATGTGATTCCTCATCAGGAAGGTAAAGAGTGCAACTGAGATGTAAATGGAATGATCAGCCTCAGGAGAGTTGAGGCTGGCTCTAATCCAACTACCTTGTTGTCGTGGTTTAACCTCAGTCGGCAACTAAGCACCACACAGTCACTCGCTCACCCTCCTCCCCTTCCTGGTGGGATGGGGGAGAGAACTGAAAAAAAAAGTAAAACCTGTGGGTTGAGATAAAGACAGTTTAATAGGACAGCAGGAAGAGAAAATCATCATCATCATCATCATCATCATCATCATCATCATCATAAAAGAATATACAAAACAAGTGATGCACAATGCAATTGCTCACCACCTGCTGACCAATGCCCAGCCTGTCCCCGAGCAGCGATCCCTGCCCCCCGGCCAACTCCCCCAGCTTATATACTGAGCATGACGTCATATGGTACGGAATAGCCCTTTGGCCAGTGTGGGTCAGCTGTCCTGGCTGTGCCCCTTCCCAGCTTCTTGTGCACCTGGCAGAGCATGGGAAGCTGAAAAGTCCTTGACTAGTGTAAGCACTACTTAGCAGCAACTAAAACATCAGTGTGTTATCAACATTATTCTCATCCTAAATCCAAAACACAGCACTATGCCAGCTACTAGGAAGGAAATTAGCTCTATCCCAGCTGAAACCAGGACGCTTGTGTTCATAGTGCTGGTGTACAGATGGACTGCTCTGCTTATGGAGTGCTGTGGCTAAGAACTTTCACCTCCCACTTCCTAGGGAGATGTGACTTGAACTTATTTATTTTCCTCCTCCTAGGTGCTTCTATTGTTGGAGTCAACTGCCATTTTGACCCAGATACCTCCCTGGAAACTGTGAGACTGATGAAAGAGGGCTTGCACGCTGCTAAACTGAAAGCTCACCTGATGTCCCAACCACTTGCTTTCCATACACCTGATTGTGGGAAGCAAGGATTTATTGACCTTCCAGAATTTCCCTTTGGTAAGACAAGGGTATCTTTTTTTTTTTTTTTTAATTTATTTACTGTCTGTTCCTTTTTTTCCCCTAGCTTTTAGCAAAGCTGAAACTGCAAGGCATCCTCCTGTACAATAGGATCAGTCTCAATTATCCTGTCTGGCATTCTGCATAGATGGATTGGGTTAAAGATCATCCAGATAATGAGAGTATTTCAGCAGTATCACAGCATGTATCACAGCATGTGACTGAAAGTGAAATTATGATGAAAACAGTTAAAGTGCCACAACCTAAATCAATTAAAAAAAAATGTTGTTTTTTTTTTTCTTGTGCTATAGAACCTTGTTCAGGACAGCTGTAAAATAGTCCAAAGAAATTAACAAGAGCAAATACACTAAAAACAACCCAGACTTTAAATGCCTTTGGACTGGAGCTCCCCAGCATTCTCGGTTGTGACGTCTAGCCCATGAGCCCTATAATGTTTACCTGCATAGGGATTTAATGTATAATGCATATGCAGAGCTGGATCATTAGTATAGGTGCATGATTCTTGCACTCATAATGGTTCAGTCTTGCAAGTGTAACTGTCTAAGATAAGTGAGATTAGAGAGAAAGCAGAAGAGGGAATATGTTCTTTGATGTTGCTTACAAATGGATTAGCAGTTTGGAGATGGATTCATCACTCTTATGCTCAGCAGAAATTCTACCCAAAAGACCGAAAGATTCAGCCACTTTATGTGTATATAAGGCTTGTGTATTTAGGGCTTATTCCCACCTGGGATGTAGAAGGTCACATCCTCTTAAGATAAGAGGAAAAAAGCAGCCTAAACATTTTAAAATTGATTAGAAAAATGCCTTCATTTTCAGATATCATACATTCTTCTTTTCAAGATCAGCCTATAAAATAAGGTATTAAAACAACTGAAACTTGAATTTTTAGGAAAAAAAAAAAGATATGGATGTGATTTTCAGGAAGATATTTTATTTTAAAAGTCCTCTCTACGTAAATGAAGGAAAAAGAATAAAGCATGAGCCTGAGGCATTCATTAGATAATAACAACATGTCTGGGTTCTGAAAATACTCTGGGATGTTTAAAAGTGTCAGGAACTCATTTATCCTATTCATTCCTTCGTATAACTCCTCTGATTGCAAGCAAAAATGATAGAACAGATGCAGTAAGTAATCAAGTTAATTGAAGGATTCACTCTTTGGTTTGTTATGGTTCTTGGTTTGTATGTTATAAGCAAACTGTATGAGATGTCAGTTTTCAGAAATTTCATGAGTCAATTGGAGAAGCCTGGTTCTGTGAATGTTTGCACTACCCAGAAGGAGCAACTGATCACTTGATGGCAGAGAAGTAGTTTGGTAAATCATTGTTAAACTGACCCAGTTGACTCTGCTTTTTGTGGAAGGCAATATGCACAAAGAGGCATTTAGGTATTTGAAGTGTACATAACCTCTGTACAGGCCAACAAGATCTCAGTTTCTAGAAAAGCATTGGCTATGTTGTATTGGCAAACTCCAGCATCTAGATACCAGCAGTATTTATTTATCTTTAGAACTTTTTCCAGTTTTCTGTGTTTTCCCTTCTGTGTTACTGCAATTGCTCTCAAATGTCACCAGTTAAGCAAGGACAATGTTTTAGACAGAAAAGTCCTGGTCAGTCAAAGCATACCCAGTTATCTCAAGAGTAGACGTACAGAGGGGCTAAATCTAGGCGCACATTACAATCTTCTCATCAGAAGTTGATGAAAATTTCAATATCTTTTTACTGTAAATGATAACATAAACTGTTAAGCTAGAGATATTTAATTCTGAATAAAGCCAAGAAAAATACTGTACATTGACAGGCACGGAAAATAGAATGTTAGTCATTTTTGGGAGGGGGGAAGAAAACCCCACAAAACGTGATCTATGTGGCAACTTCTTTTCATAGCATACTGCTTGTTTTCAATCACCATGTTTCACCATGTGTGGCCAGTTCTTATGGCGGAGTCTATCCATGTTTCTTCAGAGCTGTTAGGTTGGTGCTGTCCTTATGCTCCTGAAACACAAGGACTGATTGTGACAGGGTGGGTGACGGAGAAGACAGGGAAACACCCTATACTGTTCTCCTGGAGTTTAGTTGCTTATACGGGTATAAATTGAGTGCAAGATGCTGCATTCTTACTGTTGATCGTTTTGTATCAATTTTGCATTAGCTTTTTAATGATATATGAGAGACAAGGAAATCATGAATTGATGCTTCTGATGCTTTCTCTCACATCTGCAGGACTGTACACAAACTTTTATTTAAACAGCTTTCTAAGATAGCTTAATCTGGTTTTCCTTCTGATATTAGACCATCTATTTTTCCGTTGTCCAGTCTTTCCCTCTGAGACCAATAATTTTCTGTTTAAGACCATTTCATTTTTTTCCCTTCTGTTTTTTATTTTCTGAATCTGTCTCTTTAACTACTCACTGGACTTTGAGCAGATCTGCTTTGCATCACCTTCTTGCATATTAGGCATTTCTGGGACAGGATGTAGGAAGAAGAATCCTACTTCTGCTGTGGTGCTGGAACCTTACTACCTCACCACGGCTTCTTTGCCTAGAGGAATGTTCAGTGCCCAGACATCATGCTGCACTCTCCTCATAACCAAGCTGATTCATCTCCTGCAGATGTGCATAAAGAAGTGGGAGGATTTTTATTCCTTTATTCCTGTATTTTTATTCCTTCAAGTTTCTTCTCCAGTCCCTGGTCTTTTCTTTCCAGTTCTGCAACTCCTGTGCCTCCTTCCCTTTCAGGTGTGCTTTTCCTTGTTCTTCTCACTTTCTGTTCCTTTCCTTCCACACGTCTTTCCTCTCAGCTCTGGCGTCCCTCCGCTCTGCTTACCACAACCTGCAACACGAAGAGGGGTTCAAAAGAAAGGTTGCATCTTAGCCATCCTAAGTCATCTACACACAGAACTTTCCACAAGGAAGTGGCTTGAGGCAGCAAACTGCTTATGGATGGGCTTATAACTAAGTAAGGGATGGGCTAAGAAATAGCTACAGATCCCAGCTGTCAGCGAAACAACTGCCTGCCATTAGCTGGTCATGGAAAAAAGTGTAGTAAGCATTCCTGAGGAATAACAAGCAGGCTTATTCCTGTTGCAGGTAGGCTGATGATACCTTCTCCTTTCACAGATTAGAGTACTGTAATCAGATTTCCCAGATATTGATTGTTCATTAAGAACTCTTTGGACTTGTGGGCATAACATTGAAAGTGCTCCAGTACTTCAGCTAAGAACTCTGGCAGAATGGCAAGCATGTGACTTAGGGCTTGATCAGTCTCAGAAGATATTAGGTGCTGTTTTTCAAAGCCAAAGCAGCTTACAACAAGCATAGCTCAGCAAAGCATAACAGAATCTAAAAGCTAGACTCCTGAAAGTTTGCATTATTAATTCTAGCTCAGACAGCTCAAACATCTACATCTACAACCAGTTTTGCAAATAGTGTGCAAGTGTCTCAATAATGTGATTTCTTACAAAAAAATGCGGTGAACTGGAGCATGGTGAAAATTTAAGATATGAATGTCTTTGCAGGTCTGGAGCCAAGAATTGTAACTAGATGGGATGTTCAAAAATATGCAAGAAAGGCCTATGATTTAGGAATTCATTTCATTGGAGGCTGCTGTGGATTTGAGCCATATCACATCCGAGCAATAGCTGAGGAGCTGGCTCCTGAAAGAGGATTTTTGCGAGAAGCTTCTGAGAAACATGGCAGCTGGGGCAATAACCTGAGCATGCATACCAAACCCTGGGTCAGAGCAAGGTATGTATATCTGAACTGGAAAGCACACCAGCACCCTCCTTATAAAGGCTTACATTGGTCCATGCAGCAGACTAGCTTAACCAATATGGAGGTCTAAATATAACCGTAAACATTCTGTGTTAATAATTTTGAAGAATTAAATTTGATCTGGGAGCAGTAAAAGGGGCAAAGGGGCAGTAGGAGAGCTACAAAAATTCTCATCCCTCTTCAAAATGAACATTTGGTCTGAATTAATGTGAAAGTAATGAAAGTTTTGTAATATTTCCTTTTCTTTCTTTAGGGCAAGAAGAGAATACTGGGAGAATCTGAGGCCTGCTTCAGGCAGGCCATATTGTCCTTCAGTCTCAAAGCCAGATGGCTGGGGGGGGGGGGGTAACCAAAGGAACCAGAGAGCTGATGCAACAGAAAGAAGCAACAAGTGAACAACAGCTGAAAGAGCTCTTTCGGAAACAGTTGTTCCAATCCACTGCAGTTGTCTAAATGTTAGAATGATTTATCTACAGACCATCTCATGCTTCACAAGAAAAATCTGTGAAGATGAGTGCCCCGTTGATTTATCAGTTAACATCTAATGAAAGAGACAAAATGCAAAAATAATGTGATTACAGATTAATATGTCAAACTGATAATAAAATCTTTCTCTGGACGAATAGTTTAGAGAAGACACAGTCAGAAGGAGTTTTGGATTCTCATAACAACTGAGCTTCTTGTTAGCTAGGTGCCATCAACTGGGTAGACACAGAAATACGTGGAAAGTAATAATTGACTCAACTCACCTGTGAAAAGAGAAAAAGCCATCTATAAATACAGTATCCATGGACTTCCACTCCTGAGTCTGTTTTCAGTTTGGGATTATGTAGGAATTTCCTCAGGATTTGTTGAAGGCTACTTCAGGGACACACAAGCTGCCAATGCTTCAGACACACAGTTATCTGTAGCCACTTTCTTGACTTCAAGAGAATAAAAGTAAACTAGAAAAATGCATCTTATAAATGGAATCAAAAGATAAGGAAAATGAGAATGAGCTCTTGCAGGAATTTCTTACATGCAGGAGAAAGGTTCAGAGAACTTTTAGGAAAGAAAAATGACAGGTAAATAACTCACTGTTTTTGTCTCAGGGTACCACGTACACAAGATTTACTTCTCTGGAGACTAAAACGGTTAAGAGATTATTCTGAAATTTTGAAAAGTCAAATAAATTAAAAGTAATATGATGGAATAGTATTGTATTATCTTCACACCTTAAATCATGAAGCTCAAACAGAATAACGTATCTCCAGTAAACCACTGTAATTTTCAAATGATCCAGCTGATTTCTGGATATCTCACTTGAAACACTTGGTTATCTCAAAATAGCATTTAAAACTGAAGCTTCCTAAAATATAACTCCCGTATATAAGCGTAGTAAAACATTCCATGATTCTGTTTAAGCTGATTGATTCAGTCTAGAGAAAATTAGCTATAAGAAGAGATGAAAAACCCTGTTAGGAAATAGATTAATCCACCTAAGTTAAGAAAACCCAAGGACATCTGTACGCTGAATTTGTTGAGAAGCGTTTTCTTACAAAGGATATCACTACACTTGGAAACCATAAAGGACACGTTTCCATAGTTAATTTTTGTGAATTACCACACAACTTTCAGATTTCTCTCTAGAATCCCATTCCCACCCATTCTACATTAAAGCCACTACTTTTATGAAAAATATGATTCTTGAAGTTAGAGTGTTGAAAGCTTTTGTTGGGCTACTTTTTATGTATAAGCTTATTTCATTATTTCTATCCGTGTTGATATGCTGCAGTTCAGGAAACTTATAAACATGCAACACTTTAGTGGGAAACTTCAAATATCCTTTTCAGACTGTTATTGGCAGACAGATTTTTAGAGAAAGCCATCTGCCTTCATCATGCTTATAACAAATTGAAATAGTTACTAGCTGGAATTTTTGCCTGAAAGCCAAAAGTAGACAAATCAAGAAAGTGGATATTTTAAAATGTAGATTATTTGGAAAGCATCCATGTAAGTATATATGCACTACATTAAACTTCTTCCTAAACCCTTCCGGAAGTTCTCCCTGCGTAAAGCAGAATAACGCAAAATCTGCAAAACAAAAGGGGCAGATCTTTGATCGCCACCAAAATGCATGCATGCAAAAGACATATGCATAATAAAGAGGCTTAAAATACAAGCTACAATTGCTACATAAGTGTTTTGAACGATCATTACCAGTTTAGAGACTTCCTGTGGCAAAGGATGCAGCTTGACCATCATACTATATGTAAGCAGCTGGACTGATTTTTTTTTTTAAAACAGTCCAAGCATATAAAAATTCCTATTGAAGTGAATGAGTTCACAACAGACTATTTAAGAACTATGGTATTTAAGAAGATGATAAAATATGATTTTAAGCACTTAATTTTAGATACTCAGTTTAAAAAGGGCCAAATTTTAACAGACACTAATCATGATGAGAAACACTGAAAAGGAGTTTTGAAGTCATTCAAACTAAGAGCTGACACAAGGGGGGAGCTATACAAGCCCTATTTGATTCATATCACAGGCTGGGCTTAGAAAGAAATTGACAATGGGATGAAAATAAGTTGACAGGGTGCTTTATTGATCACTACAGAAGCCCCAAACTCTCTGGGGGAAAAAAAAAAACAAAAAACCACAAAGCAACCAAAAAAAGGCAAAGCACGCAAGACTGAGAAGCAAAGTCAACAAAGCTTTATTTCCCATTTCTTTCTGTGTAACATTTTGGAGAAGGGTAAAGGAACTGTTAGATTTGTTAAAGCTTTCTAATGGCTTATTACATGACTTGTGAAGGAAATAAGACACAGGCTGGCAGCGCAATCCTAGGAAATTTGTTTCCTTAACAAAGCTTGCCTGAAAACTTAGATAAGTGGAAGTGAAAGGGTTTTTAGAAGTTCACCTCCTATATTTAGTACCCTAAGGCAGGATCAGCTACTCATAGGAGATATTTGTTTAACCTGTGTGGCTATGCACTAATGATGGAGCTTCTGTGCCAACCTCAGGCACTGTGGTAACGTCACTCTTCTTAACAAAGTTTTCCTAATTTGACTATTCCTTGATGGGATTTAAATCCATTATTTCTTTTCAGCTCATTACAGACACGAAGAATTTATTCCCTTTGTCTTTGCTGAAGTCTTTTATGTATTTGAAGATTTGCATACATTCCTTGTTTCTCTCTCTCAATTGAACAGACCCTGTTCATTCATTCTTTCCCTGTGGCCTCCGAGTCTGTGAATCATCATAAACCCAGAGATCACCTCCATCAGATCTTTTCTCGGGGCTTCCTAGCTCTATGTTTGTGGGGTTTTTTTGTTGGTGGTGTTGGTTTTTTTTGTTTTTTTTTTTTTTTTTTTTTTTTACCTGGAAGCAAAAGTGAAGTGATCTGAACCTTGGAAGTTCAGATCCAGAAGAGAAAATCCGAAGTCTTTGATATCTAAAGAATAAACCTTTACTCACAAGGCTGAATGTAAGGACAAGAGAGTGAGGAGGAAGGAGCGGCAGAGACAATGTGTAATGAACTGACCACAACCTCCATTCCCAGTCCACCTGTGCTGCTTGGGGGTAGGAGGTAGAGAAATCGGGAGTAAAGTTAAGCCCGGGAAGAAGGGAGGGGTTGGGGGAAGGTGGTTTAAGATTTGGTTTTATTTCTCATTATCCTACTCTGAGTTGATTGGCAATAAATTAAATTAATTTCCCCAAGTCGAGTCTGGTTTGCCTGTGATGGTAATTAGTGAGTGTCCTTATCTCGACCCATGAGCCTTTCATCATATTTTTTTTTTTTTTCTCCCCCATCCAGTTGAGGAGGGGGAGTGATAGAGCAGCTTGGTGGGCACCTGGTGTCCAGCCAAGGTCAACCCGTCACACTGTTCTTTTGAGAAGAGAGTTTTCTAGGAGTCCTGCCGAATCTGAAATCTCCATGTACCACAAATTTCTTCCTAAAGCAGTTGGTAGCGCAAGGCTTCTTTTTCAACTCTATACACGAATGCAGTGGTAGGTTCAGCGACAATTTTTAACCTAAACATTACAAGAAGTGGATTCATATAGCTGTCTTGTTCTACGCCATTGACTTTATAAAATATCTAACAAACTAATCTCATTTCATCCTGCAATGTGTTAAATTATTTTAAGTATAGATACCATTGAAATAGGATGGGCAGAATATTATCATAAAGTATATTATTTCAGCATCTTGCTTTACTACAAAAATTCTTCTGTATTACTTTTTCTTTATGTTCCACTTTATTGACAGAGATGTTATCTGACAAGTTTTATATGAGCTATCAACCTCCACTACATACAATTACATGGAATTATGATACTAAATTTGGTCAACAGTGTATACATCTGTATACACACAGCTCCTGAGACACACAGTAATCAATTAAATCCCAAATTTAGGAATCTGAAGATGGAATTTCCATATATTTTAGTCAACTTCACCTCAGAGCTTCTGTGTCCGGTAAAGGTGTAAATCTGAAAAGAAAAGCAAATTTGGGTAACAGGACTTGATGCAATCAGAGTGAAGGACAGTTGCAAAGAAATGGATTTCAAAGCAGATTCAAGAAATGTATGTTTGGAATAGGGAGACGAAGCACGATTCTATCATCTCATGACTAACAAAGCAACAGCAAACGCATCGATCAAAGGATGCTTTACAAGCATTACCAGTTATCGATGGGTGGTTCAAGAGCATGGGCGTTTTGTAGCATTCATTTGCAAACATTTGCATGTCATTATTTCAGTGCCGTTGAAGAAAGAGACCAACTGGCAACTAAAACACGGGAGGGAAATGGTCAAAAGCAAATAAGCCCTGCTATGCGATTTACCTGCTTGCAAATCAAGAGAGTGCTATAAAGAGACTGAACCTGTTCAGCCCAGTAGGCTGGTCTTTGCCTTTTGGCAGAGAGAGTAGCAAGCTTTGTAGCAGGTGCTATGCAAAATCCCTTGATTTTTATTTCTAATCAAACAAAAAAGTAGGGCCGTTCCACCCAAGAAAAAAAAAGAATAAAAAGACCCTACTATTCTTTGGGTCAAGCAGCAGTGTTCTTCTGCCACATTGGGAAGGAAGGGAAGTCTTTTCCTGTAAAGGGAAAGGCTTGTATGCAAGTAAGCTTGCACGTTCTTTTCAATTATGTCAGTTGGCCTGCTGGAAGATCCTCCTGGCTCTTCCTACAAACCTTTCTGTAAAAAGGCATTTCTTAGTAGTATCACAGTACTACAGCGTTAAGAAAAAGCAAAGATGTGTCCTCTTAAGGCAAAAGCTCTACAAAATCTTTAATTTTTTAAAAAAAATCTTGTTTCTCACCATATAATTTCTGCTCAGACTTTCTATAGGAAGAAATGTCATCAAATTGTACTTTAAATACAGAGGCTTGTAGCAATCTGTGCAAATACTGCCTCCTGGCGACTCTTTGTATGGCTACACGATGGAGGAAGGTGGACTCTCAAATGGCTTCTCAAATTTGTATACACAGACAGAAATCAGAAGAGCAATTAATTTCTATTTAATTTCAGAACAGACTTAATTACACCTGTATTTGTTACTTAACAAGGAAGTTTTTTTCTTTATAAGCACTGTCAAAGCTAATTACGTCTCCAGTTGTGCAACATTTCATTCTTATTTTACTGCCGGAATAAAAGGGCTGGACTGAAGTTTTTCTTTGAATATGGCTAGATCAGCTCTTTATTTTAAAAATACCTCTCTCCATGGTGGTCCACTTGCCTGGGTGACATAGAACATCTGCCTTGAAGGGATACCTTTCCTTCATCCTGACAGGAGTCGCCTCCAGAGGCTGAGGGCTTGTGCCCCTTTTCCAATCGCTTTGTCAATGCCCCCTTCCCTAGAAAGGGATCCCAGCTGCTTGGCTTCCCTAGCCTCTAATTCCTAGAGAGGGGGGAGAGAATTGAAAAAAAAGGGAAAAAAAAAAGGAAAATTCGTGGGTTGAGATAAAGACAGTTTAATAGGACAGAAATGGAAGGGAAAATAATAACATTAATGATAAAAGAATATACAAAACAAGTGATGCACAATGCAATTGCTCACCATCTGCTGACTGATGCCCAGCCAGTCCCCGAGCAGCGATCCCTGCCCCCCCGGCCAACTCCCCCCAGCTTATATACTGAGCATCACGTCATATGGTACGGAATAGCCCTTTGGCCAGTCTGGGTCAGCTGTCCTGGCTGTGCCCCTTCCCAGCTTCTTGTGCACCTGGCAGAGCATGGGAAGCTGAAAAGTCCTTGACAAGTATAAACACTACTTAGCAACAACTAAAACATCAGTGTGTTATCATCAACATTATTCTCATCCTAAATCCAAAACACAGCACTATGCCAGCTCATAGGAAAAAAAAAAAATTAACTCTATCCTAGCCGAAACCAGGACACAGAGAAAAAGGTAAACCCAGCTGTGAGGATTGTTCTGTGCCAGGGAAGGAAAACGTCCTATATACATGTCAAGTGTGTGTCACAAATAAAGGCTGGCAAATGTGGGATCCAGCAGAAAAGAACCTACAAGATGTCCCTTCTAAATTTAAAACTGCAGCAGAGAACAAAATAGAAAAAAATTAACAAAGGTATTTTGGACTCTTGAAACTTTAAGCAAAGGGAAGAGTCTGCCAAAGCAGGACTCCCTGTAGCAAACCTCAAGATAATGCACTTCAGTCTCAACACACCATAACCATCCATATATGTCTGGAAACTAATAACACACTGGCAGTCTGGGCCCTAAATTCTATCTTTAGGCACTATCTGCCTGCCCTTCAACAAAAAACTTGAGACTTAAATAATGAAAATATTGATCAAATTCACTAGACACTCAATGGGAAAAGAAAAACTAGAAAAGTCGAGCTGAAATTTTGAAATTAATGACATTTTTTTAGGAAAAATTTCAGCTCGACTTTTCTAGTGCATTAAAATATGTGGCGTTCAGACAATCCAGTGCTCACTGAAGAGCAGTACCAGAAGTAGAACTAAAGCCTTGTGGTTTACTCAGTTTCCTACAATAAAGCCATAAAAATATCATGTAGTTCTCCATCAGCTAAGTTCCCAGTGAATGAGTCTATGATCTGTGGGCAATTGCAGCACTTTGCTGAAGTTGCTGGCATGCTAATTATCTTCCACTCAGCCTATTTGAGGAAACAATTTAGAGGGACCCCTTTGTTTAGCGATGGCGAAAATTGCAGCAAATCAGTCCCACAGAGACTAAGCCACGCTGAGGGTGGGGCAACAGCTGAGCTGTAGGGTCCCATGGGTTCTCCTCGAGTATGGGAAGTAGCACAGATGTATGGGATTGATTTGAATGCAGAACATTATGTGTATGTATAGGCATGCATAAGTATACATGTTTTTAACAAACAGTGCAGTGAAGAGAAACTGTGCAGATGCAGACAAACAAGTCAGCAAAAAAAAAAGCAAGACGTGACCAGAGAAACAGCAGCAGGACCACTACCATGAACAAAACGAAAGCAGCTTTTGAGCTGTCTGTGCTGAAAAAGGCTTGGAACTGAGAACAGAGAAACTTGCTCTTGTTACTTGAGTTCAAATATACTAAAAGAAATACACAGCCTCTCTAAAAGCACTGGATTGCATTAAAAAATACCTAGCTACATCTTCCGTTTCTTCTTTTACTGGAAATAGCCCCTGAGATTCCTCCCAAACGGATTCATTATTCATGCTGAAACGGAGAAACAATATTAAGGTAGAAAATTTGGGAAGCCGTACAGGAATTGGAACTAAAATCTGAAATCAGAAGACTATCTGGAACGTCTCTGCAACCAGTTTAATTTCTGTGTTTTGGGTGTATGCTTTTGAAACTGAAAAAAGGAACGCCTTCAACTATCATTAATTTATCATTAAAAGTAGTAATATCTGACTCCACCTAAGCCAGATAAGCCTACCCTGAGTTCTGTTCAAGTGGCCCCTTAAACACTGTGGTCAAATTACACTGAAGCCAGTCTCTTGGTAATTGTTTAACAAAAGAAATATGTTGCCACCACCTATTGTCCCATTGCAGGTTGCCCTTTTTATACCTGCCTTTTCCCATACTTTTATTACACAATCAGGACCTATGTCTGGGAAGGACCTCAACAGATCAGGCAGGACATCCCATTCTCCCAGAACGTAATCCACTGCAGGTAACCTGTTCCTGCCAGATGTCCCTGCCATCTCTTTTCTGAAATGGCCAATAGGGATTTAATCATCACATTCACTTTTGCTTCCAGGTTAAAAAAAAAAAACAACCAAAAAACCCAAAAAACCAACACCACCAACAAAAAAACCCCACAAACATAGAGCTAGGAAGCGCCGAGAAAAGATCTGATGGAGGTGATCTCTGGGTTTATGATGATTCACAGACTCGGAGGCCACAGGGAAAGAACGAATGAACAGGGTCTGTTCAATTGAGAGAGAGAAACAAGGAATGTATGCAAATCTTCAAATACATAAAAGACTTCAGCAAAGACAAAGGGAATAAATTCTTCGTGTCTGTAATGAGCTGAAAAGAAATAATGGATTTAAATCCCATCAAGGAATAGTCAAATTAGGAAAACTTTGTTAAGAAGAGTGACGTTACCACAGTGCCTGAGGTTGGCACAGAAGCTCCATCATTAGGTGCATAGCCACACAGGTTAAACAAATATCTCCTATGAGTAGCTGATCCTGCCTTAGGGTACTAAATATAGGAGGTGAACTTCTAAAAACCCTTTCACTTCCACTTATCTAAGTTTTCAGGCAAGCTTTGTTAAGGAAACAAATTTCCTAGGATTGCGCTGCCAGCCTGTGTCTTATTTCCTTCACAAGTCATGTAATAAGCCATTAGAAAGCTTTAACAAATCTAACAGTTCCTTTACCCTTCTCCAAAATGTTACACAGAAAGAAATGGGAAATAAAGCTTTGTTGACTTTGCTTCTCAGTCTTGCGTGCTTTGCCTTTTTTTGGTTGCTTTGTGGTTTTTTTGTTTTTTTTTTTTCCCCAGAGAGTTTGGGGCTTCTGTAGTGATCAATAAAGCACCCTGTCAACTTATTTTCATCCCATTGTCAATTTCTTTCTAAGCCCAGCCTGTGATATGAATCAAATAGGGCTTGTATAGCTCCCCCCTTGTGTCAGCTCTTAGTTTGAATGACTTCAAAACTCCTTTTCAGTGTTTCTCATCATGATTAGTGTCTGTTAAAATTTGGCCCTTTTTAAACTGAGTATCTAAAATTAAGTGCTTAAAATCATATTTTATCATCTTCTTAAATACCATAGTTCTTAAATAGTCTGTTGTGAACTCATTCACTTCAATAGGAATTTTTATATGCTTGGACTGTTTTAAAAAAAATCAGTCCAGCTGCTTATATATAGTATGATGGTCAAGCTGCATCCTTTGCCACAGGAAGTCTCTAAACTGGTAATGATCGTTCAAAACACTTATGTAGCAATTGTAGCTTGTATTTTAAGCCTCTTTATCATGCATATGTCTTTTGCATGCATGCATTTTGGTGGCGATCAAAGATCTGCCCCTTTTGTTTTGCAGATTTTGCGTTATTCTGCTTTACGCAGGGAGAACTTCCGGAAGGGTTTAGGAAGAAGTTTAATGTAGTGCATATATACTTACATGGATGCTTTCCAAATAATCTACATTTTAAAATATCCACTTTCTTGATTTGTCTACTTTTGGCTTTCAGGCAAAAATTCCAGCTAGTAACTATTTCAATTTGTTATAAGCATGATGAAGGCAGATGGCTTTCTCTAAAAGTCTGTCTGCCAATAACAGTCTGAAAAGGATATTTGAAGTTTCCCACTAAAGTGTTGCATGTTTATAAGTTTCCTGAACTGCAGCATATCAACACAGATAGAAATAATGAAATAAGCTTATACATAAAAAGTAGCCCAACAAAAGCTTTCAACACTCTAACTTCAAGAATCATATTTTTCATAAAAGTAGTGGCTTTAATGTAGAATGGGTGGGAATGGGATTCTAGAGAGAAATCTGAAAGTTGTGTGGTAATTCACAAAAATTAACTATGGAAACGTGTCCTTTATGGTTTCCAAGTGTAGTGATATCCTTTGTAAGAAAACGCTTCTCAACAAATTCAGCGTACAGATGTCCTTGGGTTTTCTTAACTTAGGTGGATTAATCTATTTCCTAACAGGGTTTTTCATCTCTTCTTATAGCTAATTTTCTCTAGACTGAATCAATCAGCTTAAACAGAATCATGGAATGTTTTACTACGCTTATATACGGGAGTTATATTTTAGGAAGCTTCAGTTTTAAATGCTATTTTGAGATAACCAAGTGTTTCAAGTGAGATATCCAGAAATCAGCTGGATCATTTGAAAATTACAGTGGTTTACTGGAGATACGTTATTCTGTTTGAGCTCTCATGATTTAAGGTGTGAAGATAATACAATACTATTCCATCATATTACTTTTAATTTATTTGACTTTTCAAAATTTCAGAATAATCTCTTAACCGTTTTAGTCTCCAGAGAAGTAAATCTTGTGTACATGGTACCCTGAGACAAAAACAGTGAGTTATTTACCTGTCATTTCTCTTTCCTAAAAGTTCTCTGAACCTTTCTCCTGCATGTAAGAAATTCCTGCAAGAGCTCATTCTCATTTTCCTTATCTTTTGATTCCATTTATAAGATGCATTTTTCTAGTTTACTTTTATTCTCTTGAAGTCAAGAAAGTGGCTACAGATAACTGTGTGTCTGAAGCATTGGCAGCTTGTGTGTCCCTGAAGTAGCCTTCAACAAATCCTGAGGAAATTCCTACATAATCCCAAACTGAAAACAGACTCAGGAGTGGAAGTCCATGGATACTGTATTTATAGATGGCTTTTTCTCTTTTCACAGGTGAGTTGAGTCAATTATTACTTTCCACGTATTTCTGTGTCTACCCAGTTGATGGCACCTAGCTAACAAGAAGCTCAGTTGTTATGAGAATCCAAAACTCCTTCTGACTGTGTCTTCTCTAAACTATTCGTCCAGAGAAAGATTTTATTATCAGTTTGACATATTAATCTGTAATCACATTATTTTTGCATTTTGTCTCTTTCATTAGATGTTAACTGATAAATCAACGGGGCACTCATCTTCACAGATTTTTCTTGTGAAGCATGAGATGGTCTGTAGATAAATCATTCTAACATTTAGACAACTGCAGTGGATTGGAACAACTGTTTCTGAAAGAGCTCTTTCAGCTGTTGTTCACTTGTTGCTTCTTTCTGTTGCATCAGCTCTCTGGTTCCTTTGGTTACCCACCCCCCCCCCCCAGCCATCTGGCTTTGAGACTGAAGGACAATATGGCCTGCCTGAAGCAGGCCTCAGATTCTCCCAGTATTCTCTTCTTGCCCTAAAGAAAGAAAAGGAAATATTACAAAACTTTCATTACTTTCACATTAATTCAGACCAAATGTTCATTTTGAAGAGGGATGAGAATTTTTGTAGCTCTCCTACTGCCCCTTTGCCCCTTTTACTGCTCCCAGATCAAATTTAATTCTTCAAAATTATTAACACAGAATGTTTACGGTTATATTTAGACCTCCATATTGGTTAAGCTAGTCTGCTGCATGGACCAATGTAAGCCTTTATAAGGAGGGTGCTGGTGTGCTTTCCAGTTCAGATATACATACCTTGCTCTGACCCAGGGTTTGGTATGCATGCTCAGGTTATTGCCCCAGCTGCCATGTTTCTCAGAAGCTTCTCGCAAAAATCCTCTTTCAGGAGCCAGCTCCTCAGCTATTGCTCGGATGTGATATGGCTCAAATCCACAGCAGCCTCCAATGAAATGAATTCCTAAATCATAGGCCTTTCTTGCATATTTTTGAACATCCCATCTAGTTACAATTCTTGGCTCCAGACCTGCAAAGACATTCATATCTTAAATTTTCACCATGCTCCAGTTCACCGCATTTTTTTGTAAGAAATCACATTATTGAGACACTTGCACACTATTTGCAAAACTGGTTGTAGATGTAGATGTTTGAGCTGTCTGAGCTAGAATTAATAATGCAAACTTTCAGGAGTCTAGCTTTTAGATTCTGTTATGCTTTGCTGAGCTATGCTTGTTGTAAGCTGCTTTGGCTTTGAAAAACAGCACCTAATATCTTCTGAGACTGATCAAGCCCTAAGTCACATGCTTGCCATTCTGCCAGAGTTCTTAGCTGAAGTACTGGAGCACTTTCAATGTTATGCCCACAAGTCCAAAGAGTTCTTAATGAACAATCAATATCTGGGAAATCTGATTACAGTACTCTAATCTGTGAAAGGAGAAGGTATCATCAGCCTACCTGCAACAGGAATAAGCCTGCTTGTTATTCCTCAGGAATGCTTACTACACTTTTTTCCATGACCAGCTAATGGCAGGCAGTTGTTTCGCTGACAGCTGGGATCTGTAGCTATTTCTTAGCCCATCCCTTACTTAGTTATAAGCCCATCCATAAGCAGTTTGCTGCCTCAAGCCACTTCCTTGTGGAAAGTTCTGTGTGTAGATGACTTAGGATGGCTAAGATGCAACCTTTCTTTTGAACCCCTCTTCGTGTTGCAGGTTGTGGTAAGCAGAGCGGAGGGACGCCAGAGCTGAGAGGAAAGACGTGTGGAAGGAAAGGAACAGAAAGTGAGAAGAACAAGGAAAAGCACACCTGAAAGGGAAGGAGGCACAGGAGTTGCAGAACTGGAAAGAAAAGACCAGGGACTGGAGAAGAAACTTGAAGGAATAAAAATACAGGAATAAAGGAATAAAAATCCTCCCACTTCTTTATGCACATCTGCAGGAGATGAATCAGCTTGGTTATGAGGAGAGTGCAGCATGATGTCTGGGCACTGAACATTCCTCTAGGCAAAGAAGCCGTGGTGAGGTAGTAAGGTTCCAGCACCACAGCAGAAGTAGGATTCTTCTTCCTACATCCTGTCCCAGAAATGCCTAATATGCAAGAAGGTGATGCAAAGCAGATCTGCTCAAAGTCCAGTGAGTAGTTAAAGAGACAGATTCAGAAAATAAAAAACAGAAGGGAAAAAAATGAAATGGTCTTAAACAGAAAATTATTGGTCTCAGAGGGAAAGACTGGACAACGGAAAAATAGATGGTCTAATATCAGAAGGAAAACCAGATTAAGCTATCTTAGAAAGCTGTTTAAATAAAAGTTTGTGTACAGTCCTGCAGATGTGAGAGAAAGCATCAGAAGCATCAATTCATGATTTCCTTGTCTCTCATATATCATTAAAAAGCTAATGCAAAATTGATACAAAACGATCAACAGTAAGAATGCAGCATCTTGCACTCAATTTATACCCGTATAAGCAACTAAACTCCAGGAGAACAGTATAGGGTGTTTCCCTGTCTTCTCCGTCACCCACCCTGTCACAATCAGTCCTTGTGTTTCAGGAGCATAAGGACAGCACCAACCTAACAGCTCTGAAGAAACATGGATAGACTCCGCCATAAGAACTGGCCACACATGGTGAAACATGGTGATTGAAAACAAGCAGTATGCTACGAAAAGAAGTTGCCACATAGATCACGTTTTGTGGGGTTTTCTTCCCCCCTCCCAAAAATGACTAACATTCTATTTTCCGTGCCTGTCAATGTACAGTATTTTTCTTGGCTTTATTCAGAATTAAATATCTCTAGCTTAACAGTTTATGTTATCATTTACAGTAAAAAGATATTGAAATTTTCATCAACTTCTGATGAGAAGATTGTAATGTGCGCCTAGATTTAGCCCCTCTGTACGTCTACTCTTGAGATAACTGGGTATGCTTTGACTGACCAGGACTTTTCTGTCTAAAACATTGTCCTTGCTTAACTGGTGACATTTGAGAGCAATTGCAGTAACACAGAAGGGAAAACACAGAAAACTGGAAAAAGTTCTAAAGATAAATAAATACTGCTGGTATCTAGATGCTGGAGTTTGCCAATACAACATAGCCAATGCTTTTCTAGAAACTGAGATCTTGTTGGCCTGTACAGAGGTTATGTACACTTCAAATACCTAAATGCCTCTTTGTGCATATTGCCTTCCACAAAAAGCAGAGTCAACTGGGTCAGTTTAACAATGATTTACCAAACTACTTCTCTGCCATCAAGTGATCAGTTGCTCCTTCTGGGTAGTGCAAACATTCACAGAACCAGGCTTCTCCAATTGACTCATGAAATTTCTGAAAACTGACATCTCATACAGTTTGCTTATAACATACAAACCAAGAACCATAACAAACCAAAGAGTGAATCCTTCAATTAACTTGATTACTTACTGCATCTGTTCTATCATTTTTGCTTGCAATCAGAGGAGTTATACGAAGGAATGAATAGGATAAATGAGTTCCTGACACTTTTAAACATCCCAGAGTATTTTCAGAACCCAGACATGTTGTTATTATCTAATGAATGCCTCAGGCTCATGCTTTATTCTTTTTCCTTCATTTACGTAGAGAGGACTTTTAAAATAAAATATCTTCCTGAAAATCACATCCATATCTTTTTTTTTTTTCCTAAAAATTCAAGTTTCAGTTGTTTTAATACCTTATTTTATAGGCTGATCTTGAAAAGAAGAATGTATGATATCTGAAAATGAAGGCATTTTTCTAATCAATTTTAAAATGTTTAGGCTGCTTTTTTCCTCTTATCTTAAGAGGATGTGACCTTCTACATCCCAGGTGGGAATAAGCCCTAAATACACAAGCCTTATATACACATAAAGTGGCTGAATCTTTCGGTCTTTTGGGTAGAATTTCTGCTGAGCATAAGAGTGATGAATCCATCTCCAAACTGCTAATCCATTTGTAAGCAACATCAAAGAACATATTCCCTCTTCTGCTTTCTCTCTAATCTCACTTATCTTAGACAGTTACACTTGCAAGACTGAACCATTATGAGTGCAAGAATCATGCACCTATACTAATGATCCAGCTCTGCATATGCATTATACATTAAATCCCTATGCAGGTAAACATTATAGGGCTCATGGGCTAGACGTCACAACCGAGAATGCTGGGGAGCTCCAGTCCAAAGGCATTTAAAGTCTGGGTTGTTTTTAGTGTATTTGCTCTTGTTAATTTCTTTGGACTATTTTACAGCTGTCCTGAACAAGGTTCTATAGCACAAGAAAAAAAAAACAACATTTTTTTTTAATTGATTTAGGTTGTGGCACTTTAACTGTTTTCATCATAATTTCACTTTCAGTCACATGCTGTGATACTGCTGAAATACTCTCATTATCTGGATGATCTTTAACCCAATCCATCTATGCAGAATGCCAGACAGGATAATTGAGACTGATCCTATTGTACAGGAGGATGCCTTGCAGTTTCAGCTTTGCTAAAAGCTAGGGGAAAAAAAGGAACAGACAGTAAATAAATTTAAAAAAAAAAAAAAAGATACCCTTGTCTTACCAAAGGGAAATTCTGGAAGGTCAATAAATCCTTGCTTCCCACAATCAGGTGTATGGAAAGCAAGTGGTTGGGACATCAGGTGAGCTTTCAGTTTAGCAGCGTGCAAGCCCTCTTTCATCAGTCTCACAGTTTCCAGGGAGGTATCTGGGTCAAAATGGCAGTTGACTCCAACAATAGAAGCACCTAGGAGGAGGAAAATAAATAAGTTCAAGTCACATCTCCCTAGGAAGTGGGAGGTGAAAGTTCTTAGCCACAGCACTCCATAAGCAGAGCAGTCCATCTGTACACCAGCACTATGAACACAAGCGTCCTGGTTTCAGCTGGGATAGAGCTAATTTCCTTCCTAGTAGCTGGCATAGTGCTGTGTTTTGGATTTAGGATGAGAATAATGTTGATAACACACTGATGTTTTAGTTGCTGCTAAGTAGGGCTTACACTAGTCAAGGACTTTTCAGCTTCCCATGCTCTGCCAGGTGCACAAGAAGCTGGGAGGGAGCAGAGCCAGGACAGCTGACCCACACTGGCCAAAGGGCTATTCCGTACCATATGACATCATGCTCAGTATATAAGCTGGGGGAGTTGGCCGGGGGGCAGGGATCTCTGCTCGGGGACAGGCTGGGCATTGGTCAGCAGATGGTGAGCAATTGCATTGTGCATCACTTGTTTTGTATATTCTTTTATGATGATGATGATGATTATTTTCTCTTCCTGCTGTCCTATTAAACTGTCTTTATCTCAACCCACAGGTTTTACTTTTTTTTTCAGTTCTCTCCCCCATCCCACCAGGAAGGGGAGGAGGGTGAGCGAGTGACTGTGTGGTGCTTAGTTGCCGACTGAGGTTAAACCACGACAACAAGGTAGTTGGATTAGAGCCAGCCTCAACTCTCCTGAGGCTGATCATTCCATTTACATCTCAGTTGCACTCTTTACCTTCCTGATGAGGAATCACATCTCCCACCCTCATGCAGTTGCTTTTCTCATCAGTGCTCAATCAGTGAAGACTGATTATGTACAGCCACATATACAAATAGCTAACAGGTTCCTAACACAGGTTCTGCCTTTGGATTTCAACTCTTAACTCCAAAGGAAAAGAGTAGTTCAGAACAGATATAATAAAACCCCTGTATGGTCGGTCCATCATGCCCCTGATTAATTCCTTCTGCCCTTCCCTTTGTCCTGCAGAAAACACAGCATTTGATAGGCAATAAGATTAATTTTTTCATTCTCTTATTCTCTCATCCTGGATTTGAACTGTGCTCCACACATTTCTAAAAACATGAGCAGAGAATCAAAGGCGGCTTTGGATTCTGCTTATGTTTCATAATCCTGAGCCCAGAATTTGGGGCTGGGTCTGTAATCAACTTTGAATAGTTTTAGGATTTTGTTCTACTCAGTATCAGCTGCCTGTGGCTATTGCTCCCAATACCATCCTGGTTAATAAGGATTTTATAGCTGCATTTTCATACTTTTTTTTACAGGACTGCTCTAGTAAAGTACACATAGAAACTCTTCCACAGGCTCAAAACTTTCATCAAGTATAATTGGGAAGCTATCTACTTGAGATACACATCCATTTATCTCAATGATTAAGGACTTAACTTTGTTCCATACTTTTAAAGTGCAGATTAAAACAGATTCTTACCAGCCTTTACCAGTCGGACAGCACATTGTCCGGGGGGCACGCCATGCATGTCTCCTTCTGGACAATGCACATTGTAGCTGCAACTGGCTTCCTAGATTCTTTTAGGACTTCAACAGCCCAGACAGCTTCTTCAACATGTTCAAAATACTGAAAGAAATTAAAAGTGGACTACTTTCGTTTCTTGGAGATGAAACATAAACACATTAATCCAGACCCCAAATTCACCAGCAATACAATGACTTGATTCTTTTCTGATTTACACTAACAGAATTCAGTTGAGTTCACTGACCACACAGTTAAAAAAGGATTTTAAAAAGTCAGAAGGAAAACTAAATCCAAAATAAAAAGATACTCATGTTTCAGAATAAGAATGCCCATACAGGGGGTTAATCAGGGATTTATCCCTGAAGAACTATTTTCATCTAGAAAAGTCACCATGGGTTGGTTACTTACGGAGTACAGGAGGAAACAGGAACTAATCAAGATCACATTAATCTATCCTCTTTGTACTGGTACAGAATTTGACTTGACTGAGATGATAGAAATTTAGGGTTCAAGGTCCTATTCTAGGACGCTTGCAGATACTGCTGTGCATTTAGAAAACATCTGATTCTACTGGAATAAAAGTATAACAGAAAATTTTAAAGAAGGAAGCAATATATACTTGTATTCCCTAAAGTAGACTAGACATCTTAAAGTTAACACACTGTGCCAGCTGAAGGCATGTACTTTTTTACAGATTTACCTCTGCAATTAGGAAGTCAACATTCTTCTTCATAAAGCCATCTAGTTGCGTTCGAAAGGCTGCTTTAACCTCTGCTTTATCCTTGCAGCTTAAGTATGATGGTGTTTGACTGAGTCCTCCAGCCACTAAAGCATCACCTTCATTAGCCACTTCTCTTGCAATGTCACAAGCAGCTTCATTCACTTTCTGGCACTATATGAATATAGATTACATCATTTTTACCTGGTCAGAGATATGCATGTAATTTCAGAGCACAAAAAGGACAAAAGAGTTCTTCATATTCATTTATAATTTAAATGTATTTTTCTATAATATTGATTAGGAAGATCAGCATTTTTCAAAAAAATAACAAACATTAAGAAACAGATTTCTTGCAACTTATAAGTTATCATATTATCAAACACTAATACAAAAACATATTACCTTTAATACATCTTACACAAATAGTCTATAAAAAAGCAAATATTTGGTGTGAAGCAGAATTTTTTTTTCCTCTTAGAAAATAAGTTAGTTAGTTACACTTAAGTGTCTGCTTCTATTCTGAGATTTTGTGGATGGAAAAAAAAAGTAGTAATTTCAATTGATTTTTCATTCTATTTCTTAATGTATTATTTTAGTATTTTGATAATTTTCAAAATTTAAGCTATGATATGATATAGAGTCATTTAAGGCACTTTTAAAAGGATGTCATTAATTACCTGATGTTAAAGTTACCAATTTAAGAATAGCAAAGGGAAACTTATCACTATATATGATTAATTAATCACCTAGACTGAAAGACACATTCCCTGTATACCCAAACCAGGATGACTAGAACAGCTTGTGAAAGAGGTTAAGCTGGGAAAAAAAGATTTTTGGAAAAGAATCATTATTTGGGATAGATAACAAGGACTGATTAGAGCAGGTTTCTTTGTGGCCCATGGGCTACTTAGAATCTACATAGGTTTCTCTCAGCTGAAGTTTTCCATGGCTGCCTCAAAACATCCAGATGATTTTTAAGGCTATTGCTGACAGAGTGTCTTCCATTTGCACTTCTGCTCAGGTACGTGTTTGGGAACACCAGGAGCTGGAGCCATAAACCAGTTAGAGCCTGGAGGAAACTGCTTCTAGAACTGGCAGCAAATCAAGCTTGAAAGTTTTGCTGCAATGCATTCCAGTTTCCAGTTGCTTTCCCAACCCCTCTTATCATTTTTCGTTGCAGCATGGCTAGTTCCAGAGGCACTATGTTTCTGGGATATCACTTCAGACATTTCGATGTTGCATCTATTGAATGTAAAGGTACAGCATTTCAGATAAATTTGGTCATATGACATTTTAATGTCTTAACCTCTTAATTAAGCCTCAAGTGTTTCCCTAGTGTCCAGATTGTTCTAGTTTCTGACTTGGGATATCTTCACATAAATATATTCCTTCCTCTCTGCGCCCTGGAGAATCTTCTCTATTTTCCAGAGGCTGAAATAATAGACAATAGGACCAAAGGGGAAAAGATCAGAGAAAACACCCAACGACAAATCTTCTAGTCTCAAAGGAACTATCTAGAAATGTTTGTGCCAGAAGTCCCAGTGGAGATGGGGCCTGCATCTAGTGAAGGCACCCAACATCCTACAACTCCTCTGTGTAGGGGGTAAGAAAACACCAACACAGTACTTCTGTTACTGTACCAGATTACCCTTACACATGAGAAGGGGAATACTGACCACAGTGTATACCTTGGATTTTTTAGTTGATATTTTATTGAAGACATGGTCCTAAAAAAACATTCAGTTCTTATTAGCAAGTCATTATTCTCCAGGATTCTTCACCATTTTTGCAGTTGATTTGTTTCTCTGGATGCTAAAGCATTTCTTTTTTTACAATTGATTTTGCTCTCTGTGCATTTAGTCCTCCCTATACTTTGTATGAAAACTCCAGTAAACTATCTCCTCAGATGGGAAAAATAAGATGTGGGCATCCTTTTTTCTCTCTTCATCTTTGCCCCATTTTGTTATTTTTTTTTTTTCTTTCCCCTTTAACCTTGTCTTTCTTACTATTCCAAATTCTGAAATTGCACCATCTCATTCTTTGGTCCTCAAATATAACCAAAACTGTTATGACAAACTGTGAAAATACTTGATAATTCTTTCTATTAAACCTTTTGAAATGAATACACTTATTTCATATCTCCATCAAAATAGTATTTTACTCACACTTATTTTCTCAGCTACATAATTGCCCCTGTTCTCTAGTTTGTCCTCACTGGCATAAAATGTGAATGCCTGCAGAACATTGGATCCAGCTCTGAGGAATTCCCGGTGAAGCTGACAAACTGCAAAGAATTAAAAGAGACAAAGAAGAGATGTTTGGTACAGTTATTACTATTATTATCCCAAAACTAAATGTTTATTGAATTAATGTTACTGTAAAAGAAGTGATACTGTGTTTACTAGAAGAGCCATTATGAGGGAGTAGAAGCAGTACCCCAGTCTGTGTAGAATTCCTTTCTTCCCACTCTTAGAACTTTCTTCTTAGTTATTCTCTGCTAAGAATGACTGAAGATTTCTATATTTAGTTCATCAGTAGATTCAGATGCTCACGTACCCAAGAGTCGGGCCACTGAAGAACATCAAAACAACCAGCAGGTGGATCGGGCTGCTAAGACTGAAGTGGCTCAGGTGGATCTGGACTGGCAACATGAGGGTGGATTGTTTATAGCTCGGTGGGCCCATGACACCTCAGGCCATCAAGGAAGAGATGCAACAGACAAATGGGCTCGCGATCGAGGGCTGGACCTGACCATGGACGCTATTGCACAGGTTATCCATGAATGCGAAACATGCACTGCAATGTGTACCTCAAGGGGATTTGATTTTGGGCGAAAATAGCCAATGAACTGAATGGTATGATGTTAATTGCTATATAATACTGTATGTCATCACTTCTATGGTGGCTATATGCTATATCAACAGAATCACAGTAAGAATCACCCAGATTAATGAAGAATGAACTTTGATGGAACCGAGCAAAGTGCAGCGGTGATAGAACCATAACTGGCTTCAGCATGCAACAACCCAACACCACACACCATCTCTCCTGCCCTATAGGACTGTTATGAGAGATGAAGCCCAAAGTCATGGACCGAATGAACTCAACGGACATTTTAGAGGGATGGCCCATGGACTAAGGGAATGATATCTGTGTGTACATATCAAAAGACTGGAAAAGTGGTGGTGATTAATTGGAATGTATTGGAAAGGATAGGACCTGGGCATGACATAGATGGTATAGAATAAGGGGTGGATACTGTCCTGGTTTCAGCTGGGATAGAGCTAATTTTCTTCCTAGTAGCTGGCATAGTGCTGTGTTTTGGATTTAGGATGAGAATAATGTTGATAACACACTGATGTTTTAGTTGCTGCTAAGTAGGGCTTACACTAGTCAAGGACTTTTCAGCTTCCCATGCTCTGCCAGGTGCACAAGAAGCTGGGAGGGGGCACAGCCAGGACAGCTGACCCACACTGGCCAAAGGGCTATTCCGTACCATATGACGTCATGCTCAGTATATAAACTGGGGAGAGTTGGCCGGGGGGCAGGGATCGCTGCTCGGGGACTGGCTGGGCATCGGTCAGTGGGTGGTGAGCAGTTGCATCATGCATTACTTGCTTTAATAATAATATTATTATTACTACTATTTTATTTCAGTTATTAAACTGTTCTTATCTCAACCCATGAGTTTTCTCACTTCCACTCTTCCGATTCTCTCCCCCACCCCATCAGGGAGAAGGGAGGGAGCGAGCAGCTGTGTGGTTCTTAGTTGGTGGCTGGGGCTAAACCACAACAACCCACAAAACAATAATTATAATAATTTCTAGAACACTACTTATCATGTAAAACAGAGTTAAAACGCTCAACAGCTTATAGCAAATACAGGAATAATTTATTCCCTAGATATTGTATAGAGACATGAGAACACTGCAGTTTCTATGGCAGATGTTTGGAAAAGCTTTCCTGAAGTCTTGGTTCATCATACCTCATTGTCTACAGACAATCTGTGTCATTAGGGAAACATGTTAATGTGTCACGAGAATAAAATTACTGCCTTCAGCTACAACAAACACAGCATTCTATGCCAGAGAAGCTCAAACGGTAGTCTGAGTTGCTAGAGTCAATCTGCACACACAGAAGCACATCTGCTTTCAGTGAAGGAACAGTGTGGTGTCCCTTGCTTTTCTCTACTAGTACAGTATTTCATTTCTAATTACAGCCTTGGGTAACCACACTGTGATTTAACACAGCAGTCACAAAGAACTATCCAGGAACATAGATTCTAGCAGAGCTACAATTCAAAGAGTCCCTGGAATTTGCCTGAACTATCGGGATCAAATTTCAGTTTTACAGCCTTTACACAGTCAAAACATTCCTAGTGCAGAGAGTATTCTTTTTCCTACATCATTAAAACAGGCTACTGAGCCCAACTAAAAGGACTGTCTCTGTATGTTTCTAGTGTTCTGTAGTTTGTTTTTCTATTCGCCCCCATGAAAAATCATTGATGAACACTAGTCAGGAAATGTGAAAAGGAAAAAATAATCTACAAATATTTTCACAAATGCTTTATGACATTTCCATAATAAACTAGATTTATTTACCCCCATGGTTAGTGCTCTTTAAATATGGTTCCTGCATTCCTAGAAGAATGTTTGGGATTTGTGTGAATAAGGATGGAGACATTGGTAGGCAAATGAAACATAATCTAACACGTATGAATAAGGAACTTTATATCCCAAACTATCAGGTATGTGAACAGCAGACTCTTGAATGGGTCTGCATTTGGAGGGAAAGAATAGCATTATAAGTAAAGTATCAGCCTGAATCTCATTCAATCCCAGGCAAATCATTTTTACCACTAGAATACACTTAGTATTATCAAGCCCACAGTAGTCTGCATGATGCTATCAAAAACCCAAACCACTCTAATTTACTTCTTGTGTGACTTCTAGCATGTTACTGAAGCTATGTTTTCTTCCACTATTTGAGAAATGAGGTAACAGCCACATATGAGGCTAAACAATTATTAAATTTGATGCATTTTAGGAGTCAGACATACAACACTGAGTTTTCATTTCAATCTACCATGAGTTGGACATTTCACAAAAGACACAGACTTAAGCTAACAGCAGATGGGGGCAGTAAGTGCATATGCATATTGCTCAGTACAGAGCAGTAGCTCAGATACCTGATCTGGCTCAGAAGAAATATTTAGATCTCATTTCTAAACTTGTCAGTCTGGCAAAACTTCTCCTCTCTTGTAACGGAGATAATGGCCTTCAACTCACTTTTTTTTTTTTTTTCTTTCTTTTTTTTTTTTTTTCCTCCATCATTCCTTGCTGCAATCTCAGAACCTCCCTCATTCCTTACAAAGACAAGAAGGGCCGGTAGTTGTATGGTTTTTTACACCAGCTGGCTCAGACAGTTGGTCCTTCTGTTCTTTACACCTGCTTTCAAAATAACATGACCCTTGAGCATGCAGGAGCAAAGAGCAATAACAGAGGGGAGGCAGCACACTGCACTGAAAGAAATGAACACATTTCCAGTTAAGGGTGTATTTATAAATAGCCTACAAAGGGCTTATAAAAGTGTTATGTTACAGACATGAGCAATATGTTCTAGCAAATCAGTAGTAATTCTTAGAAGGCTGGGCTAACCTATGACTACTGATCACTTGTTTAAAACAAATCTGTGTGCCAATTTAGCCTATTTAAGCCATCTGCAACTGCCTCTATGTAAGGTAATGTCTTGCATTCCCCATGGACTGAGACCTACACTTCCTGAGAAGGCATGTGGAGAGGGTCAAAGACTTTTGTGGTACAAAAGAAATAAGCAAAGGGGAAACAAAGAGCATGGTATAAGCGCTACGATTTGTAAGATGGAATGCGCAGGGGCAGAAAAAGGTACAGGTGGAGAGAAAGAGAGAGGTGATAGGATGTATTTTTGGGAGATGAGGTTCAACAAATTAGGTCATCACCCTTTAAACCTTTGCTGGAGCACTGCATTATCTAAGGCTGTCCATGACCCTAAGTTAGGCATGCTACACAAAGTAACACTTGAAGGCTGAGAAGGATTAGGGGAAAAAATAGGTAAGGTGTACAAAGCAATGTAATAGAGAGGGCTAAGATCTCTATTTCTCCTTCTCCTCTTCTTCCTTCTTCCCCCTTTATAGAGGAAAAAGACTAATTTGGAAGGACATACACTTAAGACAGAACAAAGAAAATTTTTTTCCCAGGACATTCTGAATTAGCTTGTGGGATTAACTGCACATGATATTACTAGGGCAAATGCTTTATTGTAATGAAGCATACATAAATAGATAATAGCACCTGCTTTTGCACTATTTATGCTAAACACTATAATCTTTATGCTGTAAGGCATAGAATGATTGCTCATTTTGCCCCCCTCCACTGTAGACAGTCACTCCATTAAATGGGATAGGCAGAAGTTGAGTTAACACCCTTGGCACAGCAACTGATGCAATTTTATTGCAATTCTTAGGTTCTTATGAGGTTTATCAATCCTCATTTCACAGTGGAGCCAGATACATTAAATACTCCTCTTCCATTCCATTGTTTATTAAAAGCTGCCGTTTTCCTGAAGGAATTAATAAACAAACTGTATTCATTTATAATGGTCAGAACACAACAAAACAGATAGTTAACTGCAGAATTTTTTGTCACAAGATGTTGTGAAGGATAAACTTGATATCAGCTCAAGGACAGACTGGACATGTCCATGAGAGAGAAATCACTGAATGTTATTAAATACAAAGATACCATATCTGTGTCAAAAAGTCCCTGGGTTACAAATTACTGAAGACTGGGAAAGCATTCTGGAGAGGTATCACTATATGTTTGCACTACTCATATTCTTTCCCAACCAACTGCTTTTGACCAGTGTTAGAGCAAGAATAAGGGGTACGATGATTAGGGGGTCTATAGATTCTTAGACTATTCTTAACAGTGTGTAATTCTACATTGTCAAGCAACCCACTACAGGTTCCTATATATTTATTATTTATCCAACCATGTTTACCTTCACTATAGAATCACCATTTCCCAGTAAAACTGACCTGCTTCTGGGTGTTCTACCGTTGCTTCGGGAGTCCAAGGCCTAGCTTTTACATACCCCCTCTTTTCAAGAGCAAAGACGAATCCTCCATCTCCAATCACAAATTCTCCAGCATCTAAACGCTCTAGAATACCCTGCAGAAAGCAGGAAGAAAGGTTAATAATTACAGTTCTTCAGTTTTTGTGGGCTTCCTTTGTTGACATTTCCTGTATTTGCAAAGCAGATATAATTATTTGTGGGCTACCAGAAACATCTTTGCCATAATAATAAGAAGTAATCCATTTCCTTCTTGAAATTCTCTTTAAAGAATAGTAGGTGATCTGTTTTACAACATAAGGCGTTAATATATGCATATATATTACATAAGACTTTTAATTATTCAGTTTATTGTATTCCAGAGATATAGTCCCCAGAACTAGAAGTCAATGGTCTAATTCCATTCCTATGAAAGTAAAACACAGTCTCAAATTCTCCTGTAAAATATATGTGAAACTTTTTAAAATGAAACACTAGTATCACTGACCTCTTCATTAGCTCATTTGCTCTTTAGCTACAAATGCCATCATGACAGAGCCTCAGCACAAGTAGCTTGTGACACAAGATGGCACAACAAGCATCAAAAAAAGTAAGCATGTAACATTTTCCTAGCAAATAAGACACATCTCAGAATGCTGGCCTCCATTTTCTGACAGACTTTTCACTGGCCTGGGTTTCCTTACCTAGACTTACAAAATGAAAGAAAATCCTGCTTCTTTTGCACAGCCCAGAAATGTTTTAAGATGCCAAATTACAAACCTTACAGCACCCTGTGATTAACCTTGCTTCTGCCTTGAACTCTACACTAACACAAGGAAAGTGGTAATTATTTTTTTTTGTAAAATGAAAAACATGAATACAAAATATATTGATTGCACCTAATACATATTATTTTTTGTATTCCTTTCATTGCTTCATTGGATTGTTCAAATTTTCAAAAAAGTACCTTGCTGTTATACTAAATAGTACTAAATTCTGCCAGTAGATTACAAACATAATTCTATTTGACTTTAAAAAGTGGATTAATGCAGACCCATTACATTAACAAAGGTAGTGGGTACAGAAAAAGATTTTAAAAAATCAAAGGTAAGACTGAAATTGCTGTCCATAGTTATCTTTTCCTGATGGCCTACTAGCGTTTCAGTAGATGAAATTTGAGGGAGTAGGGGAAAAAAAAAGCACCTTGCGGACATAGAGTTGAGTGTGTTTTTTGTGTTGAGAGGAAGGGTTTTTTAACAATTAGCCTCCAACCTTTAGTAGATTATCTTTCTTGATAATTTCTCCTTCATTCATTCAATTATCTCACACCATACATCCAGGAAAGAAAAACACTTATAACATCTCAGCACTGCCCTTTAGGCAGCATGAGAGTATGCCTTTCCAACAAGAAGGTGCACTGTGCCAACTATGCCAGTTCCAGTACCAAGCATAGCAGTGTAAGGCTACTTGGAGGCCACAAAGCCTGGCTGAGAGGGTCGGCGTTTTTGGCCCAGGCACTGACATAGCAGCAAGGTGATGGGGCTTCTCTGCACAGTGTTGCTGTGCAGATATATGAGCTAGGCCAAGTGTTGGCTTGCAGATGTCTGCATCACATTCCATTGCACATTCTGGACTTTCCAAAATATTGACGTAATTAACTTTACAACGTTAAGAAAAAGTGCAAGCTTTTATCTTTATTTCAGCAGGACCAGGGCAAAACTCAATCTACAATACTCAGTCTCCAAAACTCAGTAATTTTCAATAAGTCTACAAGTCGTGCCTGTCTATTAGGGCAATTCTGTTGTAAGTGTAAATGTCAGGAGGCTTTGTAAAGATTGTGTTTGCAATTAACTAATTTGCAGTTGTAACAGAATGCCTCAAATGGGGCCAGAGAAAGGCACCCAAGGGATCACTGGTTGAGTCCCTGCTTCCTCTGCCTGCCAAGGAATCTTTTACAGACAGAGCCTGCTTCAGAAGTTTAATATGCAGAGAACAGGAGTGCAGAGGGGAAAACAAAAAAAAAAAAATCTTAAATGTATAAGCAACCTCAGTTGTTGCTTGTTAACTGAAGATTACATTACAATAGATACATGTTGACACAATATATAGATATATTTAAATGCACTACAATCAACAGGTTTTTTTTTTCAAGTCCCTTCTAGGATTTAACAGCAGTTTCCCTTCACAGTTCTAGCTTTTTTAAACTGCACTTTAAAGTAATCTTCACTTTTGACACACAGAAGCAACATAAGCCATGACTGAATAGATTGTGGTATCTTAATATATAATATATTGTGATATATTAAACCTAGCATCAGGGCATCTAATAGCAGGTGACATAACTATAAAGCACAAAGTGCTTAAACTTACTTTGTCAGTTCAGATTGGCTCAAAATGGAAATAACTTTTTTGCAGACTTTATTATAGGTCTGATATCATCTCTTCACACCATTTTTACTTTATCTATACTGGATAAAATACCATTGGTTCAAACAGCATATAGCTAGCATGAGTTCAGCATCAACATTGTTTTGTTCTGCCCCAGAGAACTACAACTGTGTGCTCATGCCCAATCCAGATCAAAATTGTACTGTCAAGTGATCCAGTAGTACACAGATCTGGTATTAAATAACAAGAAATAGTATCTGTAAAAAGCTAACCAGGGCTTTTTTGAGCCATCTTTTCACTGCTTCACTTTTGCTACCATGAACAAAGTTGCACCACAGTCCATACATCTATCCACGGAAGGAGTGCAAATGACTGTATGAAGATATTCCCCCAACCAACTTTAAGAATGTAACCGAACCATATAAGTGAAAAGCCTGCTTGGTCTACCTATATCCTATCTTTCCATCGGTGGAGAGAAAAAAAGCATCTCAAAATAACTATTCAGATCTTAAGTGAGCCCTCAAGAAAGGCTTATCTCTGTCCATTGCCTGTAGGAGAACCTAGGGCAATTGCCTTCTGCTAGGTGTCTGAAGTTAGGTGGCATGTGCCAAAAAATAAGCAGCAGAACAAATACCTCCTCACCTCCTTCCTTTATAACTGAGCTACCTGAAAGGCATAGAGTTCATAGACTTCTTCCCATATCCTTCTGTTCTCTTACTCTAGACTTATATGCTACATATAAAACCAAATAAAAACAGTTCTGAGTAAGAAGTGTCCAGTGTCCTACTAATAATACTGTCCTTCCAAACAGAAGGTAGAATACATGATTCCACTGACCCTCCCAAGCAGCACTGCAGGGTAGCAGTACTGGTATATGTCAGAGAGTCTGATTTAGATATTGCTCAAATGTTTATCTTGATGGCCAGAATGGCTGATGCCTGAATAACCTTTTATACTGGCTTATTTCTTTAGCTAAATGAGAGTGCGAAGGGCATGCATATATTGGAGACTGCGCTCCTATTACAAACACTGTTGGTATTCAGTCATATAAATAAAGGGAAGAGCAATTTGGGGCTTTTAGAGTTGTCAGGACGCTGGAGACAGGAATCCCATCCAATGAAGGTTTATGCTTACAATATTTACAATTTTAATGTGTTGTGAGCACTGCTTAGTTTGCATATCAAATAATATTAAGCAAAATGGTTTTGAACTTTGGTGGCTTCAATCTATGTGTTGAGAGAAATCAAGATTCTGTGAGCTGTTACAGCATTAAGTTGAATCTAATCTACCTATCTCATAACAGTGTCCAAATGTCTTTAATGGTTTGATGCTGAATAGGTATAGTTATTATTACGTCTTTACTTTAGCTTTTCACAATATGCCCTTACCCGCAGAAATACCGAGTACCTTACTTGGAGGTTAAGTGCGGTTTGCGGGTTGTGCCAGTTTTGCAGCGGCTCCCCAGGAAAGCCTCCGGGCAGGACCCCGAGGGGGCGGGAGAGGCGGCCGGGTACAGCGGAGCCCCAGCCCGACCCAGAGTCGAGCTCTGCCCTGTGCCGCTGGGAAGCTCCCGCCGCTCCCCGCCTGCGCGCCTCGCAGCACCGGCGCGAGGCTGCCTCTGCCCTACCGCGTGGTCCCGCTAGGGCAGCGCCCGCACCGCGGCAGGGGCACCCCTCCCAGCGCCCGCCGCTGCCCCCACGCCGGACAGGGGAACGGGCCCGCCGAGAGCAGGGGACCGGGGCCGAGCAGGGGAGGGAGGTGGGGGAATTATCCTTTTGCCCTGTTTCGTGGTCTTCCTGATCGGCAGCATTTTCCTCGCCAAAGGACGCTGGCTACCTGAGACTACCCAGACGACTCGGCACGAAGCAGAAGATAACCCGAGCGCTCAGCCCGCACTTTTATAACGCGGGGAGGAGGCGGGCCGCGGTGAGCAGCGCTGCGAGCGACACCCCCGGCCGGCCCGGCCCCTGCCTCCGCGGGGCGCCCTGGCACGGCCCGGGACTGACCCGCCCCCTCCCGCCACCGCCCCCGCCTGGCTCGGGGACGAGCACTGGGGGTGGGGATCGGGAGGCGCCCGGTAGCTCCTCCGGGCTGCCCCCTCGGCCAAGGGGCTGGCCAGCGCTCTCCATCCCTGCTGCGGGCGGGCTGCGCGCGGGATGAGCGCGGTGCTGCGGAGAGCCCTGCGACGGCTGCGACCTCCCGCCGCGGCGGCCGGCCCGACCCCCCCCCGCCGCCGCCGCGGCTGCCCTGCGGCCCCTCGGCGGCGGCGCGGGCACGCGCGGGCCGGGCCGGGCTGGGCGCGGGGGCGGTGAGGAGCTCCGGGCGGGATGCGGTGGGGAGGCGCTGGCAGAGGAGCTGTTAACGGTCACGGCTCTCAGCGCGTGGCCTCCGCGCGGGCGGTGCTGCCCCAGGGCGCGGCCCCAGAAGTGTAAAGCTATCTGGCGGGGGGCGGGGGGGGGAAGGTAAGGGGAATACAGCTCCTTCTGCCGGCCTGCAGTGCTCCACCAGGTGCCGGTCAGGGTCACCGGGCCGCGAAGGCCTCTCCTTGTGGGCAGGAGGTGCATTTCCCACCCCCCCCTCCCCCCGTGCCTCGCATTTCTCTGTCAAAGACCAGACTCAGCCCGGGGTAAGTAGCTGACCTGGTATAGAGAGATCCCTCCTGTTGTGTTCTGGGCCATAGCGATGAGCACAAAATGACCTATTTTACCTGGCACGAGCAAACATCTGGGTGAACCGCGTAGTTCACAGGAAAGGTGCTCCCCGGATTCTTACCAGGCTCCTGCGTTTGAAAGAAAACGTTTGAAAAGAGCTGAAAGTCATGTGATCTGATCTGATCTGAATTCTCTCAGTGCCAGGAGGCACACAAGGCGCGAACATCGTTCTTCCACTTCGATCGGTCTGCGGCTGCGTGCTCTGGAGTCCCAAGGGCCACGGCGCAGCCTTCTGTTGGTTTTTTCCTCAAGACACGACCGATCCAGTTCCATCTCCTCCTCCTCACTTCATTACTGATTTTCTCCATCTCCGAGTTGATGCTCGTCGTTTCTGCAGCTTTTTTTTTTTTTTTTTTTTTCTTTCTTCTTCTTCCGGGAGGAGGTAGTTGGCCTCCTGCCCAACCCCCATGACTTGGAGGGCCAGTGGTTTTTCTGTCAGGGTGGCCTTCCCTTAGGCTGCGCTGGTTCGCGGCACCTTCTTCAATTTTATCCGGTGCACCCTCCAGAGAGGGATCCCCTATCCACCACCCAGGGGACGCGCCTTCTAGCCGTGCAGCCCCAGCCGAAGGGAAAGTCATGTGAGGAAGTCTCAAATTCAAAGCATAAAAGAAGCATGAGAAAACCACGCTTGACCTTGATTAACTATCCTCATAAAATTTGATAGAGGAGCTGGGGTAAGTGTCTCGCATCTGGCTAGTAAACAGGTTACTGTTAACTTGCAAAAATGAATATGTAATCTCAAAAAAGAACACGTAGAAGTGTGTATGGGTCAAATACAGAAAACCTGTGGTGTCCAGTGCTCCCATTTATTTTCCTTTTCATTCGTTGCCGCATGGTGCATATTCCTCCTGCATTTGCATTTAACATGTCATATTATTTTAAAAGATCTTCATTCATAATACATGCAACTAATAGCTTTGATTTCTGAATGGAGGATGGGTGGAAGACTAGTTACACGTTAGACAGCCTTTTGCCAGAGGCGTTGCAAAAGCAAATGTACAAGGAGGGGGAGATAAAAATTGAGTATCGATTAAGTGTCCTGAAGGGAAAGATGATACTGTGGTTTCACAGTAGTTTGTACTGCTGCTGTACTAAGAGGTCCTACCTTGTCTTACATCCAAAAACATGGCTTTTTAAAATTTGGATAAATTTCCTGATCTGGCTTGCTGTCTGTGGGAGGGGCAGTAGAGAGGAGGATCAGACAAGACAGTGAGAATGGGGCTGCCTATGGCAGCAGTCCTGGTTTATGCTGGCTTAAAGGGGTTGTGAAACTGTAGCGTAGTGTAGTAGCAGGTGTGAGCCATTGACAAAACCCTGTTTCTATAGTGTTTTGACTCGAGCAAAGTAGAACATGTCAAAATAGACGGGATGTGAAAATATATATTCAGTTTTATTGTTCGTGAACACGTAGACTGATGTAGTCTGCTGACATTTGGCTTTAGAAATATTTTAAGGAGCTTTACTAAGCAGACATTTTTTTAAAGACTTTCTCTTTGTGTCGCATATACTATAGCACTTTTGAAATGCCAGGTTTTGACACTGTCATTTCAGGGGTACAGTTTCTCATTGAGAACTAGGTTCTACGCATAAGGGTATATTGGACAAATAACAAAGATTTAAAGTTGTGAGTGGAAGCAACCTTGCGTTGCTTTTTGTATTACTACTGTTTATGTATATGACCCTTTAAGAACATTTACTTTAAAAGAAGATAAGAATGACCAGGTTAGGTCTTAAGTGAGGTGTGTCACTTAGACTGCCAAGCAGGGACCAAGTTATATTATGATTGGAGCTATAAACAAAAGTGCAACTGTCTTTTTGTAACTGTCTGTAATTTTTTTTCCCGGGAGCGAAACCCCATCTCCTTTCTTGGGGAAAGACAGAGCAGACAGTGATCACTGGAAATGGTTGTGTTGGTGTGAGTCTAGCCTATCACTTGGCTAAGGCTGGCTTGAAGGATGTCATTCTGCTGGAAAAATTGGAGCTCACTGCAGGATCTATTTGGCATGCAGTAAGAAATGTTTTGTTAATCTCTCAGATTAACAGCAGTTTGTATATCTAACCGTGGTAGAAGTTTCATTACCCTTTATATTCCCTGGCTTTCCGGAGATTAACTATCATCATCTTGGTTATTTTATAGATCCAAACTTTAGCACCGAGTTCTGTATAGCTTTGCTGTATGAGTTTTGAAAAGTTGGTTCAGCTATCCATACTACACTTTTCTCATTTGTAAAAACTGGGACAAATACTGTATTTTGAAATTACTGTAAGGTAACTGTTAATATTATACATTTTTGGCAGTTAACTGGATTTAGACTTTAAACTTTAGTTTAACTTGAACTTTTTAAACTTAAGGTTTCATTTCTAAAGTAATATCTAGTTTATACGGTAGACTTTATCATTGGAAGTGGTTGCACTGGCATGCATAAACCAGAAATGTGAATTTTTGCATTATTGTATATGCAATTGTTTCTTTATATATGTGCCATCTTGAAAGAGAGGTGATCAAGAAGCAACGGTGGATGAATTGGCTGGCCAACTCCGACAATACGAAGAAAGTCTCTCTTCCTCCCTACGGGCCTGCATCTCGGCTGTGGAGAAACTGCCCGACGTGCTAGCTGAGCAATTGTCCCGGGAGTTCCAGCGATTCAAAGAGGACATGTCCTACTCCTCACCTGTACAGACCAGTATCTCAGCCAGTAGGAGTAAGCGTCCCTCTCTTCAAGGGAGACGATATAGTGGATATACACCACGGGCCACCCTGTGGTTTTAGCTGCGTGACCACGGCGAGGACATGAGGAAGTGGGATGGAAAAATCTACCTCGACCCGAGAGGCACGAGTATGTGAGTTGCAAGGAAAAACAACAACACAAGAGGGTTCTTCCAGGAAAATTGCTGCTCCAGTTTCCAGTGAGCAGCTCCCCAGACAGAGCAGAAGGGCTGATTTTGCTTCCGATCTTAATAAAGGGACTTTTGATTCGCATTGACAAGAAGTGAGTAACGAGTGCTGTGACCAGGACTAGAGGGGCCCTGCCTCCAGCCAGGTGGAGGAAAGGGACAACCGGGTGTACTGGACCGTGTGGATTCGATGGCCTGGCACATCAGACCCACAGGAGTAGAAGGCTCTAGTGGACACGGGTGCACAGTGTACCCTCATGCCATCAAGCTATGAAGGGGCAGAACCCATCTGTATTTCTGGAGTGACAGGGGGATCCTAACAGCTGACTGTATTGGAGGCTGAAGCGAGCCTAGGCGGGAACGAGTGGCAGAAGCACCCCATTGTGACTGCCCCAGAGGCTCCGTGCATCCTTGGCATAGACTACCTCAGCAGAGGGTATTTCAAAGACCCAAAAGGGTACCGGTGGGCTTTTGGCATAGCTGCCTTGGAGACGGAGGAAATTAAACAGCTGTCTACCCTGCCCGGTCTCTCGAAGGACCCTTCTATTGTGGGGTTGCTGAGGGTCAAAGAACAACAGGTGCCAATCGCTACCACAATGGTGCACCGGCAGCAATATCGCACCAACAGAGACTCCCTGATTCCCATCCATAAGCTGATTCGTCAACTGGAGAGCCAAGGAGTGAGCAGCAAGACTCGCTCACCTTTTCACAGTCCCATATGGCCAGTGCGAAAGTCTAATGGAGAGTGGAGACTAGCAGTAGACTATCGGGGCCTGAAGGAAGTCTCGCTGCCGCTGAGCGCTGCCGTGCCGGACATGCTAGAACTTCAATACGAACTGCAGTCAAAGGCAGCCAAGTGGTATGCCACCATTGACATCGCGAATGCGTTTTTCCCAATCCCTTCGGTGGCAGAGTGCAGGCCACAGTTTGCTTTCACTTGGAGGGGCGTCCAGTACACCTGGAATCGACTGCCCCAGGGGTGGAAACACAGCCCCACCATTTGCCATGGACTGATCCAGACTGCTTTGGAACAGGGTGGGGCTCCGGAACACCTGCAGTACATTGATGACATCATTGTGTGGGGCAACACAGCAGCAGAAGAGGTTTTTGAGAAAGGGAAGCAAATAGTCCAAATCCTTCTGGAGGCCGGCTTTGCCATAAAACCAAGTAAGGTCAAGGGACCTGCACAGGAGATCCAGTTTTTAGGCATAAAATGGCAAGATGGGTGTCATCAGAGCCCAATGGATGCGATCAACAAAATAACAGCCATGTCCCCACCAACCAGCAAAAAGGAAACGCAAGCTTCCTTGGGCGTCGTGGGTTTTTGGAGAATGCGTATTCCAAATTACAGTTTGATCGTAAGCCCTCTCTATCAAGTGACCCGGAAGAACGATTTCAAATGGGGCCCTGAGCAACGAGAAGCCTTTGAACAAATTAAACGGGAGATAGTCCACGCAGTAGCCCTTGGGCCAGTCCGGGCAGGACAAGATGTAAAAAAAATGTGCTCTACACCGCAGCCGGGGAGAACGGCCCTACCTGGAGCCTCTGGCAGAAAGCACCGGGGGAGACTCGAGGTCGACCCCTAGGAGTCGGGGATACAGAGGATCCGAGGCTGGCTATACTCCAACTGAAAAAAACGATATGAGCAGCATATGAAGGGGTTCGAGCCGCTTCGGAAGTGGTCGGCACTGAAGCACAGCTCCTCCTGGTTCCCTCTACACATCATGCAACTGATGCTACGTGGAGTAAGTGGGTCGCACTGATCACACAACGGGCCCGAATAGGAATCCCCAGTCGCCCAGGAATCTTGGAAGTGATCATGGACTGGCCAGAAGGCAAGGATTTCGGAATATCGCCAGAGGTGACGCGTGCTGAGGAGGCCCCACCGTATAATAAACTGCCAGAAAATGAGAAGCACTATGCCCTGTTCACTGATGGGTCCTGTCGTCTTGCGGAGAAGCATCGGAGGTGGAAAGCTGCTGTATGGAGTCCTGTACGACAAGTTGCAGAAACTGCTGAAGGAGAAGGTGAATCGAGTCACTTTGCTGGTCAATGTCCGACTTAAGCCAAATTTGGAAGAAACTAACATATGCAATCGGTATGTAAATTTGACTATGAGTCAATCATCTTATCCCCATAAATAGTGAGCAGCCCAAGAGCCCTTTAAGCTCTCCTGCACGGCAGCGAGCTGCACGCCAGGATCTCCCCTTGAGTAGGGACACCTCTCAAGGTTCCTCCTTGAGGTTGAGAGATTCCTTGCCACGACAGATCCTCGGTAAGTGACTAATAGCATGCTAAACTTTTGAAGTCTTAGCTAAGTGATATAAAGGATTTATTGCGCATATATAATCCTTTAGACATAAACCGTTGACCAAGTCTGGGACTAGGATTGGATCCAGCCGCACCTAGACTTCTCTCTGAGAAGGAGTTTAGAAAGCAAGGGAGTCCTCTCTGAACCTCATGACTCAATGGGAGGGTCTCCCTGACAGTCTTGTCTGACCCTGTCCCCATGCAGTAAATAATCAAGTATATCTTGCCATCAAATCTTGTTAAACCACTGTCGCATAGGAAAATACTCCATGCCTAGTAAACATCATACAAGTCTAAGATTTTTTTTATGTTCCAAAGTCTGTTAATACTGGTGTTATTCTGCCTTGTGTTTTAGCTTCTGCCCCAACTCTGCCTCTATATTAGCGTACTCTGTTGCGATAACCAAAAATGAATGTATATATTTTCTAAGATGTTGCTCTTCAAAGGTTTTAAGTATGTCTACACTGCAGCCAGAGCTGTGACTGAATCCTGCATGAATGTATACAAGGCAGCTTTAACATAAGCAGGTTGGGTATTTAGAATAGTTGTGGTGGTGCAGTCCCCACCCTCCCTTCTTCTTGTGCACCTGGCAGAGCATGGGAAGCAAAGCTGCTTTACAATCTCAGTAACTCCCATCAAAACTTGGCCTTTGTGTAACGAGTTTGGCGGTTAAGCATCCCTTGACCGTATCAGAAACTCTTACATGGCTAAGGTGGGAGCAGCACTGTCTGTCCCAGGGAGACAGCCCTGACAACCTTGGAACATATTTTTCATCTGTACTAGTCGCCACCTGGCAGCCTTGGGGCCTATCTCATCTAGGCTGTAACTCGGGAGGATCTGTACCAGCATCACTGGAATTTTTGAGAACTTTAGTAATTTTCAACACGGGCTGTGAAAGTAGACGGGAAATTTACTGATGCCTAAAGTCAATCACCTCACGATCCTATAAACAGCGGTACCAAGTGAGACCCTTTGAGCTCTCCTGGACCGCAGCGGGCTGCACCAGACTCTCCCTCTGAGTGGGACGTCTCTCAGAGCTGCGAACTCTTAAGTTTGCATGAGCTGATCTCCGGCACTCCTTGCTCCTCGAGGTTCAACTTTCGCCCATTGAGACAGTCATTTAAAGTGAGTATTTCACTAAACCCAGCGGGGAATTTTTATTGGTGCCTTTAACTGCGCATATTTCAATAGGCACCTTTAACTGCGCATATAATGAGTATTTAGGCCTATTGTGTGTGTGTGTGAATCGATTCAAATTATTATAGTAAACCTCATTTAATCACTTTGTAGATGCTAGATTAATTAATGATTAGTTATTGCTAAATTTTTGTGATTCTCTCCTTGCTGCAAACAAACCTTAAACTGCTGCTAAACATATAATCCCTAGACATAAACCGTTGACCAAGTCTGAGACTAGGATTGGATCCAGCCGCACCTAGGCTCCTCTCTGAGAAGGACTTTAGAAAGCAAGGGCGCCCATTCTGAACCTCGTGACTCAATGGGAGGGCTCCCCTTTTCCTCCTCCGTGTATTTTCTTCGGGCTCGATTTCCTCTTTCTTTCTCTTTATATATATATATTCCATTCATTTAATAAGTAATAGAGCGAACCTTGCCATCGAACGCTGTTAAATCACACTTTTATAAATTTCTATTAAAATCACTATTTGCAAATATCTTTGATGGTGATTTTTAAGCGGCCTAACCACTCATCCGTGACAATAGTATAGCTGAAATAGCAGGGAAATTACATACAGGCTGGATATACACTAGTTTCTGTGGCGAGGCTAGCAAGTGACTCAAAATGCACTGGGTATCCTTGAGACTGAGCAAATAATAAAGATAATCAATAAGTATCCATGGGCTTCCGTGATCTGTATGAAAGAAGGGCAGAATGACAAACATCAGAATATTTTGGTGAAAAAAAAAAAAATTTATGACAGTGTTCTTGTGCTTTTTAAAATCACTGTCGTGGATGGAGTGAGAGTGCACTTGTAAGAGCAATATGTTTATTGATAACAAAGTTTGATAGTAAATGCGACAGTGGTTTAACAAGATTTGATGGCAAGATATACTTGATTATTTACTGCATGGGGACAGGGTCAGACAAGACTGTCAGGGAGACCCTCCCATTGAGTCATGAGGTTCAGAGAGGACTCCCTTGCTTTCTAAACTCCTTCTCAGAGAGAAGTCTAGGTGCGGCTGGATCCAATCCTAGTCCCAGACTTGGTCAACGGTTTATGTCTAAAGGATTATATATGCGCAATAAATCCTTTATATCACTTAGCTAAGACTTCAAAAGTTTAGCATGCTATTAGTCACTTACCGAGGATCTGTCGTGGCAAGGAATCTCTCAACCTCAAGGAGGAACCTTGAGAGGTGTCCCTACTCAAGGGGAGATCCTGGCGTGCAGCTCGCTGCCGTGCAGGAGAGCTTAAAGGGCTCTTGGGCTGCTCACTATTTATGGGGATAAGATGATTGACTCATAGTCAAATTTACATACCGATTGCATATGTTAGTTTCTTCCAAATTTGGCTTAAGTCGGACATTGACCAGCACTGTGGTTAGGTGGACACATTGCCATAAATTAGCCCTTGGCTATTGCATTGTTATCTGTCTCCCCCGAATCCACTTTGAGCTGGATGCATCCATCATGACTGCCACTGGTGATTATCGCTTGAGCAGGGTTACGGGAAAAGGTCAAGTGGTGGTGGTGGGGGGGTGTCAGGGGAAGCACACCGCCACAATCACAGATACTTAATTTGATAATTGATCATGCTTAGAATCTTCAGCAATACAGAAAAAGCAATGAGGATTAATTGGACAGCAAAAGACAAATTTCCTGACACTCTCCTAAGGTGTTGTCTTGATTGGAAATCAAATTCCTTGACTGGTAAGACAGCTTTGGAAGTCACAAACAATGCAAACAAATCCTGACGTTTTCTTGGCTCAGTGCAGATTTTTGTCACCTTAATAGATGAAATTTATCAGACTCAAGCTAAGACCTCTTGAGCATTGGCTAGACATGGTATGTTTACCCCTTAATCACATATAACTGAGTAATTTAGGTCCGTTACTCAATCTATTCTTAGCCTTTCAGAGAATGTATTTAGAAATTTTACCATCCAAAGTGTGACCCGAGGACAGCGTTGGCTCTGCTTACAATAGTCTGTTATGCTCATCTCAGCCAGCATATAATACAATGACACAAGCCCTGCAGAATCTTGCAGGTGTCAGATGGCCTGGAAACATACTGGAAATATGAGTGATTCATCCAGCGTTCAAAGTTTTTCTCCCTCAGGCCAAAGGAACAACAGCTTACATGTTTATGGGAAATGCCAGGATTGCACACCAAAAAGCTAAGTGGTCTTCAATCCATTCTTTTCACCCAAAATATATTTCACCCAGATATCCTCAGATAAATCTTTTTCCATACATTCAAATTATTTTAGTATAGGCCTGGTGTGATCTTGCAGACAGACCAGGACTGTCAGCCTATCGATCTCTCCATTGGTATATCAGGGATAGAGAGGATGGAACCTCTAAGGCTACTTAAAAACATCTGAATTGTTTTCTTGTCATACGTTCCACTGATTAATCAGAAGGCAGACTGTATTCACTACCACAGGAACTATAATTTCCATTTTTTAGATTCATGTAGGTATTTTGTCTGTTATAACTGAATGTGTTTGTGGCTTCCCCTGTCTAGTTACAAATGTTCTTGATTGACTGAGCTGAAGTGTGGATGTGGCTAAACATATTGCTTCCTCTTTCCTTGAATAACATCTTCCAATGCTCCACTATAGTCTTGATATTGCTGCACAGCTCAGTACACTGTATTCAGAGCCAAGTAGGCATTTCCTTTATAAATCTATTTTGAGGAATCTCAAAATATTATGACTTGATGTTTTCACTCTTGTCCTCAAAGAAAATATGATTTTTGGGGAACTGCTTAATAAAATTATCTTTGTTTAATTATGAGATATTAAGCATGACAAAAAAAAATATTAAAGTTAGAAATATTGCTTGCATTTTTGCACTTAACGCAAAAATCAAATACTTTTAAAAACCTCTTAATTTCTCACAGCTACAAATTGTTCTTTCTGTCACCAGGATAATTTTCCCTATCCCCATGTACTTGGGTGGAGCACCTTAGAATATGGTTTCTGTAAACAAACAAATTGAAGAATTGCTTTGTAAACAACTAGAGAGCTGCAAGCACCATCATTCCTAACTCATCCAGCCTGCAAGACAGGACTGCTCCAATTGTCTCTCATGTTGCAAACTGTTTTTTATCTCCCACAGAGACTACTGATTACTTTCATAAAATTTTGTAAAATTATTATTACTTAAACTTAGAATTTTCTCACTACAATGTCACATTTAAATTGGAAACTTAGGTTTTGTATCATCTGAGCTTTCAAAGAGGGATTCTTGAGTATTACCAACATAATTTTTCTCCATTAAGTTCATTCTGCCTTTCACGTAATCAGACAAACTAACTTTGTCGGTGTATTTGTTTGCCCAAAAGGGAGAAGATTAACTTTTATGAATGATTCCTTTCAAAGAAAGATTGATTTATATTTAAAATACTGGGTCCCCTCAGCAGTAAGTGAGAGATTACATTACATGTACAGTTTATCACACATTTGTAAAGCTTACCACATAGTAATAACTCCTGGTTTCAGCTGGGATGGAGCTAATTTTCTTCCTAGTAGCTGGCATAGTGCTGTGTTTTGGATTTAGGATGAGAATAATGTTGATAACACACTGATGTTTTAGTTGTTGCTAAGTAGGGCTTACACCGGTCAAGGACTTTTCAGCTTCCCATGCTCTGCCAGGTGCACAAGAAGCTGGGAGGGGGCCCAGCCAGGACAGCTGACCCACACTGGCCAAAGGGCTATTCCGTACCGTATGACGTCATGCTCAGTATATAAACTGGAGGGAGTTGGCTGGGGGACAGTGATCGCTGCTCAGGGATGGGCTGGGCATCAGCCAGCAGGTGGTGAGCAATTGCATTGTGCATCACTTGTTCTGTATATTCTTTTGTCGTCATCATCATCATCATTATTATTTTCCTTCCTCTTCTGCCCCATTAAACTCTCTTTATCTCAACCCGCGGGTTTCACTTTTTTTTTTTCTGATTCTCTCCCCCATCCCACCGATCCTGCTATGTCATTGATGAAGATATTGAACAGCACTGGTCCCAGTACGGAGCCCTGAGGGACACCACTCGTCACTGTTCTCCAGCTGGACATCGAGCCATCGACCGCTACCCTCTGGATGTGACCATCCAGCCAATTCCTTATCCACCGAACAGACCACCCATCAAATCCCTATCCTTCCAATTTAGCGAGAAGGATGTTGTGGGGGACCGTGTCAAAGGCCTTATAGAAGTCCAGATAGATGACATCCATAGCTCTTCCCTCGTCCACTGATGCAGTCACTCCATCATAGAAGGCCACTGGGTTGGTCAGGCAGGACTTGCCCTTGGTGAAGCCATGTTCCCTGTCCTCCATGTGCCTCAGCATAGCTTCTAGGAGGATCTGTGCCATGATCTTCCCAGGCACAGAGGCGAGGCTGACAGGTCGGTAGTTCCCAGGGTCCTCCTTTCTACCCTTTGTAAAAAATGGGTGCAATGTTTCCCTTTTTCCAGTCCCCAGGGACTTCACCTGACTGCCATGGCTTTTCAAATATCATGGAGAGTGGCTTGGCAACTACATCAGTCAGTTCCCTCAGGACTCTGGGATGCATCTCATCAGGACCCATAGACTTATGTGTGTTCAGGTTCCTCAGGTGGCCGTGAACCTGACCTTCTCTTTCAGTGGGAGGACCTCTGCTCCCCGATCCCCGCCAAATGGCCCATTGACTCGGGAGGTGTGAGGAGAGAGAGGTTGCAGTGGAGACTGAGGCAAAGAAGTTGTTGAGTACCTCAGCCTTCTCCTCGTCTGTTGTTACCAGCTCGCCACTTCTGCTCATCAGAGGGGGTACGCTTTCTTTAACCTTCCTTTTCTGGTTAACGTTATCTGTAGAAGCCCTTCTTATTAGTCTTTGCATCCCTCGCCAGGTTCAGCTCCAGCCGAGCCTTGGCCTTCCTGATCCCATCCTTACACAACCGGGCAGTGTCCCTCTGTGCAGTCTCTTCTTGCCCTTTAGTTTGACCAGCAGGTCATGGCTCAGCCATGCCGGCCTCTTCCCTTCCTTGCCCGATTTCCTGCACCTGGGAATCGAGAGCTCTTGTGCCCTATGGAAAGCATCCTTGAAGACCTGCCAGCTCTGTTCCGCTCCCTTGTCCCTGAGGGCCATTTCCCAGGGGGTCCTGTTGATTAACTCCTTGAAGAGCTGGAAGTTTGCTTTCCTAAAATTCAGGGTCCTGACTATACTCTTCACCTGACATGCTCTAAAAAACCCTCTTAAAACTTTTGCCAGAAAAAAGACTCCCACTAACAACAGACAGATGTTGCTATTTGGCTTGCCCACATTAAAAATTGAATCATACTATCAACAGAAACCTATTAAAAATGCTTGTCCAGCATAGCTGTGTTAAGGACAATACTTAGTAGCAATTTCAGGACACCTAAAAATACACCCAATGCTACGGTACTTTGAAGCACCCTATTGAATATCCTCCCCCTTTCATCTTGATTACTGTCAGGAATTGCACAGCTGGTTAACTGAGAATACAATAGCCTTGTATTTGGACAGAAATCATAGCAACAGCAGTTGTTTGGAATTGATCAAACTTTAAATCAGACTTCCCAGATGAGACCCGGTTTTCTGAAAAATGCTTTGTACTAAAGCTAGTTTATCCAAGGCGTTCAAAAATTCAGGTTCAGAAGGGTATAATTCCAGTTCAGCCTGCAGCATGCTCTAGGAGTCACACGCCAGGTGCTGGAATGTTTGTACACTTACAGGAGCATTTCTGTTCTTGTTCAGAACATCAGCATGCAGAAGACAATTTAGGCAGCATTGGGTAAGATCACTTTGCAGTGGTTCAGGTTATTCAATCCACAGAAGACCCAACCTTTTACACCCGGCAATTACAAATCCACCCCACACATGTGCAGTTCCATAGGGTTTTATCGTATCACCAGCCCGGTTCTGCATTGATTATGTATGGATCTGCCTAGGCAGGCTACAATCAATGCACCTGGGAATCTTTCACTATATCTCCTTTTGTGCTGAATTTGGATTCCATAGTTTCCTTGTTTTCCCAACACCAACCTGAACTGAGATCATGTCTGAGAACCAGCAGATACAGGCTCAGGGAAATGATACTGCAAAGCAGAAAAAACACAGAGCAACTCCTGGAAGTTTGCAAACCTATTCTTCACTGGCTTACTAACTCAAGATCTTATTAAATATCACTGCTTGGAGACCACCCAGGGATAGCAATGACTCAGAGTACTCCCTTCCTTAAAAGCTCTGGTGCTTGACCCAATTCTTACAAAAAAAATATGACATCAATTGAATTCCTAACCTTACGTTTCAGCTCACTAGCAACAGAATGCTTGTGGCTCTCAAAAAGCTTTGGCTCTTTAAAATGTAATAATCCAGCTTGCTGGCTGAGTAACTGCTACTTCTAACAGCCCTGGTCATAAGGTTAACTAGGCCTCTCACGTATGCAGTTTCCAGGTTAGCGATGGGATGCACATGCGCTTAAGTGCCACATCCTCGGCAGCAGCGTGGCAGCAGCTCACTTCTCTCCAGGCAGCTTGGGTTCTCTTTGGAGATGCTCCCCAGTAGTTGTTTCAGTTGCCACAAACTTGTCACCTTTTTAAAATGTGGGAATCAACCACAGGTCAGGCTGATTGGGTGCTACCTAACCCACTTCTGCTTAGTGATGAAGAGTACACTCCACCACAAGTCCTGTTCAGAAGGCAATTACTAGCCTTTAAGAATGTAATTTTAATTTTTTGCTGTTTTATTTGGTAGAGATCAGTGACATATTTCCTTTAACCACCTTTAAGAACAAATCACCAACATCTGAAAAGCCTGCCCTTTATATTTTTATGAATGAAAAGTTATGCATGTCCCACAATACAGAAGTTACTATGAAGGCTACTCAGTGCTTCTTGATAATGTGATTTTGAAAAATTGCTATTTCCTTGCAAGTTTTTGTTCCTATAAGTTTTTTGGCAAAATATAATAGCTCTTGAGAGATGACGGCACAGCTTTTCTGCTGCATGAAAAGAGGCCTATCAGAAATTTGATTGTAGCTGAGTGATTTTCAGACTAGTTTTCAGCCAGCTCACAAATGTTACATTTACCTAATATCTGCTTTAAATCATACCAGCTTATCCCTCCGCTATCTGAGAACAGCCAGGCTAATACTGCTTCAAAGACCTTGGCCTCTACAGTAATGTACCTGAAATACTAGGAATCTGATCCTTTGGCTGATGGGAAATTTTGAATCCATGTTTAATTCTCTTAAGCCTGGAGATAGATATATATATACACACACACTGTTGCATCTTCATTGTTTAAATTTTTCTTTCATTCATTACTGAAGACAAAATTGGATTGCTGCTTACATTCATCCACTGAAAATTTGTTTTTGAATACCTAACAGAAAGAGACTATATTTCCTCCACCAACATATTCTTTGCTTGGCTGCTTCTACATGGGGTATATTCCAGATCATTTCACAGGTGCTTTGATCTGATGCCTAAATTTACAGTAGTAGAAAAGAATGTTGTTCTCCGAGATGTACAGCATACATCACCTTTAGAATGCAGATATGGTCATTCCTCTGGCTGCTGAGCCATAATTTCCTTCTTTTTTCTAACAGCTGTGACTTTGGGTATTAATAATAATAGATATAACCGTGATTCTCCTGAATATACAAGGTTGCTTTGTTAATGACCAGAGAATGTTTGGATTGCCAGAGGCTCTCCTCAAATACTTTAGCTTCCAAGGACAGGATGCTAGTCAATATAGTAACTTTAGAAAAAAAGCTATGACTCACTCTGCTTCTCTGATAAACTCAATTGAGAATATTTTATTTCTCCGGTGCTTCCTCTAATTTGGAGCGGGACAACAATATCACAGATAGGCCAATGCATATTGTCTACTGATCTTATTTTTGATGCAAGTATTTCAGGATCATTATAGTAAGAAATATTTTTTTCATTTATACAAGAAGAGAAATGGAATATCCCAAAGAGCACCAAGAAACCGACCATTGGCCTTAGAATCTCAGGTGATTAATCATTCCTTTCAGACATGCTTAGAGTTGTCTATGCTGGCTTACTGTAACCTATGTGCTCTGCAATACACTTGGAAACCTCCAAGAGCACTGCAGGCATTGCAATTCTTAAGTAGAACAGGCCAACATGAGCATAAAATACCACGTTTCAGCACAATCAGTTAACTTCAGTTATAAAATTACAGAATTGCCCCAAACAGCTATTTTAGACCATGCCCTCATCTCCAGGTCTCATCACAGATGCTGCACTCTTTTGCAGCCTAACCACAAGTGCAAACTTCTGCTGTATGGCATGCTGTTATATCTTTGCAATACTTTGATTCCATCTCTAGTCAGAATGAAGTCATACCACTAAAACAAGCTTCTGAAGCACCACATCCTTTTCTGCAACCACGCAGAAAACTGCTTCAGGGAACAGGAAAAGCAGAAACAAATCCCCTGCACATATCATTTCCCTGTGAGAGGATTTGTTGCCTTCACGGACCTCCATACTTAAAAACCCTCTGGCAGCTTGGGGGCAGAGGCCCTGGAAAGAAGCACTAGCTGCAGGATAGTGGAGAGTGGTCAGGTGAGCTGCTGTGCAAGACTGCAGAGGCCAATGGGCCCCACCGGGGTGACGGGCTGACAGGGAGTTAACAACAAGGCCAGAGCCGCGGCAGGCAAAGCCAGCGCTGCCTCAGAAACTGCCCGAAGCAGAGACTGCTACCCCCCAGCCTGCCCCCAGGAGCCACGGTGCAAGTACGACAGGGATGATAGATTTCACCCTGAACGGCCTGCTTCCACCAGGCGGCAGCCGCCGCTCAGCTGACCCCAGGGGAAAGCAGATAGACAGCAACCCCACTTCCTTCCACTCCTGCGGAGCTGCCCGGCCCCACCCCTTAACGGCCGCGGCCCGGCACGTGCCCTTCCCAGCATGCAGCGCGCGGCGGCCGAACAGCCGCGTTGTACGTCCGAGGAAAGGGGCGGGGCATCGCCCTTCCCCCCGCCTACCACGGGAGAGCGAGAAGGGAGGGCGGGAGATCGCGAGCGTGGCCGGCGGAGAAGGGGCGGGGCGGGGCTCAAGGCTCCCTCCGCCGGGGGAAACCAGGACGACAGCCAATGGGGAAGGCGCCCAACGGGGTGGGAAGGCGGGGCTTCGGGAGGCCGCGGGGCGGGGCCGGCGCTGAGTTGCCGCAGCGCCACCGCTGCTTGTAAACAGATCCTATCCCGCGTGACGCGCGTGAAGTACCTGTGTGGGGGCACCGGGCATTATCCGCCGCGGCGGCAGGTTGATGATCAGAGGCGGCAGCGGCGGGCACTGAGCAGAGAGGAAGTGATTCCTCTCTGTCCTTCCTCCCCACCCCCGCCGCTTCGGTCGGGATCCAGCGCATCCTCCCCCCTCAGCGCCTTCTCCGTTCCCCCGTCGCTAAGATGGCTGATGGTGGGCAGTGAGGCGGGGCTGCGGGGAGCTGTTGCCGGCCGGCGCGCGGCGAGGCAGGCGGGGGTGGCTGACGGGACAGGAGCGGGGGGGGGGGGTGTGTGTGTGCGCGTGGGAAGCCGCGCAGCGCCATGTCTGCCTTCGCCCTGGAGGAAACGCTGGAGGCCGACTGGGTGGCCGTGAGGCCTCACGCCTTCCAGGAGCGGGAGAAGCACAAATTCGTCTTCATCGTGGCCTGGAACGAGATCGAGGGCAAGTTTGCCATCACCTGCCACAACCGCACGGCGCAGCGCCAGCGCACCGGCTACCGCGAGCTCTACCGCGGCGGCCCTGCCGGCCCCGAGGCCAGAGCCGCTCCCAAGGCCGGCATCCCCACGGTGAGCAGGGGCCCGGCCTGGGGCACGGATTCCGGCCTGGCGCGCGGCTCCTCGCAACTCCGCTCCGAGGCGGGGCTGCGGGGCTCCGAGCGGGGCGCGGCGGCCGAGGCGCTGCCGAAGAGCCTGCTGCGCGCCAAGAGCAGCCCGGCCCGGAGGCCGCTGCGGGGCCTGGAGGCGGCAGGTGCCGCCGAAGAGATAGAAGAACTGTTGCTGGGGAAGGAGGAGGCCGCCTCGCTGCCACCCTCGCCGCTGCAGGCAGCCGAGTCGGCCGCTTCCGACGCGGAGTCCGTGGGGGAGGAGTGCAGCTGGGCCGGCCTCTTCTCCTTCCAAGACTTGCGGGCTGTGCACCAGCAGCTGTGCTCGGTGAACTCGGAGCTGGAACCCTACCTGCCTGCCTTCCCCGAGGAGCCCTCGGGCGTGTGGACGGTGCTGTTCGGAGCCCCGGAGCTATCCGAGCAGGAGATGGACGCGCTCTGCTACAAACTGCAAGTTTACTTGCTCCATAGCTTGGATACCTGCGGCTGGAAGATTCTTTCGCAGGTACTCTTCACTGAGACTGACGACCCCGAAGAGTATTACGAGAGCCTGAGTGAGCTGCGACGAAAGGGGTACGAGGAGGTGCTGCAGCGGGCCCGCAGGCGAATCCAGGAGGTGAGGCTACCGCATGGTCCAGATATCTCCACCTTAGTGTTACCTTTTCCTTATTCTGTGACATCTTCTTTATTTGTTCTCTCCAGCTGCTCCCCTCTACCTTTGCAGAATTGATTGATCCACGGGACAAAAAAAGTACAGGAAAACTGTCTAGTTTAAAAAAAAAAAAAGCAAGCTTTGAGAATCAAAGTAAGAAAATGAGGCTTAACCTTTCCAAGGTCTCTAGGGCCAGGATTTAAGAAGGTGCAGATTTCCTTATTCATATTCCGTGGAATTCAACGTAGATGTTTGTGAACAAGAATCTGATGGATTTGGCAAGGTCTTGCTCCCAGATTTTTGTTGTTGCGTTGTTTTGCACCAGAATGCGTTGGAGTCTGAATTTTTATGTTTAATGGGAGCAGCAACATGTGGTGTTTATTTTGACAGTACAATTTAGGTACTTGAGGCCAAAAAGTTCTAGGTTCCTACAGACTGGGTGCTGAATCTGCTATTTCAAGTGAGATGATGTTTTCCAGTGGAATTGGAGTAACTACAAATTTTGTTCAGCTGGTAAATTCTTAGAGTTGGGATTTTAAAAAGCAAGCTATCTGGTCCTAGCGAGTATTTACTGCGTTGCCATTGCTAGTGTCTGACAAGCATGTTTCAGAACATGCCATCTCTTTTTCTCATACCATATACTGTTTAGACAGAAGTAGTTGAGGAGGTTCTGCTAGCTTCTAGCATCAGTGTATGAGAATATTTTCACATATTTGTGGACTAAGGTATATGAGGACCCAGATTTTCCCAGTGAAAAAGGAGAATTTTACACTTTTTTTTATGTTTCAGTGCCCTTGGTCCAGAATGTACCTGGATCTATCTAGGTGCGACTGTGTATGAATCATGTTATGGAATTTTTTATTTTTGCAAGCACCATCTAAATTCTATTGTATGGATATAGATCAAGTTTGGCTGCTTCAGTTGCCCACATATATCGTACCAATATTGTGTGTTCAAAAATGTGTGGTGGTGAACGTTTTGGTTTTTTTTCCTCGATGGAGTATGAGCATATGTGCTTGCTGTTTTTGATGGCATAGTTTTGAGCCTTTGTAGGATTTGGGCTCAGCTTTTCCTTAGTGACTGGAGTTACAGAGTATGAGAAAACTGTTGTTTTATCAGTGATGAAATTATGATAAGGGCATCTCAATGTAGCGTTGTCAGGTACAAGTTTATTTCCACACTGTTGTGTTTGGATATATCATTGTGATTTTTCTTTTTTTTCATGGCTGTTTAAAGGGCTGAATTCATCCTCATTAATTTTGGTATACAGCCGTAATTAGTCTAATAGTCTTCTGCAGTAGTTTTAGTCCAGAGAATATGAAAGCATATTGTCATCCACTTTTTTCTTTGACTTCATGAATGCTCGGGAGTGTGTGCTTAGATTCACTTGGCCTTCAGCTCAGCAGTTTTTATAAGGAGCTGAGCAGGACAAGAGAAGTTCCTGTGAAACGTGTGGAGTTTGGGAACCGGGTACCTAACTCAAAGCGTGTGGTGTTTCTGAGGAAATGCTAAATCGGAATTACTGTGTAAGAACTATTTGTTTCTTGCAGAATCTCAACTTCTATTTTGCTAGCACCAGTACTATCAGCAAAAAATAAATCAGTTATCAAGAGGCAATGCAAGCTTTATCCATCAGGATCTCTAAACTACAGCATCTTATTCTCTGTTAATGTTCAGAACTTGGTGCAGACAAAATAGCAGAGCATATTTGTGTATTTGACTACAGTACAACCTTCCTTTCCCATGATAACCAATCCAGTAGTGTATCTAAAGTCAGTACAGCTGTACTACTGTCAGTTGTGTAAATCCATCCTTCTTTAATTAAAGGTAGTTCATGTTTAAGAAAAGAAACCAATAGAATGACCTGCTCTTTCCCTTTTGGCTCTCAGGTTTCTCTTTTCCTTATCTGTTAGTGGTTTACTTAGTCCACAGGAAACATCTGTCTTTTAAGCAAATACTGATATTTTTTGTCATTTGCAATTCTAAGCAAATGAAGCAAAGGATGATGAGTATTGCTAGGTATTTCTGAAGTAAAGTTTTTTCATACTTTCAAGAAAACCTACTGAATCAATGTTTCACCTCTCACTTTAATTTATTTTTCCGCCTGTACTTGAGGTCTGCCTGTTAGATGTTGGGAATGTTGGATTCCTGCAATTTTAAATTATTTTACCTCTTATTAGAACTTTTTGGGAAAAGGGGAAGGGATTGAGCAGCATTGGCAACCAAAATAGTATGAAGGAGCATAATGAATATGGAGGGTTTTCATTAATATAAAATTGTGCAAAAAACAAGTTTAGAACTCCAAGACTTTGGCTTAACATTTCAAAATATGCTTCTGTGGTTTATAATTATTTCATATATCTATTTTTCCAGGACAAATTCCTCTGTGCAGTTAGAATATTACTTGAGAAACGCTTGCAGTTTCTGTTGATTATGTTCTTTGGGGTGGAGAAGCAAAGCGAGCGTTAAAGCAGCAGCAGCTGCCTGAGCATTCACACACCATTCAGGGAGTCACACACACACCACCCGAGACTTTAACTGCTAGGACCGGAGTCCCTTCACAGTGGGCAGCTCCACTGAGCTGAAGGGTGCCCCTTTTCGACTCCTCGCTCACACACACACTCACCCTCGGGCGCTTTCTGTCCCCTCAGGCTCGACCCTAGGTTTTCCCCGAAGCAGAGTCTCCGACATGACTTACACCAGGCGAATTTATTTTGAGTGGTACAGTGGTGAAGAGCAGCTCGAGCTGGGTGCCTCTGGAGAGGGACCCTGAACAAAGAAATCCTTGGGCAATTATACCCTTACAGTCTAAGTTCCCCTCCCCTCATGTGATGGTTCGGTCCAATAGTAATATTTGGGTCTGGGGTCTTCTTGTTCCTCATTGGATCCTTTCCCTGTCTCCAGGCAGGACATTCCTTTTCTTGTCTCGTAGAGTTGCAACTTCTGCCGATGGTTTCAGCTACCTTATCTTTCTGGTTTGCACCGGTTTCAGGGCCTTCCTTCATGTAGCTAGGTAAGAGTTCAGCATATGGTCAGCGTATCTAGGTGAAAGTTCACAGCTTGCAGTCTAAGGCTTCAATAGGCCTTGCTCCTAACACTATGAATTGGATTCCATTTGAGCTAGAAAGTGACTTCTACAACAGTGAGAAACAAAACCTCTTGTGTTCATTGTTTCAGCATCCCCTACTTGGCCATCTGTTGCTTTCCATAAGTTACACACAAACCAGTTTATATTCACAGCAGTTAATAATTTCTGCTCTTTGTAATAGGCATTTTTATCTCTGTCTCAATTATAAACCTTTAATAAGCCAGAAGAATGTTGCAAGTAGAAACAGATCCAAGATGAGGAAGAAAAATAGTTGTAGAGGAACTGTATGACCTGGAATTAATTTCTACTGCATAATTTTCAGTTTTGAAATAGCACATATTTTTATTTTTTTTAAATAAAACTATTAATTCTGCAATAACTTAAGAACAGTTAAGTTATGTTAAAGTAAAAACTTGTATCTAAAGGAGTAAATATCATTCTACCTCATTTTTGAAAACTAATAAACACTTGTTTGGAGCACTTGTTCATTAAGTTTATGCCTGTTTAAAAAAAATTACTCGGGTGCTCAGCTAGAGGGCTGAGCTCCCAAATGGAGACATGATACGGAATCAGTTAATGACCAGATAAAAAGATGTTATTATTTCAATAGAGAGGATGCCACGGAATCCTTATTTGGGATTCCAGCTTCTTGGCCAGTACTTCTAAAATCTTAAACTTTGCATCTAGAAGGCAGAAAAAGTTATTTTCTGTACTCTTGTTGAAAGGGTTAAAGCCAAGATAGACAAAGCCACTGCATCAAAATGCCTCCCCGAAAGAATTAAAGCCTAGGGGCAAGGAGGATATTTTAAATATCTTAGCCACTTAACTAAACAAAAGAAAGGCCTTTCAATTATATATTAATATTCAATTAAAGAGAAAGAAAATAATGCTGGAAAAAATGAGAAAAAATATGCAAGAAGACAAAGTTAAACACGAAGAAAAGATAACCCAACATCATCTCTAAAAGCTAAGAAATGAAGTGGGCTGTGAATCCCAAGGAGCACAATGGATTAAAGAGTGTTTATTACATATTACATATACATTATTTTCTTTCTCTTTAATTGAATATCCTGCCTTCAAGTAAGTGCCTTTTAATACTGCTTTCTAAATCCAGTAACTATATACAAAAATTCACGGATGCTTCTCCTCACAGTCCAAATCTCCCCAAGGGAGAAACGGAGTATTCAGAGAGTCCCTGAAATGAAACTCAATAGCAACGAAGTTACTATTAAGCAGGTATCCTTTACTGCAGCGCTGGGCAGCACTGGGGATTCTCCACCATAAGTGCTCTACCGATTTGGTAGACTTTCAGAGATTATATACTATAAAACCCTACATATTCACAGGATTTCCGTGAAATCATTTACATAAACATGAGATTTCCTGGAACTTATTAACATATGCAGATGTCCGATCCGCATGGGCAGTCGTCTCCCGTGGTGGTCTTCAAGTGGTCTTTGGGGGTCTTCAGATGAAGGCTCGTAGTCTTCTTCACTGTGTTCGCCGATTGACCTTTGCTTCTGCGCAAACTCAGTCCTAGGATCACGTAAACGGTGTCCCTCAAGGCTGCTGTTGTCATTCTTTTGTGACTTCCTATCTTCCATGCATTTGTTCTCCCAAGGCCCAGTTGTCTGAGATGGGATTATCCCGGAGCCCCCTTATCTTACAACCATTCTAACTACTCTCTAAATCACAAAGGCCTTTCTTTTGTTTAGTTAAGTGACTAAGATATTTAAAATATCCTCCTTGCCCCTAGGCTTTAATTCTTTCGGGGAGGCATTTTGATGCAGTGGCTTTGTCTATCTTGGCTTTAACCCTTTCACCTTCCATTTCTGGCTGAGATAGTATTACACAGGCAGGTTTAGAATTTGAAAGCAGATTCTTTCTAATCATTGCTTCTTTTTACATTTCTTTCTATAATATGACAAGATGCTGCTTACAGATGATCAGTGAGGTTTATGTTGTTCTGTATATATGTAAATATTGCTACCACAGAGCTGAAGAAGCTATTGAAAAGCAGAGGTTTTCAGAAATGGCTGCACCTACCATTTTTCCTATTTGGGGAGATGCTTTTAGAATCCCTTTTTAATATTAGTAGAAACATACCATTGCAGTGCACCAGGAAATTGCTGTTATTGGTGAGAACTTGAGTCAAAATGGGGACTTGGTCCAACTAAAGATACATCTGTCAAACTTGTTTATTTTTTCAGGAGATGAAAATTTAGCTATAAGGAATATGGTAGACAAAGAAGAAATATAGGATAGGAGGAGAAGGAGGGAGAATGATGATATTCTTAAGATACATATTGACTAACTCAGTGATGTTATGTATATATATATGAGCTGTTGCTTAGAATATGTGGTGGGTTGACCCTGGCTGGATGCCAGGTGCCCAACAAAGCCGCTCTATCACTCCTCCTCCTCAGCTGGACAGGGGAGAGAAAATACAATGAAAGGCTCACGGGTCAAGATAAGGACAGGGAGATCACTCACCAATTACCATCACGGGCAAAAAAGACTTGGGGAAATTAATTTAATTTATTGCCAATCAAATCAGAGCAGGATAATGAGAAATAAAACAAAATCTTAAAACACCTTCCCCCCACCCCTCCCTTGTTCCTGGGCTCAACCTCACTCCCGATTTTCTCTACCTCCTCCCTCCGAGCCGCACAGGGGGATGGGGAATGGGGGTTGTGGTCAGTTCATCATACATTGTCTCTGCCGCTCCTTCCTCCTCAGGGGGAGGACTCCTCACACTCTTCTCCTGCTCTAGCGTGGGGTCCCTCCCATGGGAGACAGTCCTCCACAAACTTCTCCAGCATGAGTCCTTCCCACAGGCCACAGTTCTTCACGAACTGCTCCAGCATGGGTCCTTTCCACGGGGTGCAGTCCTTCAAGAATGGACTGCTCCAGTGTGGGTCCCCCACAGGGTCACAAGTCCTGCCAGAAAACCTGCTCCAGCGTGGGTTCCTCTCTCTCCACAGGTTCACAGGTCCTTCCAGGAGCCTGCTCCAGCATGGGCTCTCCACGGGGTCACAGCCTCCTTTGGGTGCATCCACCTGCTCTGGCATGGGGTCCTCCATGGGCTGCAGGTGGATATCTGCTCCACCGTGGACCTCCATGGGCTGCAGGGGAACGGCCTGCCTCACCATGGTCTTCTCCAGGGGCTGCAGGGGAACCTCTGCTCTGGTGCCTGGAGCACCTCCTCCCCCTCCTTCTTCACTGACCTTGGTGTCTGCAGGGTTGTTTCTCTCACATATTCTCACTCCTCTCTACCGGCTACTGTTCTGCCACAGGGGTTTTTTGGGGGTTTGGTTTTTTTTTTCCTCTTCCTAAATCTGTTATCACAGATGCGCTACCACTGTTGCTGATTGGCTCGGGCTTGGCCAGCGGCGGGTCCGTCTTAGAGCTGGCTGGAACTGGCTCTATCAGACATAGGGGAAGCTTCTAGCAGCTTCTCACAGAAGCCACCCCTGTAGCCCCCCCTTCTACCTTGCCATGCAAACCCAATACAGAATGCTATCTGCGAAATAGGAGTTGGCAGAAGAATAAGGTTTCACTGTGGGATGTTGAGCCTGTTGCTTTAGCAGTTGAGAGTATCTTCTAAATAGAATCATAGAATATCTCAAGTTGGTATGGACCCATAAGGATCATCAAGTCTAACTCCCTCCTCTTCCTCCTTTATTTTCTCCAGAGAAGAATCAACTATTAAGATTTGGTGACAGAATAATTCTACTATGGGCGATTCTTTAATGCCACAATGTATTTTTTTAGTACCGTAGAAAAGCAAGAGAAGCAAATGAACATGTTTTGAACTCTGTAGGGGAACCTGCACCTAGAACATATTTTGCTTTTTTTGGGCAACTGGAGTACTCAGGAGTTGCCAGTAATATCATGGTTACATTGTTTCTTCTCTCTATCCCGGAAAAAAACCCCAAAACCAAACCCTAGCTAACATCAAGTAAGTTTATTTTTAAAAATTTGTCACAAGTTGTTGTTAATTTACTATGTAGTAAAAGCTTATAAATAAAATATTCTGCTGTTGTAAACATTTTACTGTGTTAAAAATTGAGTGTCCAGAAGTTTTGTCCTGCTACTGGGGCATATGAGGCTAATAGCAACTGTAGGTTTAACCATGTAATATATACTGATCTAGATTAGAAGACTGAGAGTTTTTGAGGAAGGGAGCCAAAGTTAATATACATTGGAACAATTTATTTGAATTGCTCATACATCTTGCATAGTACTAACATCACTGTAACCATTCAGAACAAAGATCTTGGATAGTTCACTGAAAATCCTTGCTTTAAGTGCAGTGCTGTTTAACAACAAACATGCAAGAATGTTTTAAGAATGGTGAAGAAAGAATTGTTGTGCCCTTACAGGAAGTAATAGTATGATCTCATCAGAAATCTGGTGGTGATATCTGCTAGAATACGGGTTAGTCTTTAAGAATAATTATTAAAGCCCTTGCATAACTTGAAACAGGATTATAAAAATAAAGAAAATAGTCCAAATTTGTTGGACTGGAGATTAGATGATCTCATAGTATCTTCCAGTCATAAGCTGTATAAATTAATAAGGGAAATATGTTTTTGTTTTAATTAGTTTATTGTTGAAACTTGCCTAATTCCCATTTTCTGAAGAATTTGGGCCTGAAATATAAACCAAACCATTGCTAGTTTGTCTGAAGCCTTCATGAAGAATTTTAACACACAGTGCTAGATTTTAACTTGCAACATCTCCACAAATGTTTCCTTGTTTACTAGCTCTTGCTTGTCAACTGTGTCCTTTATTCCTAATAACTTCTTATTTGAGGCTCATTTCATAGAATCATAGAATATCGGGTTGGAAGGGACCTCAAGGATCATCTGGTCCAACCTTTCTTGGCAAAAGCATGGTCGAGAAAAGGTGGCCCAGCACCCTGTCCAGCTGAGTCTTAAACGTGTTCAGCGTAGCGGAATCAACCACTTCCCTGGGGAGATTATTCCAATGATTGACTGTTCTCATTGTGGAAAATTTCCCTCTCGTGTCCAATCAGAATCTCCCCAGGAGTAACTTGTACTCATTACCCCTCGTCTTTTCCATGTGACTCCTTGTAAAAAGGGAGTCTCCAACTTCTTGGTAGCCACCCTTTAAATACTGGAACATGGTGATAAGGTCTCCCCTAAGCCTTCTTTCCTCAAGGCTGAACAAACATTTGTGCAGTTTGGATTTTACTTTTGGATTAACTCTTCTGGTCATAGGCAGAAAGGCATTTTAATGTGAAGGCAAACTAGTTTCTGAAAATCATCATCTGGAGCCATTCAGAGTAGATGTAAATAGAATGCTAGTGGTGTATCTCCCTATGACTCAGCTGACTAGTTGCAAACATTTTGGCTGAGGTTGTTTTCAGTTAAAACCTCATACTGGTAAGACCCTATCTCTGGATTTCCTTTGTATATATTCTTTTCTGTTTGTGGTATTTGTATGTCAAAAGTTATCAAATGTATAGGCTTTTTTTTTTTTTTTGTTACATATGGGGCAGACAAACATTACCCATTCAGAAAAATTTGAATGCTTAGCGTACTATTTTTTGTAAATGAGTTGCTCCCGAAAAGGTGTTATGAAACACTTCCAGTCATTCAGCAACCTTTTTTATTGTTTCTGAAAGTAAATTGAGTACCTCTGCTTTCTGAAGTGATACTGAAAATTGTTGTTTTACGCTTCTGTTGCAGTACTTTTCAAAATGCATTTGTAGACAAATATTTATATGACCTTCTTTCAGAAAAAATGCTATGATATTGGTGTGAAGGAACTGGATGTTTCTTTTCCTTTGAAAAATGTTGTTTAAGTAATCAGTTAGCATTTGTTTGTGATGACTTGCAGACAATTTATATGGGTCGTCTAAAATAAGTAGTAGCACAACTTTTCACATAACAGCATTGCATCATGACTTGTTTTCAGCTACTTCAGGGGAAAGGGTGCTGACGTGGAAGTCACGGACACAGCACACGATCAATATGATCAAGCAAAAATGTCGGTTTATTACATACACAGCTTAGTTAATATAGTTTCTTGCCTTCCTGATCATGCATAAACTTATCGTTAATTGGTTAACTATGTTTGGCAATATGCTGTTCATGCGCTACTAGCGATATTCTGATTCGTTCATAACAATAGTTCATGCGCACCGCCCGCTCCTCCCATATCTTGTTTTCAACATTGCAAGCCAATAGTTTCTTCCTCTTAATCTGCTTGTTTCATGTCTTCCAAACCGCAGTCGACCTTCGCAGCATCCTTGAATTCCTCTTGCGTTAAATGCAGATTAAGTCCACATAGTCTGAGTCTGGGTTGCTCACTACATGTCCTTGGCTTTTCAAATATTCCACAAATCCCCCTTTTTTTTTTTGAGCAATCCAGACTCCATTCATCATATGCTCCACGGCTTTCATGAAATATTTAAAAACACATCTTAATATAAGTATAGTTAATAATAATCCCAATAATAATATAAACCCATGGATAATTAGATCTTGTCCCCAACCTGAAATGCCTAACACAGCTAACCATGAATTAAAACCTAAAGAGCTAGTCTTTAAAGCATCGGTAAGTTTTCTAACCTGATTTAATTGTTAATAAATTGAGTTGGAGTTATCTGTAAGGTTCATGCAGCACATACCTTCAAATTCCTCACACCCATGACCTTGGGCTAGTAACAAAAAATCTATAGCTGCACGATTTTGCAAAGTAGCATGCCGTATCTAATCTACTTCAGTTAAAAGCCCACTAAGTGCCAACGTAGTAGCATTATTTTGCTTTGCCAACCAACATCCTAGTTTATTAAGTGTGGTAAGAGCTTGAGCTGCAGCAACACCTGGTGCTAAAAATGAGGCTACAATTGTTTTATCTGCTGTCCAGAAATCTAAATCTGACTTACAATCCTTTGAATATTTTTCAATACTTCTTCAAGATCTGTGGGTTTGTTTTTTAATATTCAGAATCATTGACGTGTTCGGGGTTAGTAAGGTAAGACGACCCAGTGTACAAGGACCCCCAACCGCGTGTGACGGGATGGCAGGCCGTGCCTTGTGACCACAGATTAAGAACATTCCTGCGGGCAGTCGCAGTGGGGCATTACTAGATTTTGAGATGTTTGCTTTCGTATGGTTACACCATGAGGATCCATTCTTAAATACCTGTAACATGGGGTCCAGTCTCTGTATGTATTCAGTGCTATTTTTCCCGGTATAGTTGAAATATATACAAGCTTGTGCCGTAACACTCCCTAAGATATCTAATTCTTGAGGTTCTAATAACGCCTTTTCCAAATAGGGGGTCCAGCCATCCCAGTTATTAACTGCTTTTCTTGAATCGTTAGCTATATCTCTGCATGCATGCCTGATGGCGGAGGAGTTACAAACATACTCCCACTCTTTACCGCCAATCGGAGTCCCCACTGAACATGTCATAAATGGGTTGCCTGCATTTGCTGCCGCTAAACAGATTGAATCTTGCCCTGTTTTATTAGCTAGAGTTACCCAAACATTTGTACGTGGTTGTACTGAAATCCATGAGTGACCACTACCAATGATGGAGAGGAATGACGTGAGAAAACATATCATGGTAACTCCTGTTGTGGTCCCGACTCTTCTCTCCATGGTTTCACCCAGCGGCTAGGCACCCACCTCAGACCTTCGTCTGTCAAAACACAAACATATCCTCGACCTGTCATCTTAATTTCTGCAGGACCCTTCCATTCTCCAGTTTTTAAGTCACGATATCATACTTTTACTGATACTGAATCGATCTTCTGTATTCCCGATTGAAATGACATATGGTGTATAACAATTGGAGGAGATTCACGGTCCCCTGTTAACCGTAAATAATTTAAAACGTAAATCGCTTTTGCAAGACGTTCAGCAGGGGCTATTTCTCCCCCCTTTTGTTTTTGCAACAGCGATTTTAACGTAGCATGCGCGCGTTCTACGATCGCCTGTCCTGTAGGAGAGTGTGGTATGCCTGTGATTCTGTGAATGCCCCACAAGTGGCAGAAATGTTCGAATGTTTTAGAGATATATGCAGGGCCATTATCTGTTTTCATCTCTTGAGGAATCCCCAAAGCAGCGATGGCTGCACACATATGTTTTACAACATGTTTGGCTGTTTCCCCTGTTTGAGCAGTGGCCCAGATTGCATGTGAATAAGTATCAATGCTAACGTGTACATATTTTTGCCGTCCAAACTCTGTGATGTGGGTGACATCCATTTGCCATAATTGTAGGGCTCCCAGACCTCGAGGGTTGACCCCAAGACCTAAACCGAATCCTGATTTTTGGCAGGCAGGACAGGACTGGACGATGCCTCGGGCATCTGATAGTTTTAAATCAAATTGTTTCGCCAATACTTTTGCAGATTGATGTAAAAATTCATGAGATAAACGGGCCTGCTCAAACAGGTTAATATTTTGATTTTTCCAGATGGTAGCAACCAACTTGTCGGCTATGTTGTTTCCAGTCGACAAGCCTTGATCAAATTGATGGCTACGAATATGTGTCACAAAATAGTGTTTAGTGCGTTGATTCAATAAAAATAAAAGTTGCATTAATAACATATATAAGGTGTTATTCTTCAGTGATTTGATCATAGCGCGTTCCAGGCGCTGTACCGTTCCTACTACGTAGAGCGAATCTGAAATTACATTTAGAGGTTTGTCGGGCCAGCGTTGAAAGGCCCATAACACCGCTCTCAGCTCGAGGGTTTGTAAAGAGTCGGCGGTATGACCTGTAAGAAGTTGATGATTCCATTGATTATTGTCATACCAAGCAATAGCAGCTCGTTTCGATTTTCTTCCAGCATCAGTAAATACTGTAAGCCCTTCAACTGGTACTTCTGATCTATAAGGGATGACTTCAAAGTCCTGATTTTGTAAAAGCGGCAAAATTTTCGTGGAAGGATAGTTATTGGTTACAGTACCTGGATATTCAGCTAAAGCGATTTGAAACATTTCTGATGTTGCTAAAAGCCAATCTAAATAATTCTGTGCTATAGGTACAAACAGGGTTTCAGGTTCTTGTCCTGTCAGATCACAAATCCTTCTTCTACCTTTGATGATCATATTAGCTAATAGTTCAATCCGTGTACAGACGGTATTTTTTGGCTGATAGGATAAAAATACCCACTCTAAAATGTTGATGCGTGGGGTATCTATTTGGATTATCAGTCCTATTAAGTGTTTTCGGTTGGGTGATGAGTTAACAATTAAAAATTGCAAAGGCAAATCACTAATTTTTCTTTGTACAACTGTTGTCAAAACCTTTTTTATAATGTGATCCAATGCCTGCTCTTGTTCCTTCGTCAGGCTTCGTCGTTCATCGGCTCTGGTTGAGGTTCCCAACAGAGGCATCAAGGGAGCTAGATCATCATTAGTTATTCCACTAACTGACCTTACCCACTGTAAATCTCCCATTAGTTTTTGAACATCTGAGAGCGTCTTAATGTCTGTTTTGAGTATGATCTTCTGTGGTCTGACTGTGCTCCCAGTAATTGTCCATCCTAAATATTGCCATGGATTTTGTTGTTGTACCTTTTCTGGAGCAATTTTAAGACCTTTCGGTTCTAAGGTTTCTATTAACCTTTGTAAAGTTCCTTCCACATCCATTTTTTCTCCAGCAATTAAGATATCATCCATATAGTGAAAAACTAGTAAAAATGGATGTTTCATTCGGAATGGTTGTAAGGCCCACGCTACAAAATTTTGACACAGAGTAGGTGAGTTTTTCATTCCTTGAGGTAGTACCACCCAATGGTATCTTTTTGCCGGTTCCTGTTTATTGATTGATGGTACTGTAAATGCAAATTTTTCTGCATCTTCAGGATGCAAAGGAATAGTAAAAAAACAATCCTTCAAATCAATGATGAGTAAGTCCCAATTTTCTGGGATCATCACAGGGGAGGGTAATCCTGGCTGTAATGCCCCCATATTTTGCATTACAGCATTCACCGCTCGTAAATCATGCAACAATCGCCATTTTCCAGATTTTTTCGGGATGGTAAAAACGGGTGTGTTCCAAGGGCTTGTGGAAGGCATGATGTGACCTGCTTCTAACTGTTCTTTAACTAAATTTTGTAAAATATGCAGCCTCTCCTGTTTCAGCGGCCACTGGTCTACCCACACTGGCGTTGTCATAGTCCAGGTGAGTTTTAAGATGGGCTGCTCAACCATGGCCGCTCCTAAAAATGCTGGGTTACAAGTTTGGCTCCCATTTGGGATAATATATCCCGACCTATAAGAGCTACAGGCAAGTGCATTACATATGGCTTTGTGGTAACAGTGGCACCGTCTTCAAAATTGAATGCTATCAGTAATTTGCTAATCATCGTGCATTGTGCCCCCCCGACTCCCACAACACTGGTAGCTGCAGGTACCAGTGGCCAATTACGAGGCCATTTTGTGATAGGGACAATAGTTACATCTGCCCCCGTGTCAATTAACATTGACAGTACTAAAGATTGTCCATTAGGATGTCTTAATGTTACCCTTTCTTCAGGTTTTCCCTTGGCAATATCTATTGCTAATAACACATTTGGTACTCCTGTGGCTCCAAAACCTCCATGCCCACGTACAATTGAATGCGCTTTAGGGACACACGCATGAAATGGTATTAATTGAGCTATTTTAGACTGTGCTGGTATTGTAAGTGGTGGCGTTAAGGTATATACCATAATCTTTATGGTTCCGCAGAAATCCGCATCGATGAGCCCTGGTACTATAAATATACCTTTTCGTGATGTTGAAGAACGGCCTATGAGCAATGCACTCAACCCATGCCCTAGAGGTCCTTGTTGATCTGAATCAATTAATTTAACCTCAGACGTTGTTAAGGTTATGTCTACTGCTGTTGCCAGGTCCACTCCGGCGCTACCGGCTGTGGCGGCTGCGCAGCGGTCCAAGCACCCTGCACTTGTGTCTTCACGCGTGGGTGTGGCGCGCTCCGCGCCGTGTTTCCCAATTTTCGACACTCTTGGGTGTCATGATTATCTTTTTTACAATTCGTACACCATTTTTCTTTCCGACCCTCAGTATTAATTGGACTCCTACATTCTTTTTAAAAATGGCCTAGTTTTCCACAATTAAAGCACTTCTTGTCCTTTTTTCCCCCTTGCTTTTTTGATACCAATGGCTTCAGTGCTGCACCATAACCGTAGCCTTTTCTTGTTCTAACATTCGCTCAGCAGCCTCTAGCAACTGTCCTGTGCTGGATCCTCTTGGCAACACACTGAGTGCTCTTTTTGTTTTTTCATTAGCGTTATCAAAAGCAAGCATATCTAAGAACTTTACTTTCATTCCCTCATCCATATCTGGATGAGCCATAATTGCAGCGTGCAAACGATCAATAAACTTGCCGTACGATTCAGTGGGTCCCTGCCTTACAGCGGTAAAAGCAGGTCTAATTTTCTCATCATGCACGTTAATAAGAGCTTTATAAGCTAACTCCTGACTCAATTGCAATACCTCGATAGCAAACTGCGCTTGCCAATCAGGTCGCGTAAAAGGCCCTGCGCCCATTAACATTTGAGCCTGGATTCCGAATAACGGATTGCCTTGTTGTCGAGGTATTGAAGCTGCCCTATCACAGGCAGTTTGCCAATGTTGGAAAAATTGTAATTGTTGCAATGGTGGTAATAGCATCTGGACAATCATTCTAGAATCATAAGGAGTTAATAACTGTGCTGAAAAAATGTGCTGTAATATAGATTGAGTATATGGTGATTTTAAACCATATTGAGTAACAGCGCTTTTCGCTTCTTTCAATATTTTCCAGTCCGGTGCTTCCCATACACCTCTCCCGTTATTACCAACTACAACAGGAAAAGCCATGGGTAAAACCTGTCCCTCTATCATGGCATCTCGGATAACACCTTTCCATCGCATTGACGGATCCCCAACTCCTCCCACCAACATCCCTTGCCCGAATACACACCCATCCCCCCGATGGTTGTTGTGGTGGCAAAGACGGAAAAGCACCAGTTTCCACCGGTGTCCTAGTTGGAGCAAAAACGTTGGGTGCTGACCATCCTGGGTATAATGCGGACAGTGACGTTGGTGGGTTTTCTGGCGGGGCCGCCAATCGCGCTTCTAAAGTCTCTAGTCTTTTTATCAATTCCTGTAATTCAGCTTTCTCCTCTAGAACACCATTGTTTTCCTCCTCCTCTTCGCCACCTGGTGGCAAAGGAGGGTAAAGTGAGGTGGTCGCCACCGGTGAGGGAGGTCGATTTGGTGGATCGGCCTCATCATAACTCGGAGGGCGGTCTGACTGTGGTACATCGGGCGATGGCGGAGTAGCCTCTGCAGCGTTTTTTTCTGGTGACTGCACTTCGGTGGTGGTGGGAGCTGCCGTTGCAGTCCCTGCTAGGATCCGGACCCCTCCTGCAACGCGGGCTGGGGTCGCTGCAGGGATTGTCGGACCCGAAAACAACATACTGGTTGCAGAGGTGGGCCCGTCACCTGGAGTCAAAGCCGCGAATGCCGATGCAGCGACTTGCCGCTCCTCCCCCATGTTTTTTAAAGTTTCATTAATCAGTCTCCACACAGCGGGGAATTTGCTCGTCTCTTTGGATCCTTTACTTATTTCTTCCCACAGTTCTGCCCCTATTTTCTCCCATGTCATAGCATCAAAGGCGGCTCCAACCGTGGGGATCAAATCTTTTCCTTTTGCCCAGAGCAATAATGCTTTCAGAGTAGACGAGTCATAACTTATACCTCTCGTTGAGAGGATATGTTGGAGGAGCTTAACCACCGCTGACTCTTCTTTTGTCATGGTAGCCCCCATCTCCTCCCCGGCCGCTCACCTGATCAGGGTGAGATTCTACCTTTCGCGCTAGTGTTTCCCGAGTGCCGGGGCAGCACTCACCTTCGGCCGGCTTCCGCCCCCTCCGTTCTCGGTTTCGTTGGAAAATCCAACTCCGATCTGAGGGTCCCTGTTCGGGTGCCACCTGCTGACGCGGAAGTCACGGACACAGCACACGATCAATATGATCAAGCAAAATGTCGGTTTATTACATACACAGCTTAGTTAATATAGTTTCTTGCCTTCCTGATCATGCATAAACTTATCGTTAATTGGTTAACTATGTTTGGCAATATGCTGTTCATGCGCTACTAGCGATATTCTGATTCGTTCATAACAATAGTTCACGCGCACCGCCCGCTCCTCCCATATCTTGTTTTCAACATTGCAAGCCAATAGTTTCTTCCTCTTAATCTGCTTGTTTCATGTCTTCCAAACCGCAGTCGACCATCGCAGCATCCTTGAATTCCTCTTGCGTTAAATGCAGATTAAGTCCACATAGTCTGAGTCTGGGTTGCTCACTACATGTCCTTGGTTTTTCAGATATTCCACAAAAGTGTATTATAAAGGTTTTCCAATAACTTAGAATCATAGATTATTATGTTAGAAGGAGCCTCTGTGGGTTTTCTAGTGGAACTCCATGCTTAAAGTTGAACTAATTTGAATTAGGGCTTGTTTTAAAAAAAAAGCACAACCTTAAATAACACTGTGCTTTATATCTGTTTTAAGGAAATTTAAAAAAAGAAAAATAAACTTTTGAGGGAGAAAATCTGTAGATCAGTTTTAGAAGTTTCTGAAAGTTTATAATTTTTCTACATATAGCACTGTGGCTTCAGAGTCCAAATTCTTCAGCCTTCAGTAGTGTGATATTTGTTTATAATCATCAGATGTCAGAATTTTAAATTGTACTCTTTTGTCACTTCAGAGTAGTATAATTCAGCAAAAAATCCATATGTGGGAGGAGTTTAAAAAATCCCAAACTACTTGCAATATTGGGGCAGTTATGGAAGAGTTGAATTAATTGTATGTATTATTTCAGCTGTATTTTGTTATGCTGCTTTATCACACATGGATTTTATTTCTCCGTAATATTTAATCTGTGTATCCTTTCCCCCTCGTTTCTCCATGAAAACAGGAACAAAACCAACCCAAACAGGTAACACCACAGAATACAAATCTGTGTTTGCCTGATACTAATTTAAATTACTTTTAAATTTAATTTTAAATTTAAATTTTAAATTTAAATAACTTCTGAAATGTTTACTGTTATGAAAGTGATTTAATAGCTTGCCATTTACATGATATTTGCTGTTAGAGTAGGAGGAAAAATAGTGTGCATGATATGGGATTTCAGGAGTTTCTTGATGTTACTTTCCTACAGCATTCTCCTGGAGAAACTGGCTGCTCATGGCTTGGACAGGCTTACTCTTTGCTGGGTAAAAAACTGTCTGGATGTCTGGGCCCAAAGAGTTGTGGTGAATGGAGTTAAATCCAGTTGGTGGCCGGTCACAAGTGGTGTTCCTCAGGGCTCAGTATTGGGGCCGGTTCTGTTTAATATCTTTATCAATGATCTGGATGAGGGGATTGAGTGCACCCTCAGTAAGTTTGCAGATGACACCAGGTTGGGCGGGAGTGTGGATCTGCTGGAAGGTAGGAAGGCTCTACAGAGGGATCTGGACAGGCTGGATCGGTGGGCATCCAGCGCAGTGGAGGAAGAGTACACCTGAGAGTAGAAGGAACAAGGAACTGGGGTGGAGTTGGAAGAAGAAAAGGAAGAGGGATGGGAAGTGGGATCTCCTTTCAGTAGAAGAAAGCCATTAGCTCATCTCAGCTTAAAAAGTAAATTCACCCTTACCAGTGCTTTGAATCTGGTATTGTCACAATGCTTTACTCCCTTTGAATTAGATTTTTAAATGTCTTAATATTAGATTAATATCAGACATTTGAGAATATCTTCTACCATGCCAAATGCATTGTAAAACTGGTAAGAGTACTAACAGTGCTGATGTTGCGATTCCCATGAGTTGACTTCAGAGTGAAGTTAATTCTACCTTTTAATTTTTTTTTTCTTCCCATCAAATTTTCACCTTTTTTTTTGTAGAAGAATATTTGTTCTTTAGTGGAGTGGGTGTTTGGCTAGGCCTATGTCCTGACATTTCAAACCTTACACAAAGAAAGGGTTTTTAAGAGTAGTGTCATAATACCTGCTAAGTAAATGTTTTCATTGTATGCAAATATTAGTTTGTCTAGACAGTTGCCAGTTTTAAGGCTCTTGAATATGTTTTCCTGACTAATAGCATAGTTCAGAAGCACGGAAGAAGAGGGTCTGTGGACCAAAAGTTAATGTATTTTATGGCACAGCATGAACACTTATGTAATGTATGTTCTCAGTCTTCTGGCTTTGGATTTTTATTTTTTTTCCAATCTGACTCCTGCAGAAAAAAGTTACTTAGAACTCACTAGGGCATGAGTAAAATAAAGCTCTTTGCCAAGCCTTCAGGGTGAGGTGTTGCCTAGAAGTCTTTTTGTTCAGAGTTACCATTCCAACTGATCAGTGATTCATTAGTGACTTTATCTTTTAGTTATATTGCCCCTTTCCAAAGGGAAGGAGTCCCAGACTGCCCTATTAACTTTGAAATATGGCAAAGACATCTGTTTTATTCATCAAGTTACATTACAATGTAAATACTTATTTCTGTGTTACTAATAGCAGAAAAAAAGCCTAGCGCTCTATACAATGAGCACTCCTATACAATTAGCCCTTGTTTGCTATGATTTCTGTAGCTTATTTGTGGCTGTGCTATTCCAAGTAATATACTAAATTCAAACAAATACCTGTTTTTTTGGGCACTCATTTGGCATGATAGTGTAACTCAGAAGTGGCACAGCCACGTCACACAGTAAGGTAAGGTGATCAGACAGGTACCATCTTAAAAGCAGCTTTACCATGATGTTACATGTTTGTCTTGTTTACAGAAAAGGAGATGCATAGTTTTTAATTGTTGACATTGCCCTCTTGAGCTTTCAGAAGAGATCTGCATACATTGTTGTCAGAGTTGTTGGCAGCTTTAAGCCTGAGCCTTTTGATATTCCAGCAAGTTTTATATATATATATATATACACACACACATATATACAGTTCTGCTGAGATTTCTATTTAGAATTTTGTGTGGGAGGAGAGAAGATGCATTGTTCAGTAATGATGCGTGCATGGAAATAATGTTTTGGCTCACTTGGCTACATTAAAATGCTATTTCAATTTTTCTTACCCAGTAGTTCAGTTCTTTTCCTTTTCTGTGGACTTGTATTACAGGTAGTGCATTTGAGGTGCATTTTGGTAGGCAGTATAAATGAACTTGACAAAATTAATTGTTACTGTCCTAGGAGCTGTTAACCAAAGTGTAAATGAAGATAACTGATATGAGTGAAAGGAGGCCAAGACAGCCAATCTGCAGTGTGCTGGTCTTAGCCTTCTGGTGTACTTTCTGCACTCAGGTACTCAGGTATGCAGGCTCTCTGCACGCAGGTAAAAGACTGTCTTAAACAGGGTTTAAAGAGGAATAATGTGGCTCACTTGATATGAGCAGCTCTTCACAGGCCTAGAAGACAGCATGAAACATCTTATGAAAATGTTCCTTTTTATTTCTTGTGTGTTAAACACCCCGTGTTTTATTTCCCAATATCTTTTATTGGTTTTGTTTTGTGTGTGTACATTTACTGTCTGTTGCTTAGAGTAACTGTGGACTTTGATGAACTTGTTTGTGTGTTTTATGTGTACATTTGGTTTGATTATTTTAATTAGCTCAGTCCTTCTGTAAGCCATTCAGAAAATCCCCCCAAAATCCAGACAATAACCTTTGCTATGCATTGGCATACACTTCAATTCCCTATCTTCAAAAGCCTGGTTGAAAAAATTGAACATTTTTGTCCACTCAGTAGGTGGATGATTGCTTTATGTACCACTTATAAATGGTGTAGTTTCCCAATCAGTTTAATATGTAACTTAGTCATTTGTATTTTCTTTTAATCTTAAGAGGTTAGACAGATGTAGTACTGATTCCAGCACTTCTCATGCTGGGCAGTATTATCTTATTTGTTTATGCTATCTCAACTGTGTGTCCATCTTTTGTATTCTATTAGATGATTTCTGTCCCAACAGTAAAATATATCTTAGGTCTGTATAAGAGAGTCAGGCTTTGGTCCATTAATGGGGCATTCACCTGCTACAATAATGCAAATGGTCTTTTTATACTAGAAAGATAAGAATGTTGATGGCAATGCAATCATGCAAACAAAAAGCTAAATGTTCTGGCAAGGCTTGATCTTTTAACCACAACAGGTGAAATTTAAATACAGGACCAAGCATGTAAGAGAAAAGTAGAATCATAGAATATGTCAAGTTGGAAGGAACCCATAAGGATCATTGAGTCCAACTCCCTGCTCCACGCAGGACTACCTAAAACTAAACCATATGACTAAGAGCGTCGTCCAGACGCTCCTTGAACTCTGACAGGCTTGGTGCCATGACCACTTCCCTGGGGAGCCTGTTCCAGAGACCAACCACCCTCTCAGTGAAGAACCTTTTCCTAATGTCCAATCTGAACTCCCCCTGACACAGCTTCATTCCATTTCCTCGTGTCCTATCGCTGGTCACCAGAGAGAGGGGGTCAGCACCTCCCCCTCCGCTGCCCCTCTTGAGGAAGTTGTAGACTGCGACGAGGTCACCCCTCAGCCTTCTCTTCTCCAAGCTGAACAAACCAAGTGACCTCAGCCGCTCCTCATAAGTCTTGCCCTCGAGACCTTTCACCATCTTGGTTGCCCTCCTCTGGACACACTCGAATAGTTTGATGTCCTTCTTATACTGAGGCACCCACAACTGCACATAGTACTCGAGGTGGGGCCGCACCAGTGCATTGTAGAGGGGGACAATCACCTCCCTCGACCGGCTAGCTATGCTGTGCTTGATGCACCCCAGGACATGGTTGGCCCTTCTGGCTGCCAGGGCACACTGTTGACTCACATTAAACTTGCCATCAACCCAAACCCCCAGATCTCTTTCCGCGGGGCTGCTCTCCAGCCTCTCGTCCCCCAATTTGTATGTATAAACAGGATTACTCCATCCCAGGTGCAGAATCTGGCACTTGCTCTTGTTAAATTTCATACGGTTGGTGATTGCCCAGCTCTCTAGTCTATCCAGATCTCTCTGTAAGGCCTCTACCCTCGAGGGAGTCCACAGCTCCTCCTAGTTTAGTATCATTAGCAAACTTACTTAATGTACATGCGACTCCTGCATCCAGATCATTTATAAAAACATAAAAAGAGCACTGGGCCTAAAATTGAACCCTGGGGAACCCCACTGGTGAGTGGCCACCAGCCTGATGTAACCCCATTTCCCATAACCCTTTGAGTCCGACCTGTCAGCCAAGTGTCCACCCAAGGTATTGTGGACTTGCCTAGCTGTATGCTGGACATACAAGTAGTTTGCCTATAGTACAGTTTTCATGTACTTAAGACTTCTGTTATTACCAGGACATGTGAGAGTGCGTGTATTTGTTTTTAGCAAGATTTTTTTTATTGTTTAAAGATAGCTTAAAAAGAGGGAGAATAGAAACAATTTTAAGCACATTCTAAGATAAGAACTTGCAGTATAAGTTCAGTTGCTAAAATTTTGCATCCAAATTTTATGTATTCTGGAGTTTTACTTCTTTGGAAGACATTGTCTGGAGCTCATTGCAAGTGTATCAGCAGGAGGATTTAGTATTTTATACTTGGGACTGCTGTTTTACCTGTGATCTTAAATATGCTTCTCCAATTAAAAATCTTTAGAATTCTTCCTGGAAATGGCAAGTAATACTATCAGGCTTCCGAGAACCTAAATTCATAGGAGAATAGGGTATTCTGTAACTACTGTTATTCCAAAAACATGAAAAAGCTTGGGAAGAGACTGAAAAATATCTTTATGGCTTGTTTTAGCTAAAAATGGATGTGGAATGAAGGGAGAGCCACCCTGCAGGAAGACCTGGATAGGCTGGAAGAGTGGGCTAACAAGAACCTTATGGAGTTTAACAAGGACAAGTGTAAGGTCTTGCACCTGGGAAAACATAATCCAAGAGTGCAGCACAGACTGGGATCCACCTGGCTAGAGAGCAGCTCTGTGGAAAGGGACCTGGGGGTCCTGGTGGACAGGAAGCTCAATATGAGTGAACAGTGTGCTGCTGCGGCCAAGGCGGCCAATAGGATGCTGGGTTGCATCAAAAAGGGCATCACCAGCAGAGATAAAGAAGTCATTATCCCTCTCTACTTGGTGCTTGTCAGGCCACACCTGGAATACTGTGTACAGTTCTGGTCCCCGTTATACAAAAAAGATGTGGACAGGCTGGAGGGGGTCCAGAGAAGGGCCACCAAGATGATCAAGGGTCTGGGAAGCCTGCCATATGAGGATAGGCTGAGAGCGCTGGGCTTGTTCAGCCTTGAGAAAAGGAGGTTTAGAGGTGATCTCATCACCATGTTCCAGTACTTAAAGGGGAGCTACAAAGAAGATGGAGACTGCCTTTTTACAAGGAGTCACATGGTAAGGACAAGGGGTAATGGGTACAAGTTACTCCCAGGGAGATTCCGATTGGACACGAGAGGGAAATTTTTCACAATGAGAACAGTCAATCATTGGAATAATCTCCCAAGGAGTCAAGTGGTTGACTCCACTACGCTGAACACGTTTAAGACTCAGCTGGACATGGTGCTGGGCCATCTCGTCTAGACTGTGCTCTTGCCTAGAAAGGTTGGACCAGGTGATCCTTGAGGTCCCTTCCAACCTGGTATTCTATGATTCTATTCAGGGAGCTATTTAGCAGAGTACCCTGGGAATCTGCTTTTGAGGGCTTAGGAGTCCACGAGTGCTGGTCAGTTTTTAAGAACCACCTTTTAAAAGCGCAGGAGCAGGCAATCCCATTGTGTCGAAAGTCAAGCAAGCGGGGCAGAAGACCAGCTTGGCTGAACAGGGAACTCCTCGTGGACCTCAAGAGGAAAAAGAAATTTCACGATCTCTGGAAGCAAGGTCAGGCTTCGCAGGTAGATTACAGAGCTGTGGTTTGTATATGCAGGGAGAAGACACAAAAGCCCAAAGCTGAACTAGAGTTGAAACTGGCCAGTGTTGTGTCAGACAAGAAGAAGGGCTTTTTTAAGTACATTAGTAGCAAGAGGAGGTCTAAAGAAAACATTGGACTGATACTTGTTGAAGATGGTCACCTGACTAATAGGGATGAAGAAAAAGTGGAGGCATTCAATGTTTTTTTTTGCCTTGGTCTTTAATACTACTGATAGACCTTGGGCTGCCCGGTCCCCTGAGTCGGAGGACCATGAGTGTGGGAACAGTGAGTTTCCATTTGTGGACACTGAAATTATAAGGGACTAGCTGTATCACCGGAATGTTCACAAGTCCATGAGGCCTGATGGGATTCATCCCAGAGTATTGAAGGAGCTAGCGCATGTTATAGCAGGACCCCTCTTGATCATCTACCAAAGGTCTTGGGAGTCTGGGGAGGTCCTTGCTGACTGGAAGCTAGCCAACGTTACTCCAATTTGCAAGAAGGATGTGAGGGAAGACCCAGGGAACTACAGACCTGTTAGTCTAACCTCAGTACCTGGAAAAATTACAGAGAAGATTATACTGGGTGCTATTGAAAGGCATTTAAAGAACAATGCAATCATCAGGCACAGTCAACATGGGTTCACAAAGGGAAAGTCCTGTTTAACTAATTTGATATCCTTCTATGACAAGGTCACCCACCTAGTGGGTGAAGGGAAGGCGGTGGATGTAAGGTTTTTTTGAATTTTAGTAAGGCTTTTGATACTGTCCCTCACAGAATCCTTCTGGACAAGTTGTCCAACTGTGGGATGAGTGGGTTCATGGTGTGCTGGGTGAAGAACTGGCTGAAGGGCAGGGCTCAAAGGGTTGTAGTGAATGGGGCTGCATCTGGCTGGTGGCTGGTCACCAGCGGTGTTCCTCAGGGTTCAATTCTGGGGCCAGTTCTGTTCACTATATTTATCAACGGTCTGGATGCAGGAGTTGAATGCACCATTAGCAAGTTTGCTCATGATACCAAACTGGGAGGTGCTGTTGACTCTCTTAAGGGACAAGAGGCCTTGCTGAGGGATCGAGATCTGGGCAATCATCAGTGGCATGAAATCTGAGAAGAACAAATGCCGGATTCTGCACCTGGGACGGAGTAATGCTGAACACAAGTATAAATTGGAAGAGGAGTGGCTGGAGAGCAGCCCTGCAGAAAGGGACCTGGGGGTGCTGGTTGACAGCAGGCTCAATATGAGTCAGCAGTGTGCCCTGGCAGCCAAGAGGGCAAACCGCATCCTGGGGTGCATTAAACACAGTATAACCAGCCAGTCAGGAGAGGTGATTATCCCACTGTATTCAGTGTTGGTGCAGCCTCACCTTGAGTACTGTGTGCAGTTCTGGGCCCTACAATTTAAGAAGGATGTGAATGCATCCAGAGAAGGGTAACAAAGCTGGTGAAAGAGCTGGAAGGCAAGTCCTATGAGGAGCAGCTAAGGACTTTGGGCTTGTCTAGTTTGGAGAAAAGGAGTCTGAGGGGTGACCTCATTGCTCTCTACAGCTTCCTGAGGAGGGGAAGTGGAGAGGGAGGTGCTGATCTCTTCTCCCTGGTATCCAGTGACAGGGCACGTAGGAATGGTTCAAAGCTGCGCCAGGGGAGGTTTAGACTGGACATGAGGAAACATTTCTTTACCGAGAGGGTGGTCAAACACTGGAACAGGCTTCCTAGAGAGGTGGTCGATGCCCCATGCCTGTCAGTGTTTAAGAGCATTTGGAAAATGCCCTTAATAACACGCTTTAACTTTTGGTCATCCCTTAAGTGGTCAGGCATTTGGACTAGATGATCGTTGTAGGTCCCTTCCAACTGAAAACTCTTCTGTTCTATTCTGTGTCATCCCCCAGGGCAGATACACCAAGGATTACTTTGGCCCACAGGCATTTCAAGAGATACATATCCCTCTCTTCCAGGAGGCCTGAGCTATATAGTTCAAATATATGTGTGTTAAATTGACAAAAATGTGTTTCCTGCTGGCTAGAGTCTATCTGCATAATAGTTGCCTAAAATATATGGATTCATTTAGTTGTGAACAATGTAACATCTGTGAAGCATGATTCTTAAATAAATGCAGTATTCAATGGGTTTAGCGCTAGTCAGGCCTGTACAGGATATTACTCTACCCTCCTCCACCCGCTTCTTTAAGTAATATAATTAAAAGTTGCAAAAGTAAAAAATTCATACTGACACTGTTGAATTAAATGAACAGTAACACTGAATGTCTGTATTGAGAATTAATCATGAGTGGGGCATAACATATACCACAAAAATTGTTCATGTATTTTATGCTAACACCTTGAAAACTGCAGAGTTTTAAGGTACCAGGTTGGTTTAGGCATTTGGCCAGATTAACCAATGTCTTCATCTTACTAAAAGGTATTAGCTGAAATTTCATGTTTCTAATATAGCATATTGTCTAGGTACTGCCTGTGTGAAAATTGGAACGTACACAGTTAAACTACCTGTGAGTCTATGGAGGGCCTGGTTTGCCTTATGACATTATTAATTCAGTGGGTTCTGTGCTAGACCCAGCATTATTGTTATCTGATAGTCTGAATACTGTCTGGATGGCAGCCAGCTAAAAAAAAAAAAAAATGCTTCAGCTGACTTTGATCCAGAACAGGAAAGCTTCCATCGGACTGCTTTATAGAGCAAAGTGGGAGAGGTGGTCTACACAGCTAGCTTAGCACCATCTGTCAGTGGCCTATTTAGGACTGGTAGCACTAAAGCAGCCTGAACTCTTCATCAGGCTTACAAGGCTCTGTCTAGAAGCAGAATCAAAGCTATCAGTCTTCTGTTCATACCACACTGTATTGGCAAAGACTGTTCTTCTAGTGGTAATCACATCAATTCCAAAAAGTGAGAGAGAATAGTTTGACCCTTCTTCCCTTAAACGTTGTATATCATAACTATAATTTCAAATGCATGTCATAATTTCTCTGTGTTGTTTTTCTTTTCCAAAACTGTAATTTTTCATACTTCTTCAGACTCTTCTTTCTCTCATGTAACTTTTAACCCAAGTGAAATTTGAGGCAGCAATTTTACGGTGTTGATCTGACAGGACAAAATAATTTCAATGTGCTTTTGAGCTGGTTTGAAACCTTTGTAGAAAAGGTTAACGTTCAGATGTTTTTTCCCAAAACGCTGTCTGAATGAGTCTTTATAAGAACATGTTAGTAGATGGATGGGTGTTATGAGGCTGTCTGTGACCAGTGCTTGCAGGTTGGTAACCTTCTTACCTGTTTTGAATATCCCTATTCAATAGCTCTTTGGTCTGCTCCAAACCAAATAAGGTGATACTCTCTTGTTTCCAAATCAGTTTTCCAGTTTTGTTATGTCTTTTCTAGCAACTGTAGTTTAAATGAAACTTCATCACCATTTTCATTCAAAAAGGTCTTCATTAGGCACAGGAAATGGAATCTGTGTGGATCCTTGCCTTAAGAAGGAAGAATCGTTGCTTACCTTGTGTTAATAATTTAAGACTATATATGTTCTGTATAAATAACCTGCCCTCACTTGTATTTTTTTTATTGGGGGTTTGGTATTTCTGAAGGAGTTGAGGAGTACTGCTAGGTTTAGGATTGGAGAAACCCCAGCAGTAGACCAAATAGAACTGGACATGGACAAGACCTTGAAACGATGCCCATTTACTTATCTCTATGTGCAGGAGTGTCATGATATTTCATTACTTTATCATATCATTTCCAGTGATGGACATGATTTTCACTGAACAACCAACTAATTATAAGTAGATACTTGCTTTTAGTGTCCTTAAAATGTTTTTGTACTATACTGATGGTCATAAAATTGAAACAGTGCTTCATTTCCTGGCACTTTTTAATTCCAACTTTTGCAAAGTTGTGACTGTCTTCCAGAATATCAGAACTATTAAATAGACTTTAAGAATGGTCTATAAAGGAGAAAAAAAAAAAGCCCTGTATTGTATTGTTCTGTTCCTGAAATGAGACTGATTCTCTTTTAAATGGTGATAAATTTTCTCTAATCTTTGTCATTTTTTGTTGCCCTCTAGGATTTGTATCGTAGTAGAATAGTAGGGTTTCACGATGAAAGAAATGTGTAAATTTATTTAATAAGCAGATACTAATAGCCTAAGCAACTAAAAGGAAACTAACATTACAGTGTGTTGTAGAGCTGCTGCTAATAATAGAGACCCTTCTTGCAATGGGTGGCTTGAGAAGAAAGGTTTGTTTTTTCACTACCTTGACAGAGGGATAATTGCAGCTTTGGGACTACTAGAGGGTTTCTGATAGTGTCAGGTGAAAGTAGGAGAAGGGTTAAGTATGGCAGCTCTGTTTTGAGGCACTAGCGACAAGAAGAGGAGCTGAGGAAGAAGGTGGCTTTATGGACCTAGATGGTTAAATCTGCTGGTGGGTTGGATTAATGCATGAAATCCATAGGAATTTAGGACTCAAACCCAAGAGCATCTGGGATGACTTCTGTCCCTATAACTGCAGGCTGGGTTATGTGCGTTTAGCCCAGGAAATTCATAACACGTTAGTTTTACAGACTGCAAGCCACAAAGCGCTACCCAGTACTCTCAGTGAGAACTCAGATGCCACAGAATATTGCATGCTGCTGGAGGAGAGCAGAAGGGCATAGCAAATGAGCTTGCAATAGGAACAATTTCCTAGGTGAACAACGAATTGTCTCATGCTGCTGAGGAATGTCACATCTGTTCTACACCATCTCTCCCAGACCTTTCATCTCTGCTAAGCCTTGCTGAGGGAAAGCTCTTCCTGGCTTGTCATCTGATAATCATTTTAATGCTGAACATGTAAATAAAGCTACTATGAGCCTCTCTGCATTCTGCTCTGCATCCTTTCTGTAATCTTGGCCAATCTTTAGTGCTTCAAAGGAAGCTGGGGGATCTTCAGAAGCAAACTTTACATTATGAAGAAAGAGAAAATCTTTTCTTATCTGGTCAGGTAACTGAAACACAGTATAGTAATATAAATGTAATGGAGCAAACAGAGTAGACAGTATGGTAATCAAGACTTCTCTTGACTGTCCTGGGATATAAATGAACCAGATACCTAAGGACTGTTGATCAAAGCTTCAGTTTCTAATCTACAGTTCCCTCTATTTTGTCTTCCAATAATAATACTTGATGCAGTTGAGTATACAGAAAATATTTCCTGTAGGTTTGGCATCCAACTTGAATGAACAGATAGAAGATATGATGTGCTTATTCCATAATGTTCCTAATATATGTTAAGTTTAAATAAACTTGGATTGTGAATATATGCTTTTGAGATGATAATATTAAAGGACAAGAGATTTTGACTTTGAAAATTACATAAGAGGGGAATTAATTTCAGATAATCTTGTCTTTGTAAATACATCAAGTACTCCACATGTCTGTATGAGATTAGTTTTTGTTAAACAGTTGAATATTTTTTTAGAAATGGTAAAAGATTTCCAGCAGCATGTGAGGTCTGCCCAGGCAAATGCCCCAAATAGATGCAAAACAAATATATAAATTAAAAACATATATTGTAGCAAATTTGTACAAACAAATGAATTTTCAGCTTCATAAGAACTAAAGGAAGGAATGGACAGGCTTTGTTGTGTTTTCTTATATGAATTAAAATATAAATTATTTTATTTGAAGTATTTTATTTAAAGCTTATAATACTTAGATAATTTCCTTTAAAAAAAAAAAAAACTAATGTAAACTTTGTGGATTTGAACTTTTATGCTTAAACTGTCTAGGGAAAAATAATAAAACAGAAGACAAAATTACCAGAAATGCAGATCACTGTTTTGTTTCACATAGATTCTTGTCTGTGTCTGGAGCTGCACTGATATAATGGGGCCGTGCAGGTCCAAAGTACAGATAGGAAAAAAACAAACAAACAAAAAAAAGCCTAGAAAGATCAAAATGTGACTTCTCTTTTGTCTCCTTTCCTATCATTCCTTCTCCTCTTATACCTGAAAGTGGGAAATGTGTGAAGTAGCTTATTTGATTACTGCATTATAGATTCTTGTACTAAGTTGCTTTTTGTGCTTTGTGCTCATACTCATTACCTTCCAAAAATTTCTGAAAAGAAAAAATTAACTCAAAATGTGCACCACTCCTATTAAGGTTATCAGAGATGTGCTTATCTTTGACTGGCTAAATTCAAGATGTGGGTGGGGTTTAAGACTTTTTTTTTTTTTTTTTTTGGTATGTCTGAGTGATGATTTTGTGGGGTAGAGAAGATAATACAAAAGGATAGGCTAAAAATGTTTTTTAAATGGCTGTCACTTTTAGCAGGAATGTTTGAACACATTCACTAAAATTAGCACTTTTTTTTACAGCTTCTGGAAAAACATAAGAACACGGAAAGCATGGTAGAGCTGCTTGAACTGTATCAAATGGAAGATGAAGCCTACAGTAGTCTTGCAGAAGCTACCATGGAGCTCTACCAGTACTTACTGCAGCCGTTCCGAGATATGAGGGAACTTGCGATGCTTAGAAGACAGCAGATAAAGGTATGGTAAAGGTAACTGAACTTCTTATTAATGGGGCAATCATGCTTTTCAGTTACGATTTACTACTTTTGTTATGCAGTATATGCAGTGATGGTTTCTCCACTAAATGTTGACCCTATTTTTCTGGTTCCTTCACTCAGAGGAGTGCTTTTGAAGAGTGAGAATGTCTCTGACATGTAGCTAACCATCAACTGTTTAACTTACTATGTTTGACTATTTAAATTCATTGTTGAATTTAATAGGCGAAACTTACAATTTTGTGATTACTGGGAATACTGACTAATACATAAAACAGAAAGAGACACGTTGTACAGTATCTATGTGATTGTTAATTCTTTTAAAAGATTCTACAGGAAGTTACTTTTCATTCTAGTTTTCTGAGCTAATCTGATAAACCATGAGAAGTCAGTAGTTTCTTATCTCATGTTCTGAAACACTTAAACATGGAAGCATATTAAAAGTATGTAATTTGTTGTAACACTTTAACGGAATATTTTCCTAAGAGCTAAAAAAGTATAGTCAGCTGAAGAATACTATGTTTTGGTAAAACTGTTTTATAATGCATATGTCTGTTTTATTTAAAAATAATTCTAATTTTAAATACTTAACCAAAAATAACAAATGTCATCTTTATTGCATCTCAGAAGTACTTTTGATATAATCAGCAGTTCCTACGCAGATTAAGACTGTAGCCTTCTGATTCTTTTAAAATATGTATCGTAACATAGAAGCTAAAATGTGTTTCATTTAATCTGTATTGCAAATGTCAGTTTATCTGTTTGGCACCTTGTTCAGTTAGCCAACATTGTTTTTACTGGTTTCAATTTAAAAAATATAGTGGTTTTCTCTGTGTTTGAGTATAGAATGAGGGAGGCAGGCAAGAGTATTTACAATTCCAAAACTAGTTTTATTTTGAGCTATTGCTGTGTCTATAAAGTAATTTTTCAGAAAGTTCAGCAATCTGAAACTAACTATGTGAGATAATGTAATGATCATAGAATCATAGAATACCAGGTTGGAAGGGACCTCAAGGATCATCTGGTCCAACCTTTCTAGGCAAGAGCACAGTCTAGACGAGATGGCCCAGCACCATGTCCAGCTGAGTCTTAAATGTGTTCAGCGTAGCGGAGTCAACTACTTCCCTGGGGAGATTATTCCAATGATTGACTGTTCTCATTGTGAAAAATTTCCCTCTCGTGTCCAATCGGAATCTCCCTGGGAGTAACTTGTACCCATTACCCCTTGTCCTTACCATGTGACTCCTTGTAAAAAGGCAGTCTCCATCTTCTTTGTAGCTCCCCTTTAAGTACTGGAACATGGTGAAATGATATTTGAACTAAAAGTGCTTTTTTCCCCCCCAAATGATAAATGTTGCTGCATAGAGAATTGGGATGAATATTTTTTTCAGATGTATTATACCGTTGAAGATTATGCACAATACATTTAATAGAAAGCCTTCTTCAGCATGATGAAATAGTTCCCATTTTATGTGAATTTGTAGCTGTAACACAGGAAAATATTTTTTAATTTAATTTTTTTTTGTTCTTTTGTCAAACAAGAGAAGATAAATATTGTATTGAGTATAGAACATGAATTAAGAGTTGTTTGTTTTTTTTTTAACTCATTGATCTCTTGGATTTCAGTTTTAAAATACCTCATTTTTTATTTTTCTTGAAAGAATAACCTTGATAAACTTCAGAGGCATGTTCTGTGGTTCATTACTTTAGTCGTACATAGTTGCATGTAATGTACATTAAGTTCTCTTCCTAACTTGGCAATTTTTGAGTTATAAAACTTGGTCATATGTATTATGTGGTAGAGAAAGATGCTCTCTCTCTTTTTTTTTTTTTTTTTTTCCTATTTCATTGTTTGAGAGAAAGCAGTACTTGTATCTATGATGACAAAATATATATTACACTGGGTAGCTAGGGCAGAGGAATTGGTTTATAAATAGAACTTATGCATGCGGTGGTTTGTGTTAACTTGCTACATATGTTTTTCTGGAAGGTTTAATCATGGAACAAAGATCCTTAGGTTTCTATAAACCCTTATGACAGGGATTAGCTCAGTTTTCATGCATAACAGGAGTATTTCTGATGCTTACCTCAGTGAAATGGGAGCTGTGAACATATAATACTGTTTAAATATAAAGACTGACAAGGACAAAGATAAAGTTTGGATATAGGGCAGGGTAAGGATGGAAGAAACTGCAGAATGAGTTCCTAAAACAAACAAACAAAAAGTTACAAGATAATTAAGCTTGAATACAAATATCAGTATTGAGTCAAGATTGCCTATGCCTTCTATAATTACTTTATTTAACATTTTTAGAGTTTTTCTGTATTAGGTATCTGATTTGTGGGGAAGTTGTTTTAGTTTGTTTTTTAAGAATTTGGGTTTTTTAATAAGTATTTTATTTTAATCAGTTTAATTTTGTTTGTTTTCAGAATGAGATTAGGAGGAAATTAATTGCTTTGCCTATAATCTTTGAGAACTGTGTTTAGTGTCCTCTTCTTTTGGAGCAAGACATAACAAATGGAAGATGTATCATCTGGGTGTTAAATTTCTGCTGTTGCTGTGAAACTTTAGGCAAGAGACAAGCAGATTAGTGCTGTCCATGATAGAAGTCTTTTTTTGGTTTTCTTTTTATCTTTTAACTTGATTGTATGCTAGATTTTCAGGTGTATTTTGCCTCATTTAGTGTGAAGGATGGATCATTTAGTATGGGTGAGGAATCAAAGCTGTACTGTGAAGCACTTAAATATCGCTGAATTTGGAAAACATAGTGAAAAAGTTAGAAGATTATGGAAGGAGAAAAGGATGGCTTATTATGAAGTGGAACACAACTCTGGAAAACTGACTCCTGCCAAATTTCTATTTAATTATGTACTAGTCATCTGACCCTAGAACAATGCGTTCAGCAGTGATGTTTCTCGTGGCTCACAGCTTCAGAAACCTAGTTTTGTTTGTAGAAATGCTTAATATTTGTAAGTGCTGCTCAAATCCATGGGGACCTCCTTCTAAACATGGCAAAATGCTTACCAGATATCATGCGTTCTTGAAAAAAGTGGACACTGTAAACACAGCAGTGTTTGGGACCTACTTTTTTTGTTTTTTAAATAATATGGGAATAATCCTGCTTACCCCAAGGCCCTTGGGGGGGGGACACAAATAAAAGCCAATTTGTAATGAACTGTATTATCAAATTGAGAACCGCTCACCAAAGAAGCAATTCTGTACTCAGTTCAAGATTAAAATGTAAGATACACTTACTAGATATATTCTGTATGTCTACTATGACCATATTTTGTATGGTAAGTGTGAAAAGTTGTATTGATAAGCCAGCCAAACACTCAGAACTATTATTATGTTCATGGAATGCTGGAGAAGGTATAATAAAGGACTTGCAGACAGTATTGTAATTTATATCCACATAAAAGCTGTGCTGAATTTGTATAGGCATTTTTAAATGTCACTATTTCTGGACCATTGCTGGTTTAGATGTAATAATATGTAAAGACATTCAACCGGTGAGTTTTAGCATGTTAATTTCACTGTTTGGATTACTGGTCCATTTCTTCTGATTTCAGACTCTTGGATGTAACATAGGCATCAGGCAAGTGAAGCTTGATATTCAGATGCTGTATTATATGTTTTGGGCTATCTGTATATTTCCCCCAAAATCCTGAAGACAAGTATAAACTTAAAACCAGAGTGCAAACAATATTTATAGATTATTTTATCTAGCAATTTGAATTCTAAATGGATTTTAAGATGCTCTTTTTGCTAGAAATCAGACTTCTAATGAACTAAAAAAAGCTGTAATATTTTTGATCTTAAAAATGTTTCACATCTATACCCACAAATTTTTCATTTATCAAAATGGATCATTTTCCTGTGAAAATTTAGCAATTTTTTTGTATGTTAAGAATACACATTGACATAGCAGAAAAGTGGGAAGTAGTAGGCATCAGTAGCTGGAAACTTGAAGGTGAAATACTTGTCCCGAAATTTGGAAGAAGCAAAGTTAGCTACTTGTGCTCTGGTGCCTTTGATTTCAGATACTTAAATCTTATTTTTTTCAGATCCTCCATATATAGTGCAGTCTTCTTCTGAAAGTATGGAGGGGAGGGACCAGTTCTAGTGGTTGATATTTGGCTATAGAACTTACTGACAGATTAATAGGATCAAGCCTTAAGCCCTTTAAGACTAAGATATAAAGTGGTCTTTGATACAGGTTACCAAATCTGGTTATTTATCAGAAGAATAACTTCACGGGCAAAAACTCAAAGCCTTTTATGTATATACAGTTGTATTCACTGGCCTTCACAGAGAGAAAGACACTACCTTCTTATTTTGAATTTTTATGGTCTTATAATTGTGGACCAGTACTTCACAGTCATGGTGAGTAGGCACTGTGTTTGATCAAACCCCAGGTGAAATGAATGGGAGGCTTTCTTTTGCTCATGCTTCTTTTTCCTTTTTTCTTTTTTTTTTTTTTTTTTAATGTGCTTGGTATTTGACTATAGGTAAAATGTAAGATAAATTGTTTTATAACCTACATGTAGATGCCAGCAAAACTTTGACACAAGCATTCTTGAAGGTCTGAGTTGGACTGGATTTGCTTAACTGAGCACTGATAATATCTTGATACAGGTGAGAGACTATAGTCATCATTACCTCTCAATTCATCTTCAGGAAATGAGAACATTAAAATGTAGTTGTACATTAAATATATTTAAAAGCACTCTTAGTTTCATTGCATACATAATTATCTTCACTGACATGTTAATTCACTTGAATGTGAGGGGTTTTTAAGGACTTTAAATATACTAATGTTGAGGTCTAGCACTGGAAATAAGAGAATAGAGCAGCATACAACTTGATCATTCATCAAGTTTGTTTTTTTTAAATTGTAGAATGCTTTATTAGTCTATGTTGTGCTTCTCTTTCAAGCTCCTTTAAGCAGATACTAGTGTAGTTAAAAATCTAACTCTGGCTCAAAAGTCCATGGATTTATTTGTTGGTTTAATACTTGGTGGTGAAGTGCAGTAGCGAACCTTATAGCTAATTTGTGTAAAATGAAATACTTTGAAAGAAATTATGTTGCACTGAACATTTTAACTTTTGGTTAAAAAAATGTTTTCGCAAAGTATGAAACAGGTTCAAAGGAGAACATAAGTTTAGTGATGAGGATAGCTAGCAAAATAGAGAGAATTACTTAAAAAATACTTAAAGAGAAATACTTGGAAAACAAAAAATCTCTCAGAGTCAACTGAAGATGTTTTTGGGAAGGGAGTGGGCATCAATGCTTCATACTCTTAATTTGTAGTCTTGCTCCCATACATCAAATGGATGAGTTCTGTATTACTAAATCCATGTTTTTATCATTGGCTCTAGAATAACTGATGTCTTAGTGAGCTGGTTTTTGAACTGTGCGGGTTTTTTTGTTTGGTTGGTTTTTTTTAGTCTCATAATATTTTTGAGTGCATGGTGGTCTTGCAGTGAAAAACATGAAAACAAAGCTACATAAGGTGCATCGGAGGACACTAAAGCAGTGCTGATTTAAAATGTATAGATTACTTGCATGGCGATCAGATCAACTTCATTCTGAAGTTTCTTTTGGTATATCTGTAGCTGAAGATGTGTCCTCACATCATCTGAAATCATAGATAAGCTTGGCTTTTGAAAAACCTGTCGAGTAGGGAATAAATGGTAATCTAAGTTTATGCAAAATGGCTAGATTTGCAAGTGAAGGTAATAAACTTTGTTGAACCTGTTGCTTTCTTGTTTGAGGAACTGGTATAATATGCTGAATTATGCTGTGATAGTCTTTATAGTCTCACAGTCTGTTTAGGAAGGGCTGTATGCCAGTTTCTGTTTACATTCTGAACTATAAATCCTACAGAATTATTATATAGCTTTTCTTTATGTGAACTCATACCAAAATGTTTTGCTGACTGAAAATCAGGATTTTATGGGTTTTCTGAAAAAATAGTGCTCTAAACAGGCGATATGATGGAAGGCAGACTGGTAGTCTGAGCCAGTGAGGAACCTGAACTCTTGGTATGAGATTGCTGACTATAAAACTGTGGAATGTATCTGATCACTTAAATCTGCCTATCTGCAAGGTGGATGGAGTACAAAACTGCTCTGGATGTTCAGCTGTAAAACTGACTAACAAGACTTGTAGAAAAATCTCATTATGTTTGAATGCCAAAAGTTTTGTGGTTTTTTGTTTTTTGGGGGGGGGATTTTTTTTTGGTGGTTTTTTTTTTTTTTTTTTTTTTTTTTGAGAAGTTCCCTTACAAAAGGCTGGGCTGGATAACAAACAAAATGGCAGGTGAAATTGTCAATAAATGTAATGCATGTGCAGAAAGGTGATGACAGCCTCCAAAAGTATACATGCACATTTGTATGCACTTAATTAGCTATTGCTCCTGAGGAAAAAGGTATGAGAATTATCTTGGGAAGTTCTCTGAAAATAGCTTGCCTTTCAGTATTTTTAGAGGAAAGAAAGGTTTTCAATTATTAAAAAAAACCAAACAAACAAATCCCAAAAAACCAAACACACCACAAAAAAACCCAACTCACCAACCCACACCCCACACCCCCAAATAGAAAACAATATCGTACCTTTGTATATATCCATGGTATACTTGCATCTTGAACACTGCAGATTTAGTTTCTCCCTCTCAAAAACATAGTGTAGAATCAGAATAGTTACAGGATGGCAAGGGTATTTCCCTGCAAGCAGCCTCAGTGCAAGGACAGAGTAAATTAATCAGATTGCCTTAGGTTGGAAAGCATGCGATTCATGTAAGATAAGAAAGATCTATAAATCATGAATGGTATGGTGAAGGAAATACTGAATTATTACTGAATTATTTCTTTTGGTCTTTCTCATACTAAAAAAAAAAAAAAAATAGGGGCCCCTCAATAAACTCGTGGTACTTTAAAACAGCCTGCAAGTTAAGGAAATAAGTATATATGTATTTCTAGAAAGAGACAAACCCATCAGTGGCTATTAACAAAGATTCAGATTAGCCATCAGCTCAGGAAGCCCTTAAGCCATTCAGGTAACAGAATTTGGGAGATAATCGCTCTATTCATACCTTATGTCTTTCCCCCCCCCCCCCCCCCCCCCCCCCCCCCCCCAAGTGTTAGTTATTACAGTTGGAAGCAAGGGCCAGGACAGCTTTGGATCTGACCTAAGATTAGGGTATGGGGGGAAATAGTGAGGAAAGATGCAGAATCAGAGTCTACATTCAAAAAGGCATCTTGATGAAGCTCTGAAAGGATTTTAAACATGCAGAAAATACTAAATTGTGTGTCCCTATGAGGATAAAAGTAAAGGAGGGCAAAAACTGGAGATGTATGGGTTTTTTGTTTTTTGTTTTGTTTTTTTTTTCTTTCACAGTGTTAGTGATAGGGAAGGAGAGAGAAAGAAAGAAGGAAAAGACTTTGAAGTAATGTTATGCAGGCTGTGGAGGGCAAGGAAAGTGGCTTATGAAGGTCTTAAAGATAGAAAAACTTGATCATGAGACTGTAAATTTTACAAGTCCATGTTTACCTAAATCTGTAAATATGTTGAAATCTGGTACTCTTTTTTCAGTAGTGCCTTGAAAAACAGTTTTCTGTAAGCTTTCATGATCTTTGCTGACTTTATACTGGATCTTGTAGGGTTTTATTTGCAGTTATTACAGTACCCCTATTCTTGGGTGTTTATATGTGTTTATTCAGATTTCTTCTTGTCTAATACTTAAGTGTCCTTATCATTTGCCTTTTTTTTTTTCAGTATATCTGTATATAAAAATTGTCAACCATATTTTGATGAATTCTTGATGGATGTGCTTAACACTTTGTCTATTGTATATATTAAGTTTTTTTAACTGAAGATTTAAAAATCCATCCAATCCTTTTCATCCACAAAAGGAATCTATAACGTCCTGAAACACTCAAGCCTACTTCGTTTAACACTCGAGCTCACTTGCTTAAACAAAGTTTTCAAGTAACTAGTAGAATATGTCTTGTTTTTTAAAAAAAATATATATATATTTAAAATAAAACCTTCTTTTGAAGGTGAGCCTTTTTTTAGCCTGGAGCTCAGTCAAGGAAGTTGAAATGTAAATAAAGGTTGTATGACATACACATGGATAAATAGGGAAGGCATAACTCAGGGTGCACAATTTAGCCTTAATCCTGTCAATTGCCAATATAAAATACTTTAACTTAGTGGTTTTAATGCTCCTTTACATACACATCTGTGTGTCTGGGAAAAAAACAACAGTTGAATAATCCCAGTCATTCCTCTTACTCTTGCTATAACCTTAATCTTCTATGATTTTTCTCTTCTGAATACTTCTTAATTTTTCAGCATTCTCCATAGTTCTGGAAAGAACATTCACCACTGCACTTTGCAGTACAATGACATTCTTGTTTAGTCTTCTTTCTGTATATCCTAACATCTTGTTTGCTTTTTTAGCTTGTTACTGCCTTTACAGTCTGTATCTTTATTGAACTGTGTATGTCATTCTCCTATATCTTGATCTAGATAATCAAAACCTCTGTAGTTTGTATTGCTAGTCCCAGGCTCCAGATATGTTAAGGACTTTAGACCATCCAATCTAAGTTAGCTTGCATGTATTAACATTAAAAGTCCACGTTGGTATTTGTTAGGATAAAACCAGAAAAACTGTAAAGTCCATTTTACAGCTGAGTGCTTTCAGTTAATATATTTGAGGCTGTACATATGGAATTATAACATATTTTGGGAAATAGTGCTGGGTTTGTGTTACCAGCTGGGAGCATAGTTAAATTAAAACCTGTAAGACTAATTTTGAGAAGTCCCTGAATGGATTATGAAGCTGAAATGCATGCATTCTTGCTAATATATCCAGCAGGCTGTGGTTGGAATTGGTTGTTTGGCCTCCTGGAATGTGTTGAAGGAAGGTAGCTAAGTGTTTGAGCTGAAGCACTCCTTTATATATGAAGCTGTTTTCCTTTTTGTCTATTGCCTCTGCCATCTGTAGTGCTTCCTCAACTTACTTTTTTTTTCTTTTTCTTTTTTTCTTATAATTAACCAATCTGCTGTTGTTACATCTTGGTTTTTCCTCACAGTAAACTTACTTTACTCTCTTCAAAATTCAACATAACAACAATCTGAACTTTTCCAGAGAAGAATGTTTCTGTGCTCCAGTAGAAGCGTTTTGCCTCTCTAATTCATTCTCACTTGCTCACAGGCTAGACTAGGGACCTCCTTTCAGTTTGTTTCCTCTGAAGAACTAATTGGTTTTCTTTTGGAAATATATCCATATGGTGTAGAACTGTGTTCTTTTATGTTCAGTTACTTTGAAGACATAGCCAATGGAAAAAGATGTTTACATGATGTGTTGAAGTTAATGGCTTCTGCTATTTCTTCCTCTTCTCGTGTACTTTCCAACAACCACTTTTTGTGAAAGCTGGCATAATTTCCTTAGTTTCAAAGCATTATCTGAAATAAAGCTTGCAAAACATGAAAGTCTTCAAAAGTGAGTCTCATCTTCACACACACAAAAAAATAATTTTATCTTGGCCAGTGTCCTGGTTTCAGCTGGGATGGAGCTAATTTTCTTCCTAGTAGCTGGCATAGTGCTGTGTTTTGGATTTAGGATGAGAATAATGTTGATAACACACTGATGGTTTAGTTGTTGCTAAGTAGTGCTTACACTAGTCAAGGACTTTTCAGCTTCCCATGCTCTGCCAGGTGCACAAGAAGCTGGGAGGGGGCCCAGCCAGGACAGCTGCCCCAGACTGGCCAAAGGGCTATTCCGTACCGTATGACGGCATGCTCAGTATATAAACTGGGGGGAGTTGGCCGGGGGGCAGTGATTGCTGCTTGGGGCTGGGGCTGGGCATTGGTCAGCAGGTGGTGAGCAATTGCATTGTTCATCACTTGTTTTGTATATTTTTTTATCATTATTATTATTATTATTTTCCTTCCTCTTCTGACCTATTAAACTGTCTTTATCTCAACCCACAGGTTTTACTTTTTTTTTCTATTTCTCTCCCCCAACCCACCGGGGCAGGGGGAGGGCGAGCGAGCGGCTGTGTGGTGCTTAGTTGCCAACTGGGGTTAAACGACAACAGTCCTTTTCTTGGCGCCCAACATGGGGCTCAAAGGGTTAAGATAATGACAGATCTGACCAGAGTGTGTTAAAACAAATTCGTGATAAGCATTCATTATATTAGTTTAATAGTGGCTGGTCACAATGTTTATTTATTTGCTCTCAGAGTTGTTTTATTTGTTCTCAGAGTTGTGTTATGTAACACCTCACTTGCCATATGTAATGTTTCTCAGTATTTATGTGCTGTTTATCATCTCTGGGAAATGGATTAAGGTTCTTGCTTTGCTGTACTGTGTAACACTGGCTTATGGTATGATATAATTACTGGTCATGAGATCAATCTTGTATTTGTACTCAGCATTGCCATCACCTCTGTACGTCGAGAGCCATCTATCGGAAATTATTAGTAATTACACTTTTTACTTTTTCTCTTCGGAGAGCCAGCCTACAGGGGAGACACCTTCCTCCATCTTCCCCCCTCTTCTCCAGGCTAATTACAATAGCTCTTGAGAACATGCATGTTCCTATTGCTATGTCTCCTGAATGTGTGTCAGGTCTTGCTTAGGGTTAAACAACTATTTAAGAATACTGTGGCTACTCAAACCCCAGTGACAGGCACTGAAGCTGACCCAGAGAACCAACCTGTGCCAGTATCAGTCACCCCTATACACAAGAAGAAATCTTGGAAGCAAAAGTCAGCTCGTTTAGAAAGGGCTGATGAAAACACAGGGCCATCACAAGGAGATGAGGAAGAAGACGAGATGGAAACCAGCCAATCCCTATCCTTGAGTGAGCTGCGAGATATGCAAAAAGATTTCAGCTGTAGTCCAGGCAAGCACATTGTGACCTGGCTGCTCTGATGCTGGGATAATGGGGCCAGTAGCCTGGAATTAGAGGGTAGGGAAGCCAAGCAGCTGGGATCCCTTTCTAGGGAAGGGGGCATTGACAAAGCGATTGGAAAAGGGGCACAAGCCCTCAGCCTCTGGAGGCAACTCCTGTCAGGCGTGAAGGAAAGGTATCCCTTCAAGGCAGATGTTCTATGTCACCCAGGCAAGTGGACCACCATGGAGAGAGGTATCCAGTACCTGAGGGAATTGGCCATGCTGGAGGTGATTTATGGTGACCTGGACAATGAGCAGTTATCCAAAGATCCAGATGAAGTCCAGTGCACACGACCCATGTGGCGGAAGTTTGTACGGAGCGCACCAGCATCATACGCAAACTCATTGGCACCTGGAAAGATGAAGAGGCACCAACGCTGGATGAAGTGGGTAGCCAGCTCTGGGAATACCTCTTCCTCCCTTGTCTCGGCTGTGGAGGAACTGTCCTGGAAGGTCCAGCAACTCAAAGAGGATATGTCCTACTCCTCACCTGTACAGACCAGTATCTCAGCCAGTAGGAGTAAGCGTCCCTCTGCTCAAGAGAGAGGATATAGTGGATACACACCACGGGCCACCCTGTGGTTTTAGCTGCGTGACCACGGCGAGGACATGAGGAAGTGGGATGGAAAATCTACCTCGACCCTAGAGGCACGAGTATGTGAGTTGCAAGGAAAAACAATCACACAAGGGGGTTCTTCCAGGAAAATTGCTGCTCCAGTTTCCAGTGGGCAGCTCCCCAGACAGAGCAGAAGGGCTGATTTTGCTTCCGATCTTAATAAAGGGATTTTTGACTCGCATTGACAAGAAGTGAGTAACGAGTGCTATGACCAGGACTAGAGGGGCCCTGCCTCCAGCCAGGTGGAGGAAAGGGACAACTGGGTGTACTGGACCGTGTGGATTCGATGGCCTGGCACATCAGACCCACAGGAGTAGAAGGCTTTAGTAGACACGGGTGCACAGTGTACCTGAATGCCATCAAGCTATGAAGGGGCAGAACCCATCTGTATTTCTGGAGTGACAGGGGGATCCCAACAGCTGACTGTATTGGAGCCTAACCGGGAAGGAGTGGCAGAAGCACCCCATTGTGACTGGCCCAGAGGCTCCGTGCATCCTTGGCATAGACTACCTCAGCAGAGGGTATTTCAAGGACCCAAAAGGGTACCAGTGGGCTTTTGGCATAGCTGCCTTGGAGACGGAGGAAATTAAACAGCTGTCTACCCTGCCTGGTCTCTCGAAGGACCCTTCTATTGTGGGGTTGCTGAGGGTCAAAGAACAACAGGTGCCTATCACCACCACAATGGTGCACCGGCAGCAATATCGCACCAACAGAGACTCCCTGATTCCCATCCATAAGCTGATTCGTCGACTGGAAAGGCAAGGAGTGATCAGCAAGACTCGCTCACCTTTTAATAGTCCCATATGGCCAGTGCGAAAGTCTAATGGAGAGTGGAGACTAGCAGTAGACTATCGGGGCCTGAAGGAAGTCTCGCTGCCGCTGAGCGCTGCCGTGCCAGACATGTTAGAACTTCAATATGAACTGGAGTCAAAGGCAGCCAAGTGGTATGCCACCATTGACATCGCGAATGCGTTTTTCTCAATCCCTTTGGCAGCAGAGTGCAGACCACAGTTTGCTTTCACTTGGAGGGGGGTCCAGTGCACCTGGAATCGACTGCCCCAGGGGTGGAAACACAGCCCCATCATTTGCCATGGACTGATCCAGACTGCTTTGGAACAGGGTGGGGTTCCGGAACGCCTGCAATACATTGATGACATCATTGTGTGGGGCAACACAGCAGCAGAAGAGGTTTTTGAGAAAGGGAAGCAAATAGTCCAAATCCTTCTGGAGGCCAGCTTTGCCATAAAACCAAGTAAGGTCAAGGGACCTGCACAGGAGATCCAGTTTTTAGGAATAAAATGGCAAGATGGGTGTCATCAGAGCCCAATGGATGTGATCGACAAAATAACAGCCATGTCCCCACCAACCAGCAAAAAGGAAGCACGAGCTTTCTTGGGTGTTGTGGGTTTTTGGAGAATGCATATTCCAAATTACAGTCTCATCGTAAGCCCTCTCTATCAAGTGACCCGGAAGAAGAATGATTTCAAATGGGGCCCTGAGCAATGACAAGCCTTTGAACAAATTAAACAGGAGATAGTTCATGCAGTTGCCCTCGGGCCAGTCTGGGCAGGACAAGATGTAAAAAACATGCTCTACACCGCAGCCGGGGAGAACGGCCCTACCTGGAGCCTCTGGCAGAAAGCACCAGGGGAGACTCAAGGTCGACCCCTAGGGTTTTGGAGTCAGGGATACAGAGGATCTGAGGCGCGCTGTCGTCCAACTGAAAAAGAGATATTAGCAGCATATGAAGGGGTTCGAGCTGCTTCAGAAGTGGTTGGTACTGAAGCACAGCTCCTCCTGGCACCCCGACTGCCCATGCTGGGCTGGATGTTCAAAGAGAGGATCCCCTTTACACATCATGCAACTGATGCTACGTGGAGTGAGTGGGTGGGTCACACTGATCACACAACGGGCTCGAATAGGAAACCCCAGTCGCCCAGGAATCTTGGAAGTGATCATGGACTGGCCAGAAGGCAAAGATTTCGGAATATCGCCAGAGGAGGAGGTGACGCCTGCTGAGGAGGCCCCACCGTATAATAAACTGCCAGAAAATGAGAAGCACTATGCCCTGTTCACTGATGGGTCCTGTCGTCTTGCGGAGAAGCATCGGAGGTGGAAAGCTGCTGTATGGAGTCCTGTACGACAAGTTGCAGAAACTGCTGAAGGAGAAGGTGAATCGAGTCAGTTTGCAGAGGTGAAAGCCATCCAGCTGGCCTTAGATATTGCCGAACGAGAAAAGTAGCCAATGCTCTATCTCTGTACTGACTCATGGATGGTGGCAAAGGCCCTGTGGGGGTGGTTACAGCAATGGAAGCAGAGCAACTGGCAGCGCAGAGGCAAACCCATCTGGGCTGCCGCATTGGGGCAAGATATTGCTGCGCGGATAGAGAACCCGGTTGTAAAAGTACGTCACGTAGATGCTCACGTACCCAAGAGTCGGGCCACTGAAGAACATCAAAACAACCAGCAGGTGGATCAGGCTGCTAAGATTGAAGTGGCTCAGCTGGATCTGAACTGGCAACATGAGGGTGGATTGTTTATAGCTCGGTGGGCCCATGACACCTCAGGCCATCAAGGAAGAGATGCAACATATAAATGGGCTCGTGATCGAGGGGTGGACTTGACCATGGACACTATTGCACAGGTTATCCATGAATGTGAAACATGCGCTGCAATCAAGCAAGCCAAGTGGTTCAAGCCTCTCTGGTATAGAAGACGATGGCTGAAGTATAATTACGGATGGCTGGAAATATATCCTGTGCCCCATGCCACCGCCCAGAACAATATTCTGGGCCTTGAAAAGCAAGTCCTATGGCGACATGGCACCCCAGAAAGAATTGAGTCAAATAATGGGACTCATTTCCAAAACAACCTCATAGACACCTGGGCCAAAGAGCATGGCATTGAGTGGGTATATCACATCCCCTATCATGCACCAGCCTCTGGGAAAATCGAACAATACGATGGATTGTTAAAGACTACACTGAGTGCAATGGGTGGTGGGGCATTCAAACACTGGGATACACATCTAGCAAAGGCCACCTGGTTAGTCAACACTAGGGGATCTGCCAGTCGAGCTGGCCCTGCCCAATCAAGACTTTTACGTACTGTAGAGGGGGATAAAGTCCCTGTAGTGCACCTAAAAAATATGCTGGGGAAGACAGTCTGGGTTACTCCTGCCTCAGGCAAAGGAAAACCCATTTGTGGGCTTGCTTTTGCTCAAGGATCTGGGTGCACTTGGTGGGTGATGCGGGAGGATGTGTGCCTCAAGGGGATTTGATTTTGGGTGAGAATAGCCAATGAACTGAATTGTATAATGTTAGTTGCTATATGATACTGGATGTCATCACTTCTATGGTGGCTATATGCTATATCAACAGAATCACAGTAAGAATCACCCAAATTAGTGAAGAATGAACTTTAAGGAAACCAAGCAAAGTGCAGCGGTGATGGAACCAGAACTGGCTTCAGCAGGCAACAATCCAACACCACACACCATCTCTCCTGCCCTATAGGACTGTTATGACAGATGAAGCCCAAAGTCATGGACTGAATGAACTCAACAGACGTTTTAGAGGGATGGCCCATGGACTAAGGGAATGATATCTGTGTGTATATATCAAAAGACTGGAAAAGTTGTGGTGATTAATTGGAATGTATTGGAAAGGATAGGACCTGGGCATGACATAGATGGTATAGAATAAGGGGTGGATACTGTCCTGGTTTCAGCTGGGATAGAGTTGATTTTCTTCCTAGTAGCTGGTATAGTGCTGTGTTTTGGATTTAGGATGAGAATAATGTTGATAACACACTGATGTTTTAGTTGCTGCTAAGTAGGGCTTACACTAGTCAAGGACCTTTCAGCTTCTCATGCCCTGCCAGTGAGAAGCTGGGAGGGGGCACAGCCAGGACAGCTGACCCACACTGGCCAAAGGGCTATTCCATACCGTATGATGTCATGCTCAGTATATAAACTGGGGGGAATTGGCCGGGAGGGGGGGGACTGCTGTTTGGGGACTGGCTGGGCATCAGCCAGCGGGTGGTGAGCAATTGCATTGTGCATCACTTGCTTTGTATATTATTATTATTATTACTACTACTGTTTTACTTGATTTTGTTTCAGTTATTAAGCTGTTCTTATCTCAACCCATGAGTTTTCTGACTTTCACCCTTCCAATTCTCTCCTCCATCCCACTGGGGAGGGGGAGTGAGCAAGGCGCTGTGTGGTGCTCTGGTTGCTGGCTGGGATTAAACCACAACAGCCGATTTTACCATGAGGCTTGGTTTCTTGTCAAAGAGAATATAGGTTTTTTTAGGAAGAATTAGCTGGATTGGGCTTTTTGAGAAAATGATTACTGGAAGGGAAACTGTAGATTTGACTATGTGATCTCTTTGTGAGAGGAGAGGTTTTTCTGTTAGACCACACTTTCACCAGAAATTCAAGTCTAAATGAGGAACTTCCAGACCAAAAAGTGAGACAATGTTAGGGAACAGAAAAGCCTTTTAGGTTAGAAAAAACTTCAATATATAAGAGTTTCTTAATTTTTAACTAAAACAATTTTTTACTTATTTGAAAGCAGATATGTATGTTTAAAAGAAGTATCATTTAGATGACAGCACTTCTTAGTTTTTCTTTCCTCACTCTGTCCATTTAAATTCTCTGGTGCCTTTTCTTATTCAGATCGTGGACAATGGTCATTCTAATAATATGTTTCTGTTTAGTGTATAAAATGACCTGTGCTCTTTTATGGACTATAAAAATAAAGATGCTGGCATCATAAAGGTATGCAATGAGGAAAATGAAGCATAAACATGTTATACATGCATTGCTGATTGTAATGGAATGCATAAGCACATAAGAACTTCCTTTAATTCTGTAATGAGAGTTATTGTCTTCACAGATATATTTATTAAAGGTGATTAATTATTGAAGAGAATATAGAAAACAAAGTCTTCAAAACTCGTGAGCCTGTTCATGTTACTATTTAATGGTCCATGTGTGTTTCCCTTTTCCTCTTTAAATTCTCAGCTAGGATAAACTGTAGGTTTGAAAGAGTGGTCTCTTCCTCCATTTCATGAAGGTGGTGTAGGTGAGGAGGCAAGCTGCCATATGTTCTTCATAAGCATCAACCTTCAGAGGCGTGTTCTCTCTCTTTCCTCCCCAACTTTTCTCCTTATTGCAGCTGTGGTCTTCTCTCAATTAAACTACTACTTTTTTCCACGGGTTACTTTCTAGTTCCTATGATAAGATACAACTCTAAATAATTTATATCTCCTATATAAATATACCCAAATTATATTATTTAAATTGAATATTATGATTTAATATATATTTGCTGTAGTGGCACTGTACTGGACTAAGCAGAATCCACTGTCAAGGAAGGATAGTCTAAATGAAGACACTGGGACATAATGCTCAGCCAGCCATTTGGCAAGGGGGATCATGTATATTTTACCACTATGTCTCAGTTGTTCATCTCTGGTTTTCTCTGGTAATTCTGTCCTGCCCTGTAAGGATGACAGGCATAAATTTCATTAATGACTGAGAGATTATAATAATTTTCTAGGTAGGTTGCACTTGAAAACTGATAATTCTTCTCTCAAGTGACTGGTAATTGTCAGTATTTACATTCACAGTATGGCTATCTGTTTTTTCTGGGATTTTTTCCCCATGTTTCCCCAGAGCGTGCCAGGTGCATGGTCTGAAGTGGCTGTTTGCATGCCCTCTACCTTTTATTTTATCACAGTTATTGAGCTTAGATTATAAAGAATGACATTAATTACCTTTGGAAAGGTTACTAGCAGTATTTTCTTTTACACTGGTTTTGGTTTGGGTTTGGTTTTTTTTTTTAATAACTCAATTTTTCTTTGTTACATTTCTTGATGGAGAAATTGAATCAGGTGGAATGCACTGGCTGGATGGGAAGAGATTGCTTTTCCCCTGGGGAGCACTGGAGCATGTTCAGGTCAATGGAGAGGCTCTCAGAGGCTACAGAGTGTTTATGTCAGGCAAGTCCAGAAAGGGAAGCCTTGAGCTTAGGCAGGAACACCACTTGGTACCTTGGAAGTTGCAATCTCTATTCTGTTCTATTAGGTCAATGACTTTGAGTGGTTTGCAGCTTCCAAGGTACCAAAGTGGTTTGCTGCCACTCAGAAAGTCATTGACCTAATAGAAAAAAAGATGGGAAGCAAAGACCTGTCTTTAAGGACACAGTGCAGAGTGTGTTCATTGAATACCTTTCTGGAGTCTCCTTCTGACAGTCTGCTTTCCACAAAATGAGATCCTCTCATGAAGTAACAGTTAATGGTTAACGGTTGGACTCGATGATCTTAAGGGTCTTTTCCAACCTTAACGATTCTATGATTCTGTGATAAGTAAAATATTAAGGTAACTTGATTGCTTTCCTTCCCATTGCATGAGAATATCTCTGGCTGCTCTAGGTAAGACTATTTATGTTTGTAATACACAATGCCAAGCTTCTGGCGTGCTGATAAACAGTTAACTTTCCTGAATTTTGTTTGATTCATTTGACTCCTACTACCCCATGAGTGGTCCGAGATGCCTTCTGTTGGCAGCAAGTGGCCACAGTGTGTTATCCTGAACTTAACTAGACTATTAAAAGAGTGACAAAGATCTCTGTGGCTGAGGACTCTTACTTCAGAAATCAGCCCAGGAGCCTGGATCTTCTGAGCATTTGCAGCTCTTGATTTCCAGGACTCTTGTCCCTTATTCTTGAACTTTCTCATTCTGAATTTGTCACCTTGAACCTCAGTTGCCTCTGGCTGGCATATCTGTTAAATGGTTGTTGGGACAAGCAGTGTACTCTGGTCTCCGGTCATGGATATCCTAAACAATAGCAGTAAGGACTAAGCATTTCTTAATGGTCAAGTGGTCCAGGTTCTTTTCCTATTAACCTAGGCTACTTGTCAGATGTGAAGGAAACAAGCTTTTCAGTTTAAGGTTCACACTCAGCTCCTACCTAGCCACCTTTCTTAAGGAAGCAGCTGGGGTTTTTCACCTGTCAAAGACTGTTCCCCACTGGTATTTAGATTCTGTCTTCACCTGTTGAATGGATGTTCCCTTTGAAACAATCAGAGCCTGCTCCTTCCTTCATCATTTCATGGCTTCGGAGTCAGGAAGTTAACAGTGTGTGTGTGTGTGTGTGCCTTATCCAAGCTGCAGAATGCAAAGGCCAAAGTGTCCCTCTGTATTGTCCTTGCATATCATGAACATTAGATGTGCTTTGGTCTTTTGCTTGTACTACAAGACACTTCAAGAAGAATCCTCATCTATTCATGTTCATGGTTAATAATTCTAAGAGTTTGACTGTCTTGCTAGATAACAAGCTGTGTAGGTATAGGCTATAAGACTGCTAAGCATCAGGGCAGGGCAGCTCAAGCAGCACTAGGGGAACACTTCTGTCCTTTGTATCTTTCTGGGGCTCCATTCAGGCTTTTGTTAAGCATTCCACTATTGCTGCAGCCTCAAGGCATGATGTTGGTCTGTTCTTGTTCATGCAACTACTTGGGGACCTCCTTCCAGACAGTAGTCATTTGTGGAGTATGCTGCTCAGTGTCTTTTAAATGTGAATGTGTATGTGAACAGATGAATAAGGGAAAAGGGAAGGTACTCATCAGTAACTGTACCACCTTGAACTGGTTCATCCTCAAACACTTACAGCTCCATCTTCTTCCTTGTTTCCTCAGTTTCTAAAGCTTTGCAGGACCATGATCATCTGCTTAAGGTCGCACATAAATATGCATACTTGTATGGGTATTGCTCAAGCAAAGGCTTCTTGGGTTTTCTGTGCCTTGCCATATGAATACCCTTAGCATGAATGACTGTATGGGTGACATACTTGGGATTGCAGTTAGTGAAAAGATGCTTCACTTTTTTGTTACTTGTAAATACTTGCTCTAGGGAACAAAGATACAATTGTATTGTGCTTTCATGAATCTCTCTAGCTTGCACTGTGTGTGAATAATGTTTTGGCAGGCAAAACTTTATGAAGAAATGTTACTTTGAGGCTTCTTATTCTCTTAGAAATGATGGCTAACAAGAATGCTACTCACATTACTCAGTGATCCCATGTCAATTCCAGTATCAAATTACCTCATGTTTACCAAGGAATAGAAAAGGAAGACTTTTAACTGTATTGTTTTTATCCTGCTTCTCAAAGGAACTTGCTGTTTCAGAGTTCTGCGTAAATGGAAAGCATTAACTTCACCAGTCATCACTCACTGGTGCATACATACAGTTTGACGTTTATTTGGAAATTTTTGTCTGTCCGTTCATAAGCATTCCCTGTGGAAATCATGGTACATATGTGCTTCATCAAATTACATGTTACAACCTATCTAGTAAAATTATTATTCACTTATCATTTGTTCACTTTTTTTTTTTCCCCTGTTGCCTTTCTAAGGGTTTTGGAAATATATAAGTAGTAGATTAAAATACTTTATTAAACTACTTCAAACATTTTTCAAGAAATGAGCAATTACATAGAAGGTATCTATATATTTTTACTTTTAAAAATCATCGCTCTAAGAGATGGACTAAGTGGATATGCAGAGGTAGATCCTGAACAGTCACTTAAAAATCTACTGTTTGTAGTTTAACTATAGAGTGGAATGGCTCTTTGAGACCAGATTGAAGCTTTGTGAAATCAAGATGAATATTTGAGGCGTTAGAACTTCAGGTTAAAATACCTGGTGATATAGAAGATTATGGGCGCTTTTGGGTTTGGGGGTTTTTGTTTATACTAGTGAGGTGTCATCTTGACTGATGTAAATGAAAAATATTCAAAATTAAGGCTTTGCTGTTGCAGGAGCAGGCTTAAATATTTAATTATTAGATATATAGTCTGTTGTCTGCAGTGGGACTACTTAATACCTTAACTTTTTAAAAGTGTGTAAAAAATTTTCAGTTTTGGGAGAGAAAACTATTGTTTTTTATTAATTTTTACAAGGAACTTCAATTCTTTTACTGGCTTCAGATAGTTGTCTCTTCAAAATAAAATTGCTTTGGTCTTAGCAATGAAAAGATATTTGAACTCCCCAGTCACTAGGAAAATATGTTTTAAAAAGTCATCTATAACAAAGGAAAACTACTAAAATTTTGATGACTGCTTCCCACTACCCCAGCACATCCCCCAGTTTCCAGCCTCAATCTGACTAAAGAGCATTCATTTACTTCAGAATGGAATCATAGAATATCTCAAGTTGGAAGGAATCCATAAGGATCATAGAGTCCAACTCCCTGCTCCACGCAGGACTACCTAAAACTAAACCATATGACTAAGAGCGTCGTCCAGACGCTCCTTGAACTCTGACAGGCTTGGTGCCATGACCACTTCCCTGGGGAGCCTGTTCCAGAGACCAACCACCCTCTCAGTGAAGAACCTTTTCCTAATGTCCAATCTGAACTCCCCCTGACACAGCTTCATTCCATTTCCTCGTGTCCTATCGCTGGTCACCAGAGAGAGGGGGTCAGCACCTCCCCCTCCGCTGCCCCTCTTGAGGAAGTTGTAGACTGTGATGAGGTCACCCCTCTCTTCTCCAAGCTGAACAAACCAAGTGACCTCAGCCGCTCCTCATAAGTCTTGCCCTCGAGACCTTTCACCATCTTGGTTGCCCTCCTCTGGACATACTCGAATAGTTTGATGTCCTTATATTGAGGTGCCCAAAACTGCACACAGTACTCGAGGTAGGGCTGCACCAGTGCAGTGTAGAGAACAATTGCCTCCCAGGTGAATATTTCAGGCTGGAAGAAGGCCTGGATGAAGCATGCTTGTTATCTGAAGATAATAAGATATTTAACAAAAAGATAGTAGCAGATCAAATTTACATTTGAGTTTGTTGTGCTTCCAGTAAGAATAATAATGAAACTGTGGATGTAGTTTTTCAACAGAAAGGAGCACTTCAAAGAGTTTTTTCTGTCGAATAGAAGCCATGGTGATTTGCTGGTAGTTTTCTCTCCTTTATGTTTTTCTTTCTTAGCCACCCTAAAACTGGTTGCTGTTGGCAAAATAGCAACGATTAATTGTGTTGTTGATTATGGACTGATTTATTTTCAGATCTCGGTAGAGAATGACTACCTAGGCCCCAGAAGAATTGAGAGTCTGCAAAAAGAAGATGCTGATTGGCAGAGAAAAGCCCACATGGCTGTGCTTTCTATTCAAGATCTTACAGTTAAATACTTTGAAATAACAGCTAAAGCACAGAAAGGTAGCTATTTTCTACTATCCTATACTTCAAATAACAAATCTTTAAAGGTGTATTTAATGTTTACCATGTTCTGTATCGTACTGTGTGATTGATTTATTTTTTTCATCAGTCCTCCGTGAGGAAAATGCAGTCGTCATTCCCATTTGTTTTTTCTTCTGTCTATTCAAATTTTTTACAAATAAGCCTTTTCAGAACATCATCAGAAGCAGGCAGAATAGAAATTTTTAAATATAGTTTCACAACCACCTTCTCAATGTGACTGTATTAGCTGCACTGTACATTTGCAAAGGATTTAGGGATCATAGAGTCCCTGATGGATTCTGTCTTCTATACTGGATGTGGCAGACCACCATAGTAAGTGTGTAAGTAACCTTTCAATTAATTTCCTTTTCCTGTCTCCCCTGCCTTTTCAATATTTTTTTTCATAGCTCTAAATAGTTAAACTGAGTTGTTGATTAATACTCAGTGAAAGGTGCTCTGTTGTTCAGAAATCTTCATGGATTGGCATTTCTATACTTGAAAGAATGCGGCAGTTTTACTAAAGAGTTGGTGCAGTTAAACCAGGTCATATGACTTGCATATTCATCTACACTCTCATCCTTGTACCATTTTAACCTAAATAATCAGTTTATTAGAGCAAACAAACCTGAGGATGTGGTTTCATGTTACCTCTTTTAGTTTGACTGTGGGCTACCACTGACAAAGTTTGTCCCACTCTCTTCCCTGCCTGAGTGCAGGTTCCTGTTTGTTTCTTCGCCTTGGTGATAGTGATTGTGCAACCAGATAAATGAGCTGTACCCCTGGGAGAAAATCTTTTTTGATGGGTAGGTTTCCTGTCATCTCCCTGCATGACTGCTAGATCTGTCTCAAGAGAAGCAGTCACTGCAAAATGATTCCTTTCAGTGATGACCCAAGTTAAGGATAACATGAAACTCCACCTTATTTTGAAAAAGTGACTAAACCAGTTCAAGCATGTTGGAATGAATTTAATTAGACTAAATTCTAAATGTATTTAATCAATTTGGTTCCTTTACTAGTATGACAAAGGCAAGTAAAATACCCCATTAGTTGACAGAGAATGTATATTTACAGTTACTTGGTCTTCATTTTGTTTACATGCTGTGTTTATGTACAGCAGTCAGGATTATGGGGAAAAACACTGGGAAATTAAATGCCTGGAGACTGTTGACAACCATAGACCTTTGGTGTACAGTTTGCTTGCCTTTTTTGTTATGTTTTCGGGTTTTTTGGCCTCCTGCTGATCACAGGGTAGTCTTACATACCAAAATATTAACAGATGACAGAGGAAAAACACATGAGAACAAAAAGGTATTTTTTATTAGCTAACAACAGCATGTACTATCCTCTAGCACCTAGGGACTGAATGCTACCCCTTTGGTTCTGTGACTCTCATGGCTTTTGCTTTGTAAAGCTAAGTGTACAGTATCATATGATTGTTCTGTATATTAAAAATGGTGAAAATCTCATATGTGTCAGCTTAGACGATGTCTGGGGCTCAAGAAGAGAAAGTCTGAATCAAGGAAGGGACTACTGCTAAGGGAAACTGGAGACTTCAGTAGCTGATGATTGGGGCTTTCAGAAGCAGGGAAAATTTGGGATGTAGTTTAAGGCCCCATGGTAATATTAACCAGATATTTTCATTAAGTCAAGAGTTGTGAATGTACTGTGTATTCAGAATGGTTCCTCTGTGGGTAACAAAAATTGGAATTATAATGATAAAATGATCAACAAATAGCTAATTACATATTTACACAAATCCTAAGAATACTTACATCTTGGATGTGAAGGTTAATACTCCGTAGAATGACTACTCTCTGCTAAGAGAACTTTGTATGTTTTTGAATACAAATGTGTGCATAGTCTCTACAGTAGAATCACTACTGATCTGAAGAGTAGACTGGTAAGCTGTCTGCTTTTTCTTTCCTTCTCTAGCTGTGTATGATCGAATGCGAGCAGACCAGAAAAAATTTGGTAAGGCAGCATGGGCAGCAGCAGTGGAACGTATGGAAAAGCTTCAGTATGCAGTTTCTAAGGAGACTTTGCAGTTGATGCGTGCTAAAGAAATCTGTTTGGAGCAGAAGAAACATGCACTGAAGGAGGAGGTAATTCTTCATACCGATAAATAAAATAAAACATGCAGGAAAAAAACAAACCTTGAAGAATGTTGATGTACTTGGGGGGAAAAAACCAACAAAACCCAACAGACCTGAAAGTCATTATTTTTCAGCTTTTAATAATAAAAGTCTGTATTTTAACTTTTACCACATTCTATCACGTTAGGCAAATGGAGTTGCAGTATAGGTGTGGTGGTTTTTGTGCCACTTATTTATGTTTTCTGTTCACCTTTTCCTGGTTAGTCAACCAGGAAGACAGTTTTTACTGTTAATGTTTACAGCTATCCACTGAGATGAATAAAATGAAGAGAAGGGATAGGAACAGAAATCTGCTGCTATGTAATCTCCACACTTTAGCTCTCAGAGGCATGATCACCTTTTTGGAGTAGTTTTGACATTCCAGATGGAAGGTATCTGAGCATTAGTAAATATCATAGAATCATTTAGGTTGGAAAAGACCTTTAAGATCATCAAGTCCAACTGTTAACCTAATGCTGCCAAGTCCACCACTAAACCATGTCCCTAAGCACTACATCTACATGTCTTTTAAATACCTCCAGGGATGGGGACTCAACCACTTCCCTGCGCAGCCTGATCCAATGCTTGATAACCCTTTCAGTGAAAAAGTTTTTCCTAATATCCAACCTAAACCTGCCCTGGTGTAACTTGAGGCCATTTCCTCTTGTCCTATTGCTTGTTACTTGGGAGAAGAGACCTACCCCCACCTTGCTGCAACCTCCTTTCAGGTAGTTGTAGAGAGCAATAAGGTCACCCCTCAGCCTCCTCTTCTCCAGACTAAACAACCCCAGTTCCCTCAGCTGCTCCTCGTATGACCTGTTCTCTAGACCCTTCACCAGCTTTGTTGCCCTTCTCTGAACACGCTCTAGCATCTCAATGTCCTTCTTGCAGTGAGGGGGCCAAAACTGAACACAATATTCAAGGTGCGGTCTCACCAGTGCCGAGTACAGGGGCACTGTCACCTCCCTCGTCCTGCTGGCCACATTATTCCTGATACAAGCTAGGATGCTATTGGCCTTGGCCACCTGAGCACACTGCTGGCTCATATTCAGCCAGCTGTCGACCAACACCCCCAGGTCCTTTTCCGCTGGAGAGCTCTCCAGCCACTCTTGCCCAAGCCTGTAGTGTTGCATGGGGTTGTTGTGACCCAAGTGCAGGACCCGGCACTTAGCTTTGTTGAACCTCATACAATTGGCCTCAGCCCATTGATCCAGCCTGTCCAGATCCCTCTGTAGAGCCTTCCTGCCCTCCAGCAGATCAACACTCCCGCCCAACTTGGTGTCGTCTGCAAACTTACTGAGGGTGTACTCGATCCCCTCACCCAGATCACTGATAAAGATATTAAACAGAACTGGCCCCAATACTGAGCCCTGGGGAACACCACTTGTGACCGGCCACCAACTGGATTTAACTCCATTCACCACCACTCTCTGGGCTCGGCCGTCCAGCCCAGTTTTTAACCCAGCGCAGAGTGCACTTATCCAAGCCGTGAGCAGCCAGCTTCTCCAGGAGAATGCTGTGGGAGACAGTGTCAAAGGCCTTACTAAAGTCCAAGTAGACAACATCCACAGCCTTCCCCTCACCCACTAAGTGGGTCACCTTGTCATAGAAGGAGATCAGGTTAGTCAAGCAGGACCTGCCTTTCATAAACCCATGCTGACTGGGCCTGATCCACTGGTTGTCCTGCACGTGCCGTGTGATGGCACTCAAGATGATTTGTTCCATGACCTTCCCTGGCACCAAGGTCAGGCTGAGAGGCCTGTAGTTCCCCAGATCCTCCTTCCGGCCCTTCTTGTAGATGGGCGTCACATTTGCTAACTTCCAGTCAACTGGGATCTCCCCGATTAGCCAGGACTGCTGATAGATAATGGAAAGCGGCTTGGTGAGCACCTCCGCCAGCTCCCTCAGTACCCTTGGGTGGATCCCATCTGGCCCCATAGACTTGTGTGTGTCTACGTGGTGTAGAAGGTCGCTAACCTTTTCCCCTTGGATTATGGGGGCTTTCTGCTCCCTGTCCCTGTCTTCCAGCTCAGGGGGCTGGGTACCCCGAGTCTGACTATTAAAGACTAAGGCAAAGAAGACATTAAGTACGTCAGCCTTTTCCTCATCCTCTGTCACTATGTTTCCCCCCACATCCAATAAAGGATGGAGATTCTCCTTAGCTCTCCTTTAGTTGCTAATGTATTTATAGAAACATCTTTTATTGTCTTTTACGGCAGTAGCCAGATTAAGTTCTAGTTGGGCTTTGGCCCTTCTAATCCTCTCCCTGCATAACCTTATGACATCCTTGTAGTCCTCCTGAGTTGCCTGCTCCTTCTTCCAAAGGTCATAAACTCTCCTTTTTTTTCCTGAGTTCCAGCCAAAGCTCTCTGTTCAGCCAGGCCGGTCTTTTCCCCCGCCGGCTTGTCTTTTGGCACATGGGGACGGCCTGCTCCTGGCGCCTTTAAGATTTCCTTCTTGAAGAATGTCCAGCCTTCCTGGACTCCTTTGCCCTTCAGGACTGCCTCCCAAGGGACTCTGTCAACCAGGCTCCTAAACAGGCCAAAGCCTGCCCTCCAGAAGTACAAGGTAGCAGTTCTGCTGACCCCCCTCCTTACTTCTCCAAGAATCAAAAACTCTGTCATTTCATGATAGCTATGCCCAAGACGGCCTCCAACCGTCACATCACCCACCAGGCCTTCTCTGTTCACAAGCAACAGGTCCAGCGGGGTGCCTTCCCTAGTTGGCTCCCTCACCAGCTGTGTCAGGAAGTTATCTTCCACACACTCCAGGAACCTCCTAGACTGTTTCCTCTCTGCTGTATTGTATTTCCAGCAGGCATCTGGTAAGTTGGAAGTCTCCCACGAGAACAAGGGCTAGCGATCCTGAGACTTCTCCCAGCTGCTTATAGAATACTTCGTCTGCCTCTTCATCCTGGTTGGGTGCTCTATAACAGACTCCCACCAGGATATCTGCCTTGTTGGCCTTCCCCCTGATTCTTATCCATAAACACTCAACCCTATTGTCACCATCCTTAAGTTCTAGACAATCAAAACATTCCCTAACATACAGGGCTACCCCACCGCCTCTCCTTCCTTGCCTATCCCTTCTGAAGAGTTTATAGCCGTCCATTGCAGCACTCCAGTTGTGCGAGTCATCCCACCATGTTTACGTGACTGCAATTATGTCATAGTTTTCCTGCTGCACAATGGCTTCCAGCTCCTCCTGTTTATTGCCCATGCTGCGTGCACTGGCGTAGATGCACTTCAGTTGGCCTCTTGCTCCTGCCACCTTTTTTCAGGAAGAAGCCCTAGTTCCTACGTGAACATTCTCAGGCGCTTCCGTGGTTTCTAACACATCCATAGCCCTTGCATCTTTGCTACTGCATTGCTCTCCATCCCCTACCTCCACTGAGACTGCAGACCGAAGGACCTCGCTAGCACACCGTCCCTCAAATGTTGGTGTGCCACCCCCAGGCTTATCTCTAGCGAGCCTGGTTTTATCGCTTTCCCCCTTCAAATCTAGTTTAAAGCTCTTTCAATGAGCCCTGCTAACTCCTGTGCAAGGATCCTTTTCCCCCTTTGAGACAGGTGTACCCCATCTGTCGCCAGCAGGCCTGGTGATGTGTAAACTGACCCGTGATCAAAAAACCCAAAATCTTGCCAGGGACACCAGGCTCAGAGCCAGGTATTGATCTGCTGGCTCTTCCCGCGTCTTCCCTAATCATTCCCTGCAACTGGAAGGATAGAGGAGAACACTACTTGTGCTCCTGATCCCTTAACCAGTCATCCCAAGGCCCTGAAGTCTCTCTTGATTGCCCTTGGACTTCCTAGTTGCAACTTCCTCACTGCCTACCTGAAAAACCAATAATGGGTAGTAATCTGAGGGCCATTCTCTTCACATCTTTAACCCAGGGACGCAGCAGACTTCCCTAAGAAGTGGGCCCGGTCTGCATATTGGGCCTTCTGTTCCCCTCAGGAGAGAGTCTCCTATGACAATGACCCGTCTTTTTCTTTATGGAAGCTGTTTTGACGCAGGGTGTAGGCCGACTTAACCTCGGTGACACCTCCAAGCTGGATGTACCATTGTCCCTGTCATTGTTTGGTTCCACTTGCAGAGCCTCATACCTGTTTTGTAAGGGCATCTGGGAAGGTGGGGCAGTCACAGAGGAGACACGCCTGCTGCGCCGAGCAGGAACTTGTCGCTGTTGCCCTCTATCCCTTAAGTCACTGTGTTCAGCCAGGCGGAGAGAGGATAGGGAATCTTCTGCATCATGGGTCCTGTCTGCCTGCTGGGCCCATCTGAGGGAAGGTAGGGTATGATTCCAGTACTCTCTCTCTCTCTCTCTCATTCTCTCTCTCATTCCCTGATACTCCTCAACCTACTCACCTCCTCCCGGAGCTCTGTCACTAAGCAGAGGAGCTCCTCTACCTGGGCACACCTCCCACAGGTGTGCTCACTGCTGCCATCCGGTACTGGCATAAGAGTAGGGCAGACCCTGCAGACTGATGCCTGGGTGGCAGCGTGTTCCCACCGGAGCTCTGTCTCATCATACAGATGACTAGCCTGTTGTACTGCACTCTCTTTGTCTCTGCTTACTCTAATTATTAAGGCAGTCTTCCAGAGGGAGTTGTGCTAGCTACAGCTTTCCTGAGGAAAAAGTGCATGTATTAAACTGTGTTTAAATGTCTTAGCAGAAAAAAAACACATTTATTGGATTTTATGACACCTTCTCAAAAGCAAAAATGCTACAAATCCTCTTTTAAAATTTGCTATCATATGTATATTCTGTGCTAAGAGCTTTCTGTCGTACTAATGTTAATTTACATTTTATCCAATTAGTTGCTTGTTTTTTAAAGCACTTTTCAAATCTTTCAGCAAAATTTGACTAAACTGGTGGCTCTGTTATGAAAAGGTTATCCAGAGAACTCACGACTTTAGCACTGTATCGATTGGTAGATTTCCAAGCCTGATAGACTATGTGCCTATTTTAGGAGCTTCTGTAGAAGACAGCTTGATCTGCAAGGAAGAGAGAGTACATGCAAGACCCAGAGCACAAAAATAAAAAGTTTGCTTCATTTCAATGCTCTTTATGTTTAGAAAGCCAAGAGTTGTCTGGAAACCTGAGTTTATCAGGCTGCTGCCATCCTCGGCTAAGAGTTGATTTGTTGCAGTATAGTGAGAGAATAGAGGGCTCTGAACTGAGAGGTTGGGGCTTTTTGGGAAGGAAGAATGAGGAACATGTGATGGGCATGCATGGGCATGGTGCTTTGGATAGTGTGTTACAAGATATAGACAGCTCTGGATCAAAACATCATTGATGGGGAGATATCAGGACCAACTTCTGTTCTGAATTTTTTTTTTTTTTTTTTTTTTTTTTTTTTTTTTTTTTTTTTTTTTTGCTTTGAGAATGTAATACCCCTTAGTATGCAGAGTTGGATGTGACAAAAGTGACTGAGAATCCCATATTGGAGAAGAGTTGCAGTCTTATAAAGAAAATATTTGGCAATTACGTTAGCTGATATATTTGGAAGAGATGACAGTAAAAAAAAAAAGGTGATACAGTTTCTCCTTTTAAGCTTAAGAAGTGAAGACCTTCCTGCTGTGCTTGGTTATATAAATTTTCCTCCACTTAGTAGGAAAGGGAGACATGTGGGAAATAATAGACTTGTTTCTCTTGCGCTTAATAATTCCCTCTTCTCCAAATCTAAAGCCATCTTGCTGATTTTTTTTTTTTTTAAAGATGGATGATAAAAATGTCCTTGTTTCTGTAGTTTTCACTTAGTATGTTAATCAGGCACTTTTTTGTTTCCTAAAATGTGTTCACACTGTAAATATCTAGAAAGCTACTACATTTTTCAAGTTATGATATGCAAATCACCTGTCTCTTTCTCACCTGAGCAGTAATAAAATGGATTTCTCTATGTATAATATTTTAAAAAAACTCCTATGAATAATTGCCTGTGCAGGAACAGCATCTTCTGATTTTGATTTCAATACAGAGTTTTCTAAATCCTGTGTTAGTGTAGTTGGAGAAGATGGAGATAAGCACAAAAATTTGCAACCTTGATAAAGCCTATGTGAGCTGGAGTTAAGGGCAGGCTGTGTTGGAAGGAGCACTGTTGGATCAGAGTTCAGGACATTCATTAGTGTAGCACAGCAAGGATCAATCTCAAAATTGTTCTTTGTGTTTATTAGTGATTATCTCTGTCTTGGTGTGAATATATCTTTTGGATTAAAACTTAAGGAGCCATATTGGATATCATGTCGCCCCTGACTCTTGACAGGCCTACAGAGACCTAGCACCACCTGTTCCTCTACCTTCCACTTCTGTCAGCAAGTATCTGTAGCATTATGAAGATCTGTGACCAAAATTTCCTAAAGCCACTAAAGCCATACCTCTGCTGGACATGCTACAGCCTCTCTTCTGCTCTGTGCACTTGTTCAGTACAGCAGATACTTGGTCTGCCAACCAGCTGTACTGGGTGCATACACTTCAGGAAGACTCAGTCCTTCTGTTTGGAGGGAATAGATATTTGTAAAGTAAAAGAAACCCTGCTAGAAAGTAATGTGCAAAGTCTCATTAAAGGATTATATTGACTGTGAAGTTATTTGCTTGGAATTACCTGTAGTTTTTAGGGAAGAGCAGCTGGTCTGCTGCTATTTGATTCTTTTAAATCTTCATGGATGTTATTAGGTGGATAAAATAATATAAAACTGCTGAAGTTGGCAGTTGAACTTTAAGAAGAGTCCTCTTTTTAATACTTCACTTAATTTCTTTGTCATTGTGATAAGCTCTTATAAAAAGTAAACCAAATAAATGTATTTGCTTTTTTCATTTATAGGTTGTTTGAAGACTACTCCAGTCACACGTCAAAAACTGCTTGCAGAAGCTGTCCATGTCAATGATGGTGTCTTTTAAGTAGTGATAGTGTCTTCTAAATTTTAATAAAATGACAATTTTAATATTTTTATTTATATAGGAAAACTAGAGATTCTAATATATCACTAATGCATCTCCATGTGTAGAAGGAGGGTAATTGCAAGTATAGTGTGATAAGGGATTTAAGCAATTCAGGTACAGTAGGAGGAGCTGCATATGGGCTGTAACTTTGCATATGTAGATACTTGGAATTTGAGCAACATCTGTGAAGTCTGAATTGAAGAGAAAATTAGGTTAGTTATCTTGGGGTTTCTTTATGTTAGCCCTATGGTTATCTGTATTTAAAAAAATTTAAAGAAATGACACAAATTACATATTGCGCTTTTTTTTTTCTGATTTGTACCTCTTAAGTTCCATCTGTTGTTGTTCTAAATTTGGTTTGATGGGAATGATGAAAACTTTCCTTTTGAGGTAGACTAGAGTACTTTCGTGGACTGGTTGTCAAGTCTTGTCCTCATGACAGTAAACAGAAACATTAAATCACAGTGAGAATCCTTTGTAATTCTCTAATTATGTAAAATAGTTTGGACAAATGGAAGTGAGTGACTGGAGACTTAAATTCCAACAAGTCCCTTCTTACATATATAGGATTCAGTAACTAGTTTTCTCTTTTTTCCTTTTATAAGCATATAGTTCAGTTCTAAAGAAACACTTCAAAAACAATTTTTAATTTACATGATAAATGTTCTGTGATATTTTCATAAACAAAATCATATTCCAACAAAGTACTGCTTGGGTTTTTTAAGAATGTTTTTCATAGTTTCATAATTCTAAGAGTACTTTCCTTTCCTGTACATTAAGCATGAATCAAAGATATATTTGCTTCCAATGACTATTTAAGCATATCTTGGATTTCATGGCTGTCATTTTACTTTTGTCTGAGTTGAACACATCAGCAAAAATAAGAATTTTATTAAGGATTCTATTCAAGAAGGCATGAATAGCTATTTCTGGAAAATTAACCTTCTTCTGTAAAAAATGGACAGTGATTTTGGTAAAGATGCAACATTATATTTTTCAGAAAAGTATGTTTCACTTTGGTAGCTTTCCTAGTCTTTTTTTTTAACTTTTTCTTTCTGTGACAGCTTTTTGGAAAGGCCAAGTAAGAAACTAAAATTGTGAAATCTTTTAAGATTTATTTAAACATAATTGAATTATTATTTTTTAATAACAGATTAGGAATGCTTTTTCTTTCTTCACTTTCAGTGTTCAAATTGGCAAACTAAAATTGGCAGTAAAAATGACAATTTTATTTTTTTCTTTAACCTTACATTAAATATTTGTGTAATATTCTCCAGTTCAATCAAAAGTTCAAAAAGACTTTGAAATAAAAACTATTTTAAGTGGTCATTGTGTTTAAAGAAAATAAAAAGCAGAAGGTTTTAAGGACCTCAAGTAAAGTAATGGAGTGCATTCTATAGACAAAACTTGTAGTCATAGTTAGGCTTTTAATAATGCAGTGAGAAATTATTAGAAAATTACTTAAAAAATTATAATCTACTTTGGATATAGTTATCAAAATCCCACGTAAGTTGTTTAGTTGTTTTTTTTTCTCAATAACATTATTAGAACATAATTTATTTTTATACTGTTTTTTCCCAGAGAATGACTGAGTAATCTAATTTAAAGTGTATTAAAGAGGGCAAACCCCAGCATTTGAAGATTTTTTTTTGTTTGAAGGATTTTGTGCATCACTGACGTTTAGTTTCCATTTGCCAAGAGAAAGAACAAGATCAGGTATTTATAGTCACTTAAAACCGACTCACTGCAGTGTTAGAAAATCAGAACCAAAATACCTTCTCGGGCAAACCATTTAGCTACCTTTTTCTACGCATAGAAAATATTCCTTTAAAAAGATTAAAATGCTCAAGAAACTAATTTATCAGTAAGAGTTTGAGTTAAGAATTAATAGACTTAAAGAATGAAAATTCAGAGCAAAGACCAGATCTGACTGTTTGAGAACACTGTTGGTGTTTAGCAGGTTGTCTATGGATTTTTGAACACTTAGTCCTGGAAAAGAAGAGAGTTTCTAAAAATAGTGGTACACCCTTTTCATGGGGGAAAGATGTTTCTTTTAGTGTCTGAAATTTTTCTGATTGCCCAGGATACTAATTGTGAGTGATCATCTTAACCTCATTTTTTATAATATTGTATCCTGTGGTATCATGGCCTGACTATAATTGTCTCCTCATACTTAATTGGTTGGAGGAATACTTCTGTTCCAGAAGTTGCTAGATATGAGTGAGAGCCTGCCTTTTATCAGTGGTCAGAGTGCTCCTTGTTTCCCATAAAATCATTTAGAAATTCTTTAAAATTATTTTATGTTGGTTTTGAGGATGAGCTTCCGTATTCACACTTAAAAGACCCGTGCTTTTTTCTGAATTTTACTCCCTTCTTCTGAGATTTCTCAGACAGTGACGGTGATGAATTAAAATGAATATTTGAATTAGAGAACAGTCAGGATTCAAATGTGTCGTGGTTTAACCCCAGCCAGTAACTAAGCACCACACAGCCGCTTGCTCACTCCCCCTCCCCAGTGGGATGGGGGAGAGAATCGGAAGAGTAAAAGTGAGAAAACTCGTGGGTTGAGATAAGAACAGTTTAATAATTGAAATAAAATCAAGTAAAACAGTAGCGTAGTAATAATAATATACAAAGCAAGTGATGCACAATGCAATTGCTCACCACCCGCTGGCTGATGCCCAGCCAGTCCCCAAACAGCAGTCCCCCCTTCCGGCCAACTCCCCCCAGTTTATATACTGAGCATGACGTCATGTGGTATGGAATAGCCCTTTGGCCAGTGTGGGTCAGCTGTCCTGGCTGTGCCCCCTCCCAGCTTCTTGTGCACCTGGCCAAGCATGGGAAGCTGAAAAGTCCTTGACTAGTGTAAGCCCTACTTACTTAGCAACAACTAAAACATCAGTGTGTTATCAACATTATTCTCATCCTAAATCCAAAACACAGCACTATACCAGCTCCTAGGAAGAAAATTAGCTCTATCCCAGCTGAAACCAGGACAGTATCCACCCCTTATTCTATACCATCTATGTCATGCCCAGGTCCTATCCTTTCCAATACATTCCAATTAATCACCACCACTTTTCCAGTCTTTTGATATATACACACAGATATCATTTCCTTAGTCCATGGGCCATCCCTCTAAAACGTCTGTTGAGTTCATTCAGCCCATGACTTTGGGCTCCATCTCATAACAGTCCTTCAGGGCAGGAGAGAGATGGTGTGTGGTGTTGGGTTGTTGCATGCTGAAGCCAGTTCTGGTTCCATGAGGTGGATTGAAACATGACTTTGTATTCTATTTGAACAATAACAGATTACTTAAAAGGCTGGATAATAGAAAAATTAATAATAGCTATTAATATGTATTGCTAGGGAAGATATTACAATTTTTTTACCATGAATTACTTTGTAAATGTCAGCACATGAGAATGACCATAGTCTTATAACTTGGTAGCAACGTGATTGAGCCACCAATGCAACAGGGTGGTACAGCCACAGATGCTCTCCAGTCTGTCAAATCAGGTATTTCCAGCAAAAGGAGAGGTGTTAGTGTCATTGCACATGGACTTGTGAGATTTCTTTTATACCTTTCTTCCATGTGTTTCTGATCACCCAAGAAAGATTAGTTCTAACTGGAGCAGTTGCAGGGAGGGCTACCACAATGATGCCAGGAACGGGTCTATTTTACAAGAGGAATTGAAGTTGTTTCAACAAATAAAATGAAGGCTGAGATGATAGAAAATTGTTCTCCACAAATATACTAAAGGGAATAAATATTAGTCAAGAAGAGCAATGCATGTTGTTATTCAGTACTGGCACAAGAACAAATGGTATTATCTGATTGTGAATACATTGGAAATATGGAAGAAGTTTCCTGGCAGTTAGGAGGGAGTATCTGGAACAGACTTCCAACGGGAGTAACAAGCAGAGAGTTTTGTGGAAGCTTTTTGTTTTGTTTTTGTTTTTACAAAAGCAGAATAAGAACAACAATAACATGGAAATTATTTTAAGAACTCATTTTATGAAAGCAGTTAACTTTAGATTTGTCTGAAAGCATTCCATGGTGGTGGAAAGCTGGATTTGATGGCCCTCAGTTCTGTATTCCATGTTTGGCTATTTTTCTATTAATTTTGACACTTGTCCTTTTAGTATGTATGTTTATAGTTCTTGTTAGAGGCTTTCTGTTTTAATCCGTTATATCTTTGTTTACCCCTGTGTGAGTTTACAAATGATACCTTTCTGCCATAGAACTATTAAGAAAGCTAAGTTCCTGCTTAAGTTCTTCACTTACTATGAATGAGACAACAAAGACCTTAAACAGTGTTACTTGAATTAGGGCCAGAGAGATTAAATTATTTGCTTGAGTTAATGCAGGAAGTTGTGGCATAGCAGGAAATTGAACTCGGATCTCAGTTATTTGTCCAACTGCAAAATGTTTCTTTCCTATAATTACATTCTCTCTTTATACAAAGTCTGTGGACTTAAATTTGGGAACATCTTTTTTAAAGAAAAAAAAGTATAAATTTATGTGAGTTTCACAGTTCACTGATGAAGCAAAAGTTTTTAGGTGTGGTAGAAGTTTGAATGACATTGCATTAGTTTGGAAAAAAATTTTTTTTTCCTTTTTTTTTTTTTTTTAATGATGAGAAAACCCTTTAAAAATGCCAAAACACAGGAAACCCTGCCTGGCAAATGAACATTATCACTCTCATATGAAAAGCTGGAAGGTTCCAGAAAATCAATCCTTTTGTCTTGAAAACTAGCCTCTAATTCGCTCCAAATATGCTATCATTATGTCACTTACTGTTTTGGTCACAATTAGTAACTTAATATGGATGCAGAGTAATAGAATGTCATAGCAAGACATTTTGGTGTCACACTGGGCTGAAACATAAATTATATGTTATTGATTGTAAGATTTATGGTATTCACTTAAAGACATTGATCCTTTTAGGCTAATTGATATACAAAAGATGCATTCAGTAAGTATACAATATAGTAGAAGAAATTTTAAAAATAGAAATTACAAGGATTAATTCACAAGCCTTCCGTCTATCAATCTCATATGGAAAGAAGCATAATTTAGAGAACTGTTTCCTTAAGTGTTTAATTAAGCTGTGAAATCCCTGTCAAAGGATAATGATGCAGGTGCTAAAAGCTTGCATGCTGTAAAAAAGGGATAGGACAATTTATGAAGTAAAATCCAGTAAGTCTGTTTAGTATAACGGCAGCACTGTGGCTTAAGAAGTCTTGAGCTGCAAGCTGTGCTAGAGGCTGGTGAAACATTTTAGGGAGGTATCACTGCACTGCCTACTATGTTTCATCTTCCTGGATATTTGCTGTTAACCTTTGTCTGAAACAGGGTATTGAGTAAGATGGATCTTTGGTTTGATTCAATACAGATATCTTTCTGGTTTAGCGTAATTATATTTAAACATGCATGATAAATAAAACCTAGGAAACCCATTTCTGGCTATTAATTACAGATACATTTTTACTCCTTGAAGAAACCACCATAATGTAAAAACCTACTAGCAAATATTTTTTAAAATGTATAGTTTGCTAGGTCCTTTATTTCTTCTTGTTAGGCATCCCTTTTTAATGATTGAATGTCTGTAATATAGGAACTGGATCCCCTTTCACCAGAATGGTAAGGTAGATCGATCACACATCTTCAGTACAATTTAGAATTACTTTCATCCTTCATCTCAGAGAAACAATCAGAGATTCATTTTTTGCAAAGGTAGAGAACTCTTCTCCTGCACACAGGTTGCAGAGCTGCATGGCTTTGAATTCCTTCCAAAGTGAGACAGCACATAAGATCCCCTTGCATATCAGTATTTCTTTAATATGGTCTGAATGGCCAACTGTATTGATCAGTTAAATCTTGTTTGGCTGAATGAAAGAGGATGATTTGAGTTCTCTTTGGTTGTTTCTTGTGTCACTTTTCTGTGTCAGACATATGACAAATAAGCACTAAAATATAGATAAATATTTTAATCTAGATCTTTTTTCTCCTGTGAAAGACTCCAGAAACAATGATGCTGTAAAATTCAATACATTCTCATTAGATAGAACTTGGTGTTTTCTTAAATTTTCTCGTGTTGTTCCTTTCAAACTGCAGTGCTAGATAGAGGTTATGAGAATTTTGGAGGAAAAACTGAGAAAAGTAATATAAAGGCCTGTGGCTTGACAGATGTTCTGCTTTGTTAAGAAGGTTGACTTTGCAGTAAAATACATAAAATATGATAAAAAGCACTGATTTATCCCCTTCACTTTTTTTTTTTTTAATTTGTAGAGAATCTCCTCAGTTAAGTTGTCATTACAAGAGGATCAGTGCATATAATTTCAAGTTCAACTTAAGTGACAGTTTTAACTGTAGTTTTCTAGATGCCGTTGGCAAAACAGCTTTTAGACTTTTTGGACTGAAGATAAGAAAATACTAATTTCATTATGTATCTTCAGAGAATCAAGTAGTAGAGTAAAAGAGCAGTAGGGATGTTTCACACTACTCACTATATGACTTGTCACTTTGACAGTCACAGAGAGTAATCCAATGCCATGGATTTTTTTATTACCATGCGGAAAAAATGTCAAGTATTAAAGATGTCTGAAATTGTGTAGCTGATCAAAACCTTCTTCTCTTGATGTGCTCAATTTTAACATGTTATATTTAGTGTACCAGACTGTATCTAGCTGTAATCGTAAAGTCTGTGGTTTAGTTCTCCTTATTATCCTGGAGTTGTGTGTTTATTTTTTTTCTCTTTCCATTTAGATGCAGAGTCTGAAAGGTGGTACAGAAGCCATAGCCCATTTGGACCAGTTAGAAGCTGATTATTATGATCTACAGCTTCAATTATATGAAGTGCAGTTTGAGATCTTGAAATGTGAAGAGCTGCTGCTGACAGCACAACTTGACAGCATCAGAAGACTGATGTCAGGTGCTTTTTATGCATTTTAATTAAGACGTAATCTTTAAAAGAAAATTCTCTATATAAGAGTCTAGTAAAGCCTGTGGGAATGAAATGAGAACAGTTTCTTTACCATGTGAAGAGCTGGATCTTCTAACATAAGTACTGTTAAATTAAAATTTACACCTGTTCATAAGGCATATATGTACACATACAGAAGTTTTGGTCTGGTTCTCATTGTCTGTGTTTGGAAGTAAGCATATAAGATACTATGTAAGGTTTGGAAAACTAAATTTAGGGAGGAGGAAATGTTTTAATTACTGGACTTCTCTCATTAAAAAAATTTGCAATGGCATTATTAATTTCTTTCAAGTGATTGGTTTTCAAAAGGTATTCCTGCAAATCAGAATCCTTCAGCTAAACTTTGAAGCTTGTTGTATTGCCATGTCACAGATTTAGAGCAGTGATGCAAACCTTATGTTTTGAGAACCTGCTATATCCTGTGTACTTACAAACTATGGAAATGGTACAGGTAAATCATACAGCATTTTGAATCCAGTTCTATCCTTTGGACCTTTTTATACTTGATGTTTTTATTCACACAAGCTCTGTTTTATTGTTTAGTGCATAGGGCTTGCATAGCAAATTTTGTTATGGATAGGAAAGTCACTTAAGAAGAGAGATTTGAAGCCGGGTTGTATTGTGAGTTGCCTCTGGAAAAAGAGAAAACATAGGTATCACAGATTCTTCTCACTGTTGTGTGAATCTCCTCCTCTCAGGCCTGTGATGGCAACAACATTAACTGCATGTATGGAGGATGAGGATTGAAAACTCTGTAAATGACTTCAAAGAAATGTGGCAGCTTTGCCTCTGTGGAGAGCTAGTTAGTGCTTTAGAGATAGATAGTTGTTTGTACTTGGGGAAATCAGACATTTAATTTTGGTACTGAAGACACTGTATGGTTTTCTTACCTGCAGACCAAAGGAAATCCCTTGAACAGGAGGCTGAGAAGGAATGTGTATCAAAATCCTTTCTCTTTGATGTGATGATAGTAAAACCTAAGGGCCCTCAAAGATTAAGCTTGCTGTAAAAACACTATAGGTCATTACAACTTGTCACTAATGTTTTCTCCAGAAATCTCAAAAGAAAACCCCAACCTGACTGAAAATAAACCCCCCCAGTCAGCTAAACAAACAACCCTCTCCTTCCGCCATGACAACAAAATAGTTCACTGTTCTAGCTTCCTTTGCTATTTTAAATTTGTTAAAGTATTCTTTAATATAAAATCTAAAAGGATTTTTTTTAATCAAAGACAGCTGTCTATGTTAGAAGGAATTACTGTTTTTTAACAACTCTCGGTTATATCCCATAGGACAGAAAGTGAAAAATACAATTCCTAAATTGTATTTTGTTCAAGGGATGAAATTACCTATTCAGACTTTACTCAGGCAGGGGGAATAGAAAAATTAATCTTGTGAAGAATGTGACACTGAATTGGCTACATCTCTTCAAGACTGTTCTGTACCTAATCTGAATGAAAGTGTCTCCAAAATATAGTGGTCTTTTAATATGTGTTGTTTCCTATGGAGTCAATTAGAAAAGAATGGTCTGTTGCATCTTCTGTTATGCTTCCTTTTTAAAGTGTAATTATAGTCAGTAAAGTAATAGCCTTTTAATTGAGCACATCTGTATGATTTGAAGTACACGCGTCTTAGCGACTTCTAGAGGCTGTTGCTATTTACTCTTTGACCATATTGGCTCTGCAGAGATATTTCGGAGAGTTTTGGATTCTGTTCTACAGATTTGAGGGACATCAACTACTAATGAAGGCCCAACTGAGAATTTTTTGAGAGCATAATTTGATTTGACTGCCAGTTTGAATTTGCAAGGTCATAAGCTAGAAGCAAAACATTTTCTTTTGCAAATTCAGCGTATTGGATCTGAAAAGTATCAAATGATAATAGGTTGTCATATTATAAACAACAGTAGTAGTTTTTTACTGTCATTAACCAAATACCTGCACTGTAATTCACAAAATGTGAATTTATTAGGTTAGAATTTTAAAGGGTCTTATCCTATCCATACATCCTTGTAAGATGTTTTTTGCGGTGGATGCATTGCTATCAACAGAGAATGTGATACTTGGTTCCTGCTTTGGTTGGGGGGTGGGTTGAACAAGTGCAAATGGTGTGGATCGTATCTAAAGAGGAATAATTCTAATTGTTTTATTGTAAGTGGTGGAGTCGTTAGAAGCTTAAGCACTTACCAAATTTATAGGCATTTGAAAAGCTCAAAAGCTGCTTGTAGAAAACTCTTGGAATGTTTGATGGAGGTTGCAATAGAGTTGCCAAGGTTGGTTGTTTTTTTTTTTCAAACAGTAAAACATAATTTAGCATTATGTTTTAGAACTGGTAGATTTGACTCATTTGCAGCTGAGCTATTGGGGTTTCACTTGTAAATTCCTATCTTTAACTCTGCATGAAAGTGTTCTAAAACAAAATTTGCATGTAAATTCTTCCACTTTATAAGTGTGTAGCAAAATATAGTTGTTGTTAGCCATGAGTTTTGTTTTTATTCACTGATGTCTCAAAGTGGGTTCTAATGACTTGTCTGTTTGACGAATGGATGAAATTTTATGTATTTATTTTTTTAAACTGAGCACTAAAGTAAAGACTCAAGTAGGTCTGTTTCTATTAGTTTTTATTTTAGGGTTAATATAGTGATGTTCTTTCTTTTCTGGTCCTGCCATATCCTGTGCTGAGCTGAAATTAGCATGACACAATCAGAATTTTGGTTGCAGTAGAGAACTTACTTACACACAAATAACACGAAGTGACAGCAGCTTTTAAAATGGACAGTGTTTTGAAGAAAACCCTGCCCCTCTCCCCAAATAATCTAGTAGCAAAAGTAGGAGGAAGTTACAGTCTCCCTGAAAGGTATTTGATGAAAGTGAAATGAGAAGGTTTGGTGGTGCTGCAGAGTAGACACTTGACAGTCATGCCAGCTGTATCTACCTGTTTCAGCCAGCAGTAATGCATATCCCTCTTGGCGTATTACAAAAATATCCTACTTGGTATGCCAGTGAAATAAGGAACAAGAGGCCTTTGCTGCTTCATCCCAACATTCTGCAAGGATTTATAATCATCACTCTCTACTTCTTGGCAAGAGATGAGAAGGCAGCATTCAGAAATGAGCTTAATGTTATACTGAATGCTTCACTCAGGAGGCTAAAAATGATGAGTGTTGATACAACTATTAGTAATGACCTCCTTTTCAGGCCTGTAATGCTTTGAAGAATTGCCTTGAAGTTACCCTCCCACTGCAGCCTTTGAGCAGTAGTAGTGACTGGGAGGTCAAAAACCTCCTAAGAGAGGATTTTTGGTGTTTTGTTGTCTAATTCCCCTTTCATGAAATTAATAGTAGGTTGCGGCAGAAGAATCTCATGCGAAAGAGGGGGGGGTTGTTGTTGAACAAAAAAAAATATTAATCAAATGCAAACTATTGATTTGACTTTTTCATTGCTGATGTTTTTAAAACAGAGAAGAGAGATGAAGTGGTATATTATGACACTTACGAAAGTATGGAAGCCATGCTTGAAAAAGACGATATGGCAACATCTGTACACTTGCAAAAAGAGGAGCTGCAAAAGTTACAACAAAAAATCCGCCAGCTGGAAGCAAGGCGTGGACGTATTTCAGCCAAGAAAGCCTACCTCAGGAATAAGAAGGTATTATTAAATTGCAAATTTCTAGCATAATTAGCAAATTTAATAAAACTTCAAAAGATTTCATTTCAGATACAACTTACAAGTCTCTCGAATTTTCGTGGATTATATTTACTGCTTACTAAAAAGTTGTTTTACAGAGTACCAAGTACAATAGCATGTATTATTAAATTGATATATTTAAGATTCAGTTTACCTTTTAGCTTTAAAGGATCCTTTAATCACTTAGAAGTCAACAAATAAACTTGTTTCTATTAACTAATCAAAATACTTTCATGTGGAAAGTACATGCTAGAATGCATGTTTTTACAGACAGTAGTATTTGCAGAAGAGAATCAAGGGTGTTTTCTCACTAATGAGTTCTATTTTCATTCTCTCACCTCATCCTTTTAAACTTATGTTGTGTCATTGATTCTCTATATTCGGGAAATATACACAAAATCCAGTATATATTCTTAATTTGTAAAACTAGGTGTGCTATTTAGGGCCACTTTTCTTTGCGTTACATGGTTGGGATGCTGTGCAAAAAATAGTTTTAATATAGCTAAAGTTTTGAAATTGTGTATCAAATGTAGGTAAATATGTTCATTCCTTTTTTCCAGAATGACTTGTTTACAGTTCCCTACCAGTTTGTGGTTACTTCAGTATGCATTATTAATGAGCGAGATAGCTTAATGAGTAGAATAGATCAAAGTTTTGAGAGAGCAGTGTAATACTTGTTAAAAAATAGATTTTCACCCCATGCTACATGCTATAAGGCTATGTAGAAGTCTCAGTTGAGACCTCATTCTAAATTAGGATCAGGGGTTGGGGTGGTTGTATGTTCCCAGTCATGTCACTTGATAAGGGAGATGACACCTTTATATAAAACAGTTCTAGTAGGTTGAGGGTAAAACATTCAGATCTTTCCTCTCCTTCATAAGTAATATATCTATTTCTATACCTAAATCTGAAGCAAAACAGTAGTTGATACATCTTATATTTTGGATTTTTTATATTTCTTCAGTCACTGTCTTGTCTCTGATTAACACAATATGGAGAAGACTGTAAATAAATTATTATAAAAGAAATGTCTTTTGTTAGCCAGTTATGGAAAGTAGTTTGCTCAGAGTCACTGAGTTTGTTTTATGTGATTTTGTAAAAAGAAAAAAGTATCAAGAAGCTGGGCTTTTTAGTACTTTAAGGAATAGATCCTATCTGTCATGTTATGCTAATTAATATAGGCTACATTATAATAGTTATGCTATTTTCTCCTGAATATGAAAAGACACTACTGGCACCTTATGGAGTACACAAACCTGTTTAAAAGCAACAGGCTGGTTGCTGTTCCTTACTTAACTTACGGGAGTTAGCAAGTTGAGAAGTGACCCTGAAGCAGGAGCAGAGATTTTTTTTAGCATGCCTTCTTATCTATATAATTAAACTAGTCACCTTCGACTGGCTCATTTGTTTCCAGGTTATGCTATGATAAAATACCTTGTTTAAGCTGAAGGAATTAGTTGTTCTAGGCTGTAACACTAGTTGCAGCATGCCTACTTGTGCACAGAGACATGATGCAGAGATGTATATGGTAGTAATGCTCATCTGGGTCTGCATGCAGGCGTAATATAGTCATGCCTGCTCAAAGTTGTGCTGGAAGAACATGGCTATACTGCTTTCAGGACCTGAGGTAATGTGTCCATGTGGAACTTAACTGCTGGACACCACAGCATGGACATCACAGCACTCTCAGAACTAGTTCCAGCTCTCTACTGATTTCATAGCCCAGTGTAGCATTATCTGCAGTTGAGTGCTGCAGTGAGATACTTAGCTTTCAGCTACTGAAGAAATCACAGATTAGAATAACATATATTTAAACTTGAAGGAGGAAATCAAAGATTTTGATTTGAGCAGAAAGAATAGGCAGAATCAGTTGTTGTGTGTAAAACCAGACTCACTACTGATAAGCCTGGGGGTGGCACACCAACATTTGAGGGACGGTGTGCTAGCGAGGTCCTTCGGTCTGCAGTCTCAGTGGAGGTAGGGGATGGAGAGCAATGCAGTAGCAAAGATGCAAGGGCTATGGATGTGTTAGAAACCACGGAAGCGCCTGAGAATGTTCACGTAGGAACTAGGGCTTCTTCCTGAAAAAAGGTGGCAGGAGCAAGAGGCCAACTGAAGTGCATCTACGCCAGTGCACGCAGCATGGGCAATAAACAGGAGGAGCTGGAAGCCATTGTGCAGCAGGAAAACTATGACATAGTTGCAGTCACGTAAACATGGTGGGATGACTCGCACAACTGGAGTGCTGCAATGGACGGCTATAAACTCTTCAGAAGGGATAGGCAAGGAAGGAGAGGCGGTGGGGTAGCCCTGTACGTTAGGGACTGTTTTGATTGTTGTCACGGTTTAACCCCAGCCAGCAACTAAGCACCACGCAGCCACTCTCTCACTCCACCACCGGTGGGATAGGGGAGAGAATCAGAAGGGTGAAAGGGAGAAAACTCGTGGGTTGAGATAAGAACAGTTTAATAATTGAAATAAAATAAATTAGAACAGTTAAATAGGCAAAGCAAAAAAACTGTGCACGCAAACAAAGCAAAACAAAGAATTCATTCACTACTTCCCATCGGCAGGCAGGTGTTCAGCCATCCCCAGGAAAGCAGGGCTCATCACGCATAACGGTTACTTGGGAAAACAAACGCCATCATGCCGAATGTCTCCCCCTTCCTTCTTCTTCCCCCAGCTTATATACTGAGCATGACGTCATATGGTATGGAATAGCCCTTTGGCCAGTCTGGGTCAGCACCCCCCCTGGCTGTGCCCCCTCCCAGCTTCTTGTGCACCTGGCAGAGCAGGGGAAGCTGAAAAGTCCTTGACCAGTGTGAGTGCCACTTAGCACCTATTTAGCAACAGCTTAGCACTACTTAGCAAGAACCAAAGCATCAGTGTATCATCATCGACATTGTTCTCATCCTAAACCCAAAACACAGCCCCATACTGGCTACCAAGACGAAAATTAACTCTATCCCAGCTGAAACCAGGACAATTGTCTAGAACTTAAGGATGGTGACAATAGGGTTGAGTGTTTATGGATAAGAATCAGGGGGAAGGCCAACAAGGCAGATATCCTGGTGGGAGTCTGTTATAGAGCACCCAACCAGGATGAAGAGGCAGACGAAGTATTCTATAAGCAGCTGGGAGAAGTCTCAGGATCGCTAGCCCTTGTTCTCGTGGGAGACTTCCAACTTACCAGATGCCTGCTGGAAATACAATACAGCAGAGAGGAAACAGTCTAGGAGGTTCCTGGAGTGTGTGGAAGATAACTTCCTGACACAGCTGGTGAGGGAGCCAACTAGGGAAGGCACCCCGCTGGACCTGTTGCTTGTGAACAGAGAAGGCCTGGTGGGTGATGTGACGGTTGGAGGCCGTCTTGGGCATAGCTATCATGAAATGACAGAGTTTTTGATTCTTGGAGAAGTAAGGAGGGGGGTCAGCAGAACTGCTACCTTGTACTTCTGGAGGGCAGGCTTTGGCCTGTTTAGGAGCCTGGTTGACAGAGTCCCTTGGGAGGCAGTCCTGAAGGGCAAAGGAGTCCAGGAAGGCTGGACATTCTTCAAGAAGGAAATCTTAAAGGCGCCAGGAGCAGGCCGTCCCCATGTGCCAAAAGACAAGCCGGCGGGGGAAAAGACCGGCCTGGCTGAACAGAGAGCTTTGGCTGGAACTCAGGAAAAAAAAGGAGAGTTTATGACCTTTGGAAGAAGGAGCAGGCAACTCAGGAGGACTACGAGGATGTCATAAGGTTATGCAGGGAGAGGATTAGAAGGGCCAAAGCCCAACTAGAACTTAATCTGGCTACTGCCGTAAAAGACAATAAAAGATGTTTCTATAAATACATTAGCAACTAAAGGAGAGCTAAGGAGAATCTCCATCCTTTATTGGATGTGGGGGGAAACATAGTGACAGAGGATGAGGAAAAGGCTGACGTACTTAATGTCTTCTTTGCCTTAGTCTTTAATAGTCAGACTCGGGGTACCCAGCCCCCTGAGCTGGAAGACAGGGACAGGGAGCAGAAAGCCCCCATAATCCAAGGGGAAAAGGTTAGCGACCTTCTACACCACGTAGACACACACAAGTCTATGGGGCCAGATGGGATCCACCCAAGGGTACTGAGGGAGCTGGCGGAGGTGCTCACCAAGCCGCTTTCCATTATCTATCAGCAGTCCTGGCTAATCGGGGAGATCCCAGTTGACTGGAAGTTAGCAAATGTGACGCCCATCTACAAGAAGGGCCGGAAGGAGGATCTGGGGAACTACAGGCCTCTCAGCCTGACCTTGGTGCCAGGGAAGGTCATGGAACAAATCATCTTGAGTGCCATCACACGGCACGTGCAGGACAACCAGTGGATCAGGCCCAGTCAGCATGGGTTTATGAAAGGCAGGTCCTGCTTGACTAACCTGATCTCCTTCTATGACAAGGTGACCCACTTAGTGGGTGAGGGGAAGGCTGTGGATGTTGTCTACTTGGACTTTAGTAAGGCCTTTGACACTGTCTCCCACAGCATTCTCCTGGAGAAGCTGGCTGCTCACGGCTTGGATAAGTGCACTCTGCGCTGGGTTAAAAACTGGCTGGACGGCCGAGCCCAGAGAGTGGTGGTGAATGGAGTTAAATCCAGTTGGTGGCCGGTCACGAGTGGTGTTCCCCAGGGCTCAGTATTGGGGCCAGTTCTGTTTAATATCTTTATCAGTGATCTGGGTGAGGGGATCGAGTACACCCTCAGTAAGTTTGCAGACGACACCAAGTTGGGCGGGAGTGTTGATCTGCTGGAGGGCAGGAAGGCTCTACAGAGGGATCTGGACAGGCTGGATCAATGGGCTGAGGCCAATTGTATGAGGTTCAACAAAGCTAAGTGCCGGGTCCTGCACTTGGGTCGCAACAACCCCATGCAACACTACAGGCTTGGGCAAGAGTGGCTGGAGAAGGCGGCCAATGGCATCCTGGCTTGTATCAGGAATAGTGTGGCCAGCAGGACTAGGGAAGTGATTGTCCCTTTGTACTCAGTACTGGTGAGGCCACACCTCGAATACTGTGTTCAGTTTCGGCCCCCTCACTGCAAGAAGGACACTGAGGTGCTAGAGCGTGTCCAAAGAAGAGCAATGAAGCTGGTGAAGGGTCTAGAGAACAGGTCATACGAGGAGCAGCTGAGGGAACTGGGGTTGTTTAGTCTGGAGAAAAGGAGGCTGAGGGGAGACCTTATTGCTCTGTACAACTCCCTGAAAGGAGGTTGCAGCGAGGTGGGGGTCGGTCTCTTCTCCCAAGCACCAAGTGATAAGACAAGAGGAAATGGCCTCAAGTTGCACCAGGAGACATTCAGATTGGATATTAGGAAAAACTTCTTCACTGAAAGGGCAGTCAGGCACTGGAACAGGCTGCCCAGGGAAGTGGTTGAGTCCTCATCCCTGGAGGTATTTAAAAGACGGGTAGATGTGGTGCTTAGGGACACGGTTTAGTGGTGGACTTGGCAGTGCTAGGTTAACAGTTGGACTTGATGATCTTAAAGGTCTTTTCCAACTCAAATGATTCTATGATTCTATGATTTTGTAGCACTTGTTGGGGAGAAAAGAATGTAGCCATTTTGATGGATATTTATGTTAGAGGTATTCTCTGTAGTTGTTCTTAATACTGCTGAATAATGCAGAGCCCTACTAAGCTTTTGTGGTGGGTTGACCTTGGCTGAATGCCAGGTGCCCACCAAGCCCATCTATCACTCCCCCTCCTCAATTGGACAGGGGATAGAAAATATGACAGAAGGCTTGCGGGTTGAGATAAGGACAGAGAGATCACTCAGCAATTACCATCATGGGCAAACCAGACTCGACTCAGGGAAATTAATTTAATTTATTGCCAATCAAATCAAAGTAGGATAATGAGAAATGAAACCAAATCTTAAAACACCTTCCCCCCACCCCTCCCTTCTTCCCGGGCTTAACTTCACTCCTGAATTCTCTACCTCCTCCCCCTGAGTAGCGCAGGGGGACGAGGGATGGGGGTTGCAGTCAGTTCATTACACGTTGTCTCTGCTGCTCCTTTCTCCTCACACTCTTCCCCTGCTCTAGCATGAGGTCCCTCCCACAGGAGACAGTCCTCCACAAACTGCTCCAGCGTGGGTCCTTCCCACGGGGTACAGTCCTTCAGGAACGGAGTACTCCAGCATGGGTGTCCCATGGGGTCACAAGTCCTGCCAGTAAGCCTGCTCCAGCGTGGGCCTCTCTCTCCACAGGGCTGCATTTCCTGCCAGGAGCCTGCTCCAGCACGGGCTCTCCACAGGGTCCCAGGCTCCTTCAGGCGCATCCACCTGCTCTGGCGTGGGGTCCTCCAATGGGCTGCAAGTGGATATCATCTGCTCCACCATTAACCTCCATGGGCTGCAGGGGGACAGCCTGCTTCACCATGGTCTTCACCACGGGCTGCAGGGGAATCTCTGCTCTGGTGCCTGGAGCACCTCCTCCCCCTCCTTCTTCACTGACCTTGGTGTCTGCAGGGTTGTTTCTCTTGCATATTCTCACTCCTCTCGCTTAAGACTGCTGTTGCGCAGCAGTTTTTTCCCCTTCTTAAATATGTTATCACAGAGGCACTACCACCATTGCTGATTGGCTCAGCTTTGGGCAGTGGTGGGTCCATCTTGGAACCGGATGCCACTGGCTCTATCGGACATAGGGGAAGCTTCTTGCATCTTCTCACAGAAGCCACCTCCGTAGCCCCCCCCCTCCCCCCCCAAACCTTGCCACGCAAACCCAATACAGCTTATTAGTAATTACCTGAGAAATCAAGACTCTTGTGTCTTTGATTCAAGCATATGGAAGCATTGTATCTTGAGTGACCATTCTAGTGATATTGCAAAACATTGTTAATGAACACTACTTATAGTGTCTCATGTGGATCATTGTACTTTACAAACCTGTGAGGAAAAAAGGGTTCTTTCTTACTCTAAAGAGTTTGCAGTTTAAGCATGCAGAACAAAGAGCCAGATGGGATGCAAAAGTGATGGTGAGAATGAGCGCAGCGATGACCGAATGCTAAGTGGAGAAAAGAATGATTTATTTTTTTTTTTTAGGTTGGATTTGGAAAGTACATACTATGTGGTAAAACTTTCTGAAGGTCGGTCTGTCTGTCTGTCTCAATTAAGAAACATTTATTGCTGAACTGAGATGAGAGTCTGCTTAATGATTTTCAGATTGTGTTCCTGACACCACCACTACTCCTCCTCACAACAGAAGATTCCCTTAGGAGAATGCCTCCTTTCTAGCAGCAGATATAATGATTAAGAAAACAATAGGAAACAGTTCTCTATTGTTGTTTTTTATTTTTTGAAGGAGGTATTTTCATCATCTGGGTATTTGAAAATCTTGTCTGTTGAGGAGATAACGCAGTGAAAGGGAATCAGTTACTGTGTGTAGAATAAGATTTTATGTAATATAAACTGTGACTATAGTCTCTATTCTTTATTTTTTCAGAAATTCTTTCCCTGTTTTTGCACTTGATGCTTTTATTTTTTAATAATGTTGTCAAATAATTGTACCAAACCTTTATTTAGAAACTCTTGCTAAAGGTTTGTTAGAAACCTCTTTCAGTTGTGATTCTGAGTTACTGAGCCAGCGTTTTTTAAATGTATGGTTTTACTGAGGTTGATGTTCTTTCACTATACTAACATGAGTATAAACTCTTTATTCTCATATTTTTTTATACAAACCTATTTGCATTTGTTAAGCAATCATTTCCTGATGTTCCTTTGTGTTGATGACTGAGTTATTAAAAAATAAGATTTTAATAGCAGTCTCATTATTTTTCTTATTTCTTGAAAGCTAGTTATGGATTTTTCATGCACGATATCTCTCTATTGTTATCCCAGTTTACCCCCTGCTGGCTGCACAGTAGTATTAATTAGGTTATTGTATGAAACGCAGCTGTTTTATTAGGGAGCTAAATTTGTAGCAAAGAGTCAAGGTAAAAAAAAAATATGTAGAAGGAATCTAGAAAAATATCTTTGAAAAAATAGTTATGAAGAAATTGAATTATTTTACATCCAGGAAAAGTATTCCTTATCATGAGCAGACTGGGAGAAGCAACTGGTTGGTGAAACTGTTTGGGGTATATTCATAATGCGTGCTTTGACCTAGGAAGCTTCCTCACGTGTTGTGTCCATTTAATAGGACACCTTTACTACTTTTCAAGCCCACAGTTTAAAGCATAGCCCATGCCAAAACAGGTGCTAATTAGTTGCAGTGACAGCTGACATAGGGTTACTTGGTATGCTTTATTATTATTATTATTATGGCATAACTACACAGAATGCTTATAATAAAACATGCTCTCTGCACATACTGAGCTTACTAAATGAGAAGCTAACATTTTACTTGAGATGCTTTTCAATCTGAAAGCAAGGCTCACTGAAACTAGTTAAATAACTAGTTACTAATACAGATCTCTCTTACATATATTACATGTTACTAGTCTTAAACATGGTAGCATATCCAGTGATGAGGGTTGAAACAGTTGCTCAGCTCTTCATTTCTGTCTTTTCAATAGAAAAGACAGAAATTTTTTTTTTACCATTTCTGTAATTAGTTAAGATGGTTCAGATGTGCCACAATATGTTTTCAGCCCCTCCTAGTCTTTTTTATTATTTCAAGTCATAGAGACTTAATTACATTAAAGTAGGTTGTTTATTAGTACAAAGAAGTATTGTATCAGAAATAGTGTGGCCAGTAGGACTAGGGAAGTGATCATTCCCCTGTACTCGGCACTGGTGAGGCTGCACCTCGAGTCCTGTGTTCAGTTTTGGGCCCCTCACTACAAGGACATCAAGGTGCTGGAGCATGTCCAAAGAAGGGCAACGAAGCTGGTGAAGGGAACAAGTCTTATGAGGAGTGGCTGAGGGAGCTGGGGTTGTTTAGTCTGGAGAAGAGGAGGCTGAGGGGAGACCTTAATGCTCTCTACAACTACCTGAAAGGAGGTTGTAGTGAGGTGGGGGTCAGTCTCTTTTCCCAAGTACCAGGTGATAGGACAAGGGGAAACAGCCTCAAGTTGCACCAGGGGAGGTTTAGGTTGGATATTAGGAAAAACTTCTTCACTGAGAGGGTTGTCAGGCATTGGAACAGGCTGCCCAGGGAAGTGGTTGAGTCCCCATCCCTGGAGGTATTTAAAAGACGGGTAGATGTGGTGCTTAGGGACACGGTTTAGTGGTGGACTTGGCAGTGCTAGGTTAACAGTTGGATTCGATGATCTTAAAGGTCTTTTCCAACCTAAATGATTCTATGAAAGTCAGCACCAAATATGTTTTGGTCTGCTTTAACCTCTTTCTTTACATGCTTAAAATATCTTGCATTATTGCTCATAATCAGAAAGATTTAAATATTGATGCTAAAGAGAAAATGTTTCAGAAAAGTGTGCCCCCCAAGTATTTATGAGAGTATATTTCTGTAATTTGCATATTAAAGTATGTTACATATTGTTTTTATTTCTTTAGTCTTGCCAACCTGTTAAAAAAAAACAAACCCAAAATAAAAAAAACAACCCAAACCTAACATATGGTCTTTCTTGTTACTTTAAATATTCTTTTCATCGAACTTAACACGTAAATAGATAATAAACTATAAAGGTAAATCAATAGCAGTATTACAAACAGTCTTTCAGATTCTCTAATAATGTTCCAAAGTTATTGCTGTGTCTTTGAAATGTAGAAATGTAGAACTAAAAGAGGGCATATTCAGACTAGATATAAGGAAGAAATTCTTTACTATGAGGGTAGTGAAACACTGGAACAGGTTGCCCAGAGAGGTGGTAGATGCCCCATCCCTGAAAACATTAAAGTTCAGGTTGGATGGGGCTCTGAGCAACTTGATCTAGTTGAAGATGTCCCTGCTCATTGCAGGGGGGTTGGACTAGATGACCTTTAAAGGTCCCTTCCAACCCAAACTATTCTATTATTTTATGTTTGTTTGCGGGTTTTTCTCCCTGATGAAAAGAGTTTAATACAGCTGGAAAAGTTAATCCATTTTATTTGTAACTGCAAAAGTACAAACTACTCACAGAGGTGAGGCTGACAGGTCGGTGGTTCCCAGGGTCCTCCTTTCTACCCTTTGTAAAAATGGGTGCAATGTTTCCCTTTTTCCAGTCCCCAGGGACTTCACCTGACTGCCATGGCTTTTCAAATATCATGGAGAGTGGCTTGGCAACTACATCAGTCAGTTCCCTCAGGACTCTGGGATGCATCTCATCAGGACCCATAGACTTATGTGTGTTCAGGTTCCTCAGGTGGTCTTGAACCTGATCTTCTCTTACAGCAGGAGGGACTTTGCTCCCCCAGTCCCTGCCTTGAGGTCCATCCACTTGAGAGGTGTGGGAAGAGAGATTGCCAGTGAAGACTGAGGCAAAAAAAGTCATTGAGTACCTCAGCCTTCTCCTCATCTGTTGTTACCAGTTTGCCAGTTTTGCTCATCAGAGGTGGTACGCTTTCTTTGACCTTCTAAACCTAGCAGAGTTTATATATATATATACACACACATCCCCCCTTCTGATGAAGCTGGGACAGTATTTCTACAGAAACTTGTGCTCTTGTTGGAGCATTACCTATATACAGTAGCAAAATTGATGGTCTTACTGTTTAGAAACATTCAAGACAGCATGGTATTTCTTCCTATACAGGAACCCTGATCACAGTATGTCCATAGCTTTTAGGAGAACGAAGCTTTTTCTGCAGTTCCCAGTATCCAAAATTGTGGTCTTTTTTATTCCTCACCACCTTGTTTTCTGTGTCTTTCTGCCACTACTCTAGTATCTTGCTTGATGGCTGATACTCCATCAGCTGCCCCAAGCAATGCTTGCGACAGCAAAGCTCCTGTCTGGCTCCACACAGTAAGTCAAGCTGTCTGATGCCTGGAAAGCCCATCACTTTGGTGTTTTTCTAGCTGCAGTCACATTCCAAACTGTTTCCTAACACTGCCTTCTCTTACACAGTCATGAGTCCTGTTTCTAACTGCACATCTGACCTTGTTTTAGTTCTGTCTGGTACTTGTACCAGGCCTAATTTTATTGCCCATACTGTCTGATTTCCTGGCCCTCAGTATTGTCCTATGAGCTTGTCTGTCTCTTTGCTACTATAAATTTCTGCACATGCCTTTTCTTTGCAACTGATACATAATTCGGTTCTTTTTATATAATCCATGTTAACTTTGAGTGTCATGTTTCTTCCTGTCATCTATTGTAACATGTCCTGTTTTCTTTTTAACCTGTTCTTATTCACAGGCAATGTAATAAATGCTTGTTTTTAAACCAGATGTTACAGACGTGAACTTGGTATAATAAGTGAACCTGCTTGTGCATGCATAAAATTGTAACAACTTTATTAATGTTTGTGCTTGCAAATTGTACATGCAAAAGATGAACTGACATTTGTAAATGGGAAGCTGCCTAGTTGCCTAAACAGAAATACATAGTATATTTGAGAGTTAGTTATTATCCATGTATACAAATACATGGAGTTGCACAACGGTTTTATGAAGTGTTTGACAAATTGGTATTTTTTGCCACTTTTGTACTGGTATTTTAGAATAAACTTTTCAAGCAGCTGTTACTTGTGTATATTCTTTTGACAGTTAAAAGTAATAGGTTTGGGTTTGTTTGTTTTATTTCCATTTTATTGTTTTATTGTAAGTTAAATTAGCTTGGTTAAAGTAGCTTGTCTGAGATGGGCTTTGTTATTTTTAGTTTTCTAATTCTTAGTGCCATTTGCTAAATGTGACATTATACACTGTAATTTGAAATTTATATTTTATAGATAACATTTTATGTTTCTACAGGAGATCTGTATTGCAAAACATAATGAAAAGATCCAACAACATCACCAGAGTGAGGAGGAATACAAAATGCACCATACTGTTCAGCTAGTAAGTTTGAGTTTCCTGCTGTTGAGTTCAGCCTTTAGTTAATAGCTTGTATTCCTCATTATACATTAATTAGTAGAACATTCGGAGTGATAGCTGTTTTAAAAAGATGGTGTGTATCCTTGACCTTTGGACCATGGATTTCTGTATCATATTATGCTGGTAAGGGGGAGTATATAGCTGTGTTAGGATGACATTAAACCCAAGCAAATAAAACAGTTCATTAATACTAGGTTCACAGTCTAAGTGATTACTGCTAGGGTTAGGCTGCATGCAGTTTGTTATCCTGTGCACATAGATGATTCCGGACATCTGAGTACAGTGTCAGATATGCTGAAATGAGTAAAGAAACCATACACATTTATTCTTGAATCTTAATAAACTTGTTCGTTATTTTTTTCTCTACAAAAGAAATCACTTGAATTGTGTTGTATAAAGTATGTAGTTCTAACTGTATGCTCCACGATTCTCTGCACAGTCTCATCGCAGAGAATAGGCTAGCTAGTCTGACTGTTGTGTTAGACTTTATCTAGTGATAATTAGACTTTATCTAGTGATAGACTTTATCTTAAAGAATATTCAAATACTGGGCTAGGTCTTGGGAGCTGATATAGTATCAATATTTAATAAAGATCACCGACAAAGATGCATTGAAATCCAAGTCTCTTTAATTCAGGCTTCAATTAGATTAGCAAAAGTGATTCTGTTTCATCCTTATACATTTTTAACATTGATACATTTGTCCAGGAAGTCAGCTGCATAATTTATTTTATGAAAACGCTACTTGTGAAAGACCGCACGTATTGGCGTACTCTTTCAAGAAGTTAGAAAAATAGATTTTTTTTTTTTTTTTCAGTTCTTACAATAAGGTAAAGGAATTTGCTATGTGGATTGCAGTCCATTTATTGCTCTTAAAAATAAGATGACAAAACCAAAGGACTTTTTTGTCTCTGAAACACTACAGGGCTTTTTCATTATTTACTTCATGGAGTTGCCCGTTTGCACTTTATAAAGAACCTTATGCTAATTTTTTTTGTCTTTTTTTCTGTTAATAATTTGACGGAAAATTTCTACTATTATTGTAAAATAGGTTTTCAGCCACTGGTTTTCATGAAGAATTTTGAAAAGATAACCTCAAATGTGTCAAAACCTGAAACCAAATAAGAATTGCAATTTCACTATTCTTATTTAAAAACAAAAAAAAAACCCCAACAACCCCCAAACCAAAACACCCCACTCCTCTCCCCCCTCAACAACCAAACCCAAAACAAACAAAAAAAACCCTGGAGTTTGAGACTGCTTCAGGAAAAGTTTGACTTGACTGCATATGAAACATGCAGGTGTGGTGGTAGAACTATCCTTTCTTCTTGCTATAATCCTTTCTTTATGCTTGTTTTAATTTCTTTGCTCCATTGCTCAGTTATTTTCTTTTCACTACATGCTTCTAGTCCTCTTCTCCTTTTCCTGTTTCTTGTCTTTACCATTTTTCAGACATGTCCTTCTCTTCCTCTCCCTACTGCATCTATACTTATCTCCCTTGAAATCACAGGAGTTGGCCCTTCCTTTATAATGGACATAATTTTTTTAATGATCATCATCATCATCATCTTTTAAAAGTAATACTTAATGCTGTGAGTCTTTTAAGAATTAAAGCTGCTGTTTCTGCTCAGGAGGTTTTCTTTATAGTCACCTGTTCTATCACTTTTCCTGATAACTTCTGAACTTATGCATACAGTGACTTTTGCCATCTGATAACTAGTGTCCACTTTCAATAAATTTCACTGTAGTGTTTTGTTTCAAAGATGTAGTAACTTTGCTTAAGCTTTGTGAAAATGGATGACTATTTAAAGGAGGTGGATCCAAATGTGTGTTTTCACTGAGGTAAGATCCCCAAACAAGAAAAAATATAACTGTCTTAGCTGCAAAGAGGAGCTTCAAACCTTTATTTAAAGATTACAGAAAATCAAGCTGGATTAAATAATGACAGCTTAAGTTAATTAAATACAAAACTTCAGTTTACTAGTGTAAATAATAATGAAAATGTTTAATTAAGTTGCTCAATATTGGCTTCAAAACTTTGCGGCACTGAGTTCTGATTTCTTGCACTGTAAAAATTTTAATATGACTTGTTTTAAATGTGTAACCTTGCAATTTGAACTGTCATTTTGTTTTTGGAATGAGAGCAAATAGATACTGGTTTGCTGTCTGGCTAATTTATACAATTTTAAATTTATGGGATTTTTTTTTCAGTATAATATTCTGTTACGTCTCTAGTTATTTATCATCTTTCAAGGTAAAAAGTTCCAGTCAAGTGCTCCAGTTCCGGATTGAAATCTTACTTTATTGAGCTTTGCATTTCTTCAAGGTTATAAAACATGAAATGCATATTTTTTTAAGGGGAAGACAAAGGCAAAGTTTTGAAGATCAGAAACATGTTTATTTGAGAAGTAGATTGTTAGGTAATTCCTAACAATTAGTAGAAGAGTTATTTTAATTCAATTTTTTTTTATGATGCTAACCATAGCATTGGATGTAATATTTACACGTTTTCCATATATTTTCTCAGAAGCGAGATCAACTACAAGATGAAGAGGAAAGAGCGAGCTCCTGGGTTAGTCAGGAACGACAGAAAACACTGGACAGACTTCGCACGTTTAAACAGGTAACGAACAACTCTTCTTCTGTTTCCACCAATTTCTTTTGCAAAAGAAATTTTCACTCATTCCAGGACTATACTATGCTATTAGCTATCCTCTGTCATTTTATAGTTAACTGTTCTTTGGAAAATTTACAACAAAATATGGCATTGGTGGTAGTGAATTTCTCTGGCTGTTGTGTTCCCAGTGCCATAATAAGCTTCTGTTCACTGTCACATCTACACATTGCGACAAGACACATAGCAAACTTTCCAAAAAGAAGTATAATCTAAATGGTATTTCCCACGAAGACCATTATCATCTCACATACCCCAACTACCACTGATTGCAATAACACCTGCCAATACATTGTAATAGGAAGGGGCAGGTAAGTATCAGAAAATGGATAGAAGATGGAATGAAGGGGAGAGAATAAGGAGAGGGATGAAAGTGCAAGAAAACAGAGACTGTATTAATTGGTGAAGACCTTTGTTTTGTTTTGCTGAATACATAAAAAAATATAGGTATGAGAAGTTTCTTTACTGGAAAGCTGTCTTGCTTAGCAGTACACTCTTCATATCCTTATTGTTTACAAGGCTTTTGAATTGCATAGCTTTTGTAAATTAAAGCAAATTTACCTATTTTAACCAACACCTGTTAATGAACTGACTTTATGTATGAGCACGTTTATATTGATATGATCTCTATTGCTTTATGCCTGCCACAATTGTCTAAAATGTTTTAGACCTGCATTTCAGAAGCAGTTTTTACTTTTGCATAAAAATGGCTATGGATGAAGCTAACTTGAAAAGACAGATATTGAAGCAGCAAATTTAAGAACTAAATTAAAAACACTTTGGAAATTCTCAAAATGTTTGATATTTTCAAGAGATACCTTTTTAAGCAGTATGATTCACATCTAAGGCCAGCACCTAAGGTCAGAGAGGACTTTGCTGCAGAGCGCGCCACTGACCAGTTTTAGAAAAGGGAAGCAAAGAGCAAATTTTGAATTTTAGTTTTCAGAAAAAACAGTTTCAAATGTACAATCTGGTTCTTAGTGAAATCCTAACTTTAACCTATGTGTATCCCTGACTAGACAGGCTTAACCAAGAATAAAAATTAAGAAAACGGATCGTTTTTGCATAAAGGTGAGGATATATTTGCTTTGTTTTTATGCCCAGAGCAAAACGAATGAAAATAGTAGATTAATTCTACTTGTCAGAAAGGCAAACCCTAATGACGAATACTTAGTATCTAAAATAGTGTGTTGCATGTACTTATCTAAATGTAAATAACTTCTTCACTTTAGCGGTACCCTGGGCAAGTAATACTTAAATCAACCAGACTACGACTGGCTCATGCAAGAAGAAAATGTGCAGAGAGCTCAGTGTCCTGTGTAGATCAGCCTCAATCTTTGCCAGCAACCATACAAATCCAAGAGAAAAGTGAAGAGGTGGAATTGGAAAATGCAGTTCAGCCTTTGCAAGTGCAGGAATCCACAAGCTTAGAACAACTTCAAGATATCTCATTACCTCCCAATGGTGTTACCTCTGAACTGCCTCATGTTAGTACTTCTCCACTCACCAGTAATGAGCTTCAACCAGAGACTGTTACTGTAGTACCACTTCCACCCCCTTTGCCTCCACCACCTCCTCCTCCACTTCCACATTTGTCCTCCATTGAAGATGACATCAAATCCTCAGAGAAAAGCGACAGCTTTGTTAAACATCAGAGTGAGGAGAAGGGAGTCCAGCACTCTTCCAGTGTCCCAACAGCACATCTGTTTGACAGCAGTCAGCTAGTCAGTGCCAAGAAGAAGCTTAAGAAGACCGGTGATCTAGAGGGTTTACACAGGAGGAGAGGTAATGTTTTAATTTCTGTGTATTTAGTTGTAATGCATATCAATTCCTCTTTTGAATTGCTATATAGAGAAGTGTATGCTGTGATTTATTTATAATTATTAATGGGAAAGTTGTTAAATCTTTTTCAGTTGACAAGTGTTGGCAACTCAAACAAATGTTAGGACCTGTATAACAGGGTGGAGTATACTTATTCAGTTAAACAGAAAACACTTGTGAAACTGATCCTATGATATACCACATTAGACTAGCTGGAAAATGGAGCTAAATGTTGCCTAAAAGACTCTTTGTTCCTATCTTGTTTACAGCTAGCACTGCAAATATTATATGCTTCACCTGAGGGCACAGTGTTTGTTTTTTTTTTTAATAACAGAATTTTACATAATTTATGACCTAGTAAAATGAATACTTGTCTTGGGACATAGGAAACCTTGAGAATGCTTTCTTCAAGGTTTCTTCAAATTTTCATACAAAAATCCAGAAACTCTCAAGTCCCCCTGAGAGCCGAGTAAGAATATATACATTTAACTACAATTGAGAATTAAATCTATAATCATTTGGCAAAGCATGTTAATAAATAGTTAAAAGATCAAAAACTTCTTTGGAAACTGAGGCGAGTGAATAGAGCACAGGGCTGAGCTGGGAGATGTTACAACTTCACTGTGATTCTGTGCTACTTGTTTTTAACTGTTTATCCTTTATCACATATATATAAAATGAGGAGAATGGCAGCCATGTTTGAACAAAATAATCTTGATGTTTCAATGAAACATGCTATATTAGAGCAAAGCTTTTATTTGAAAATCAGAGATGGGATTTTCAGAAGCACTCAGCTGAACTGTTTTACTGGAAGTCACTGAGAAAAAGTACCTCAGGTGGGCCTTGGTTCACACTACTGTAATATGGTTGCAATAACCTTTTATTAAAAGTTCTATCTGGCTCTGTCAGTTACAACTACAGAAAACATCTCTCAATTGGCATTTTCCCTCATCCAGATAAAATTAGAACTGTTTTTGTCTATCAGGCAGAAACAAGGAGTGTTTCTTCTAGAATTGTCTTTAAATGACTGAAAAACCTTGAAGCAACTGAATAGTTATAGAATTTTTAAGCTCTTACGAGTCTTGCAAGTCACAGGTACAGTGTCTGTCATGGTTTAACCCCAGCCAGCAACTAAGCACCACACAGCCGCTCGCTCACTCCCTACTGGTGGGATGGGGGAGAGAATCAGAAGGGCAAAAGGGAGAAAACTCATGGGTTGAGATAAGAACAGTTTAATAATTGAAATAAAATAAATTAGAACAGTTAAATAGGCAAAGCAAAAAAACTGTGCACGCAAACAAAGCAAAACAAAGAATTCATTCACTACTTCCTATCGGCAGGCAGGTGTTTAGCTATCCCCAGGAAAGCAGGGCTCCATCACACGTAACAGTTACTCAGGAAGACAAACACCATGACTCCAAACATTCCCCCTCCCCCTCCCCCTCCCCCTCCCCTGCTGGCATGTAGTAATAGTCATACAGTAGGTAAAATCAGCCACAAAATGCAAGTGCTGAGAATGTAGGCTCTCCTCTGTGCTTGCATTTCTGTGACTGCACAGTCCAATACTTAAGATGCATACTCATTACTTGAGTTTCAAAGACAAGAAATATAATGTAATATACACTTTCATTATGTTGGATTCATTGCAGCTGTTTTGATTTTCTTGAGTGCAAACAGGAAAGCCATCTTGTTCAAAAAGTTCTGCTACCTGCCTGATAGGAGGTTACTTGGTTTCAGAAATTATAATTGTTTGTATAATCCAGTTTTGACCTGGTAATAGAGAAGATAAATTTGGAGGCTAAAACAATAATAGAGCTACAGAATGATAAAATTCAAAATACTACAGTCTCCTTTATACTTATGGTATGGGACTATCATGTTAATTGCATGTGGCTACTTTTTGGTCTGTAGGAAATACAAAAGAAGACTGAATATATTTAGTAAAAATAATACTGAAGGTCTTTTGATTTTTCTGCAGTGAGTTCCCCAATGGATGAAGTGCTGGCTTCTTTGAAGCGTGGCAGCTTTCACTTAAGAAAAGTTGAGCAGAGAAGTCTCCCTCCTTTTCCCAATGAAGATGATAGCAATAACATCTTGGCACAGATCAGGAAAGGGGTGAAACTGAAAAAAGTGCAGAAAGATGTTTTGAGAGAATCCTTTACAGTTCTGCCTGATACTGACCCTCTGACAAGGAGCATCCATGAAGCATTGAGACGAATTAAGGAAGCATCACCTGAATCAGAGGATGAAGAGGAGAGTTTGCCTTGCACAGACTGGGAAAATTAACCTGTAATTAACCTACATTTAAAAAAAAAAAAAAATTCTTCAACACTTTTTGTATAGCAATAGCTGCTAAGCCTCAGGTTATGCATTCTAGGAGACTTAGTATGAATGCGACTAAACTGTCTGACGTCCAACGTGGTAAAACATGCACATATGAATTTAGTATCACTGACTTTTCAAAGGAATTTAAAGTTTATAGCAAGGAAAACTTTTTTTAGGCAACATCTTAGCCTCTTATTGTTTGAATACTTTTGCTGAATAGTGACAGGACTGGTCCTATAAAAAGCTCTATTTTATTTAGTAAATTTGAAGGGACTGTTTGCAGCTTACCAAAACGCTTTAAAAAGCTTTTAAGTAACAAAGCAGCACAATCTCTCTTGGACATACCCTGTACTTATTTTCTAATTACTTCTGGCCTTGTAAAAATTTAGCATGTTTATTACTTCAGACTGAATAGCTCCAAGTGAAGGATGATTAGATTTGACTGCTGAACACATTGAAATCTCGTTGGTTACCCTGTGTGACTGACTCTTTGATAGCTTGGTTTCAATCTGTAAACACTCTGACTTAATTGAATTTCTAGACTATAAACAGTAAATATACAAATATAATTTATACTTCTGCTACTCATACGAATCCCATTAACTTGCATTATACTAAGCTACAGTGCCTGAAAGTACAGATATTAGACTTCAGGAGATGAAGTTAATGATTTCAGAACAAACCAGAAATTAAGGCTGCATCAGTAGCACAAAGAGATTCTTGATTACAACACCACCATACAGCACTATTCTTCTGTGGTGGTTCTTTTCTGCTACTGGCATATGGATGAACTTAAGTCTGAATAAAAGGTTCCTTTAAACTTATTTGCAAGTATTTAAAATTTGGAGAAGAGAGGTATGACAATCTCTAAAGAATTTAAAAATTTATTTAGAAATCAAAGGCTATTTCAAGAGTATGGAAGATAAATATTTATAATCCTTGCAACACAGCTAGCAGTAGAAAAAAGATAACCTTTTTGGATGTTTACAATCAGGCAATTCTATCCTGGTTAGTTATTACCATAGCTGGAGAGTGACTATTGATAAAGTGCTACAGCTGTTTAAAAAGCGATGGTGACTTAGTACATCATCTGCTGAATGTTGTTGTGATTATGAAATACTATGTCTCAAACTGTTCCATTGGTATGCTATTTTCAAATAATTATATTTAAAATTTTTAAAAAAGGAAAATAAATATTGCCTTTATTTCTTCATGAACTAGCCATTGGCCACACTAATGATTTAATACTGTTTAACTATGGCATGCTCCTTCTATACCAAATGTACTGTTAGTTTTGGAGTTGAAAATCCAGGAGTGGAGGTGTACTTAACTCTTGCTGAAACTCAAAGTGAGAATAATTTTGCTTGGATCTTACGTTTTTCTGTTATTTGCATACTGAAAACTCCCACTACTACAGCCCTTCAGAAATCAAGTGATAACTATAAAGAAAAACATGCCTTAGAATTTACTTGGCTTTCTCAGTGCAATTATTCTCTTTTCATTTCCTAGATAACTGAGCAAATTTAATTGTGATTTGACTTTATGGTTTTAGTAAACCTAACTTATTCTTTGGGATCTTGTTTGCATTATTTAGCAAGAATACTCTTTAACACTATGGGTCATTTAAAAAAAAAAAAAAGGAATTTATCCAAGAGTGACTTTGAATTTTTTTAATCTAGTTGGTGGACCCTCTAAACGTTTTTCATTGGAAGTGTATCCTCTTAGAAATCTTATGTGTACATTGCTGTACAATATAAATACACATGTTTTTCTTTGCTATCTTTTGCAGCCCTTTAGAAGTAGTTCAGAGTGCAGGTTGAAAAACACTGGCATGCAGTCAGTACCTGTAGTGCGCCAATTGTTGTCTCCTTTTTAACAGTCTACAGTTATAGCATTTTCCCCTTTTAAGGATGCACTCCTGTCAAATGCTGAGGTCCTGGGAAATCACTTGGACCTAAAGCAGAATGCAGTGTCAGAGTTCTGAGTGTGTGCTCCTTGCAGTTTTTCACACACCTGGGACCTGCTTTCCCTTACCAATACCATATTTTATTATGAAAACAATCTTGTTTTCATGAGATGAGACTCTTTAACAGATAGTACAGATTTGATTTGAAAATGGTTGTACAAAATAGCTAACAGCTCAGAAAGGAAAAATGGGCCCCTGCCATGGAAGTGTATGAAATAATCTAAGAGAACAGAGAGATTGAAACAAAGCCCTCATCAAATTCAGCTGAATAAAATCTAATAAGTCTGTTGTAGAAATTGCAGAATAGTATTCTTCATTATAAGGTTATCAGATTAATACCATGCTTTATTAAAAAGATTGATCTACTGATTTTTAACTGTAAGCTCTGCATATCCAAAAAAACAGTTGCATAGAGATTTTAGGTTGAAAACAGTTATACAAAAGCATATTGGCACATATGTTACAAACTATGCTTAATACATATACATCCTTATAGGCTAAATGTAATGCAATTATTTGCCTTAGGAATGAAGGCTAAATCTGATATAATGATGTATGTTTATCAAGTGCCAAAAAGTGTCTTAATGTATGTGCAGCAGTAGTATTAAAATGCACATTGAAGTGATTTTCTTAATTGTTGAAGTTTCAAGACAAACAAGTAACTAACAAGACAAAATAGTAACTAATTCCTGCAGGAGATCTAGTCATCTCTTGTATTACCTGCTTTATGAGTTAACTTGTACATAGAGTTACAACTAACTTTGTTTTTTAAGAGCAGTTCCTTCCTTACGGACACTCTAACCCATGTACAAAAATGTTGAGGCATTCTGTGTATCTGAAGTACAGCTGAACAAGCAGTATAAAGATGCAGTAGCTTCTGTATGAAAAAACAGAAGATTATTGGTTATCAAAAGTATCCCAAGCCTATCTGTGTGTATACACACATAAATCACTATAGTGCATTTAGAGTACTGTAAGTAATGCGAAGCCTGGGTTCCTGGGAGTGATGGACAATGTAACTGGGTGAAGAAGTGGGCTTTTGTTCTCCATAGTCTTCTAATCCAGTATTTTGGGCTTCTTCAAGCTCTAATCTGTGTTCATTGCCAATAATACCAAAAGGCAAAAAATGGTCATACTCTGTGTGTCCTGGCTCCAGAGTTAAAGTGTCATTACCCTGGGAGCAAAGAGAATCAAGGCTTTTAAAGACACTGCTCAGTATTGCATGTTGGAATTGCCGAATATGTTGATCAGAGAGTATTTGTACAGCCATTTAGCTTTTCAGATGTTCCTCCTTCTCCCCCCCCCCCCCCCCCAACAGGTGATTCACAGCCACTGAAGTGAGAAAAGAAACCCTAGTTGAAGATTACTTTTCCTCTTCATTTCTGAAAATTCAGAGCCAGCAGTTTTGACTATCAATTCCACAGGAGGCTTTCTTTGGCAAAGAAATAGTCTTTCTTTGGCAAGTGATTCAGTATGTGGAAAAAATGGCCTAAAATGTTAATTTTCAGGTCACTTCTTTCTTTATTTTGTTCCAAAAATTCTGGTTTGGGCAGAAAGCTAAGTTGTTCAGATGTGTGTTTTATATAATCAAGAATGCCTGATTCTTAAGCACTTTTTATATTTGCATTAGTAATGCGTGGCCAGTTAAGTGAGGGGAGCATTTTGAGTTGGGAGAATACTTGCTGTTAGAGTAACTTTGGGATTCAGCTGAGACATCAAACCAGCTATAAAAACCTCCCTTTCACTGCACTGAATATGCCATCTGCTTGAAAAAACAATTAAATAGCTCCTTGCAGAGAAGCTTGCTATGTAGCAGTGTGATGTTCCAGAATGAGCAGAATTCCTAGTTGCACTACAGTAGCTGAAATTCAGTAATGTGCAACTAATGTTTGTTTTCTTCTTAGTTTGAAGAAGTGTATGTCAGTATGAAAAATAACAAGTGACTACAGCATAATGAGAAATAAGAGTTGAATTCAGTACATGTTCAAGAACATGATTGCTTCCAGCATGGTACATTTAGCAAGACATACTGCAGCACCTTTTTAGAAGGTTATTTATAGTCTTACTCCTTTTTAAAGTAGACATTTTCTTGCTTTTTTAAAATAATATTTAGCTATGCTGAACCAAGATCATTATACTTTATCATTTGTTATAAAAAGCAATTTTTTTGTAATTTCATACTTAAAATTATTTTTCTCTTCTGGTTTAAAATAGCTTTTGATTACTGTAAACAGCCTTCTTTAAAAAAGATCAAAACACTTATACATACGGATACTTCAGTTGTGAAAATCATGCTTCTCTTGCTGTTTTTTTATTATTGCCTTTAGTGGCTGCAAAAATATTTGTATTTCATACCCAAAAGCCTATTGGCTGAAAAAAAAAATTCCCTTTTGATCCTGACTTTTTTTTTTAAAGGAGAGTTACAACTTCCTCTGTAGTGAATACTTAGAAGTAATCCTAAACTTCGTGACTAATGGCTGTAGGCAGCTACTCTTATGGTATCACAGTACTAAGAGTTATGTCAGTACAGAAATGCAAATAGCCTTGTACCATCTAGAAACTCCATGTGATATTACGGTAAAGTCAGCCTATTACAATTCTAAGAAAACTGAATTTTCACTAGCATTTTATTTTTACTAGCATGACATACGCTGTGTTTGAGAAATACATGATCCCTGTCCTTTGTGTAGCGTGTTCCATTCACCATTCCTCTTGTGAAAGACAAACTGCTATGTGGTTTTTATTTTCTTTTTTTTAAGTGGAGTTATGCATTGTTGCTGTCATGTAATAGATCATGTACTGTGTTAACTTTTATAACAGGAGATTTCATGTCTTGCCATTCACTTTTATAAATAGGAACAGGAGAATTTACCTTAGCAATAGGCTATGTAACCTAAAAGAACCTCAGCTTTTGGACCCTTCAGCTGTTTTGCTGTGGCTGTCCTGAAATTAAAAGCTCTATCAATTATCTCAAAAGGATGTCACTTTACCCTTGCTATCGACAGGCATTTTCGTAACCTTGTTGCCTTATTTATTAAGTTAGTGAACATTCATTTTCAAAGCACCTGTGAGCAATGTTATTGCAGGGTTGTATCAATTTTGCTGTGTATATTAGTTGTCAGGTCTGTATTCTTCTGTCCTGAGAAGATTAGCTCTATGAAACACTTGATACTGGCTTTCCAAGGACCTAAAACTACACAATGTTTGGGTTTTGTTTTTTTTTTTTTTTTCCTTAAACCGCTTCTCTGAACCCCGAGTTACATGGTGTGGTTGTAAGCTGACTAATATTGTGTTCATGCAGCAATAACAGCAATTTCAAAGTTTATCATGATCATTTGACATTGCCTGTACCGTAAGCTGTGGTGTATTTTTGCTCTACATTTGTCTGTCCAGTCACACCACACTTTAAAACCGAGTTAACCAAATAAATTTTTGGCTGTAGCACAAAGCAAAACTATGATGTAGAATGGTAATTCAAATTATACAGTTTATCTGAAACTTAGTGCTAAATTAATAGTGGTTATTGAGCAACTTTTATGTCCATTTTTTCCTATTTTCCAGCCTGCATTTTTATTCCTTACAGTATACATATGGGACACTAGCAAAATTCCAAGCCAAGGAAAAATAGTGTAATTTTAAAAATATAGGTGTAATTGTCCTCTTGCACAACATTTGTGTCTACAGTTTACCACTGTGATTTATCTAAATAGCTCCACGCTGTACTGTACTACAGAGTTTTCAGATTTGTTTGCCACATGATCTGTCAGCTTTGCCTTGAAAACATGTGCATGATTGAGAAAAATTACTGTCCTTAATCTGTTTTATATTTAGCTGAAATCTTAGATTCCTGTAATAGTTTAGTTTATAGAAATGGAGTTCTCATAGGAACATGTATTTTATGTACACACAAAAAGTAGTTATGCTGAGCATAGCAGTTTATATCAGTTCAAAACTGCCATCTTCAATGTGGAAAGTAAATGTTTTTTTTCCACATACTGCTAAAAAAAAATCCTAGATTTTAATCTCCCATGAGTCACTAGATGTCACAATTTCACATAATTCTCCACTTTGCTATGAAAATTGTGCATATATAATGTACAGGCTAATGCATAAAACTTCCCATCCTCTGTAATGTGAAATTTTGCAGTGGGATGGCTGGAGCACCAAATGGGGAAAGCTTAAGTATATTCACAAGAAACTTACAGAAATTATGACAATCCTGCATTGAGATTGGTTCCTCCATAGCTGAGAAAAGTTCTAATAATTGTGTTGGTCCTTGAGAAATCTTAGCAAGCATCACTACAGAAAAAAACATTTAAACATATGCAAGGAAAGCGAGCATCCATGAAAAAGACCTTTCTACTTATTATTGGTATTTTTCATTTGTGGCTGGACTTCATTGTGGTGGCTGTGTTATTCTGTTTCTAGTCATTTACCTTAAGCAGTTCATCAGCTTTTTCAGGCTGCTTCCATCTTTAGAAACTTGCTTTCTTTGTTCAAATTAAAGCTGTTTTAGTATCAATCCAGTGAGGTAAAAGAGTTGGAATGCATAATGTTTGCTGTACAAATGATTATCTGAGGACTGAAAATCTTTTTATCAGTGGGAACAAGAAACAAAGTAATGAATTTCTACTAAAATAACAAAATGTAAGGTAAACAGCAATGGAATGGAATTTGCATCAACTTGAATTTCATTCTCTCATTCACAGAGTTTCCAGATCCTTTAAAAATGACCAATAGTCTAGTCTTATTTTATTCACTTTCTTACTACTTTTTCATGTGTTAGTTAAGTTACCTGTCTAGGGTAGATGAAGGCTTTTTTAATTTTTCTTAAACATCACTTTTAAGGTTGTTTTGTTTGTTTTTTTTTAAATCTGGCAGTCTGCATCCTACACCAGACACCTGCAAATTAAATTAGTATGATTATGTATTGTGTTCTTTTGTTGCTGCATCAGGGATAGAATTCAACATACTTCATTATTTGTAAAGAATCATTTTGAGTATAAGCACTATATTCTGTAATGTCTAATATTAAAGTAATAACAGGTGCATTATTGAAGATGCAACTTATTGAGAAGAGGAAGCAGAAAATATTGGTTAATGCTACCTTTATTCCATTTGTTGCACTGAATTTCAAGAGTATAATTTGTAAATCAAGTTTGCTCATGTGTATAATCAGATTTTATTTTCATTGTAATGCTTATGTAATTAACTTACCTGTATATATTTCTGGTAATGATTCCATAAGCATGGACAATATATTATGTTTAGCACTACAGAGTTAATGTAATGAGTTAACAAGTGAAGCTCCTTGCAAAGAAAAGGAGTAAACAGAAGCACCTTACAGGGAGAGTATGTTGCATAATTTCAATGCTACCAGAGCTGACAGACAGTAGGTCATCCTAAACTTGACTGCAAATTGCTCTTTGGTGTAGTAAGCACATTGACATACTGCTATCAGTGCTGTAAAAAGTACAGCAATGGCTGGTTTTAACCTATAAACATACTGTAATTTAAATTTTTCCTACAAAATAAATTTATATTTAATTGCTGCCTAATACATGTACTTAAAATTAGAATTTTTAGGGTTGAGGGTGGGTGGGCATGCCAGTATATTTTGGGAAGGGGCTGTTGTATATATGTTTCTTTGCACTTCCCATTCAGTTTGACTATTAATCCAAAACTTCCAGCTCTGACTGTGGTGAATCTGCAACCTGACATTTATGTATTTTTATTGTGATTCGGGTCTTCTATATTCTGTGGCCCAGAGCTTCAGAATTTGACAGAAAAGGTCATCTTTCAATTCTCAAATGTGAATGCGCTGATGTACCTCTAATATGGAAAATGACCAAGCAATGAATTTTACTCTGCTGAGTTTCTAATCTTAATGTAGAGTATTATTTGAAGCTGATGATTGATATCTAAGGCTATTAACCAGTAGTGTGTCCATTTGGAAAGAGTAAGAAGGATGATGGCTGTTTTGGTGAGTATAGTCCAAACTCTGCAGAGATTTTATTCCAGAGACTGTCACCTATTCAGTAATTAGTTTGCCATAGACCGGCTTGATTTCTCAGATTCTTTTAGGAACATTTTTTTGATTTCTGAATTGGGAAATAGGTGTTGGAGATTAGGGACGCTCACTTAACATCTCTCAGCTGTGTTACTGTGGTTGCTGTATGTTTTGGATTTCATCTTAGATATATACGAATACAGCATCATAAGATGAAAGCTCAAGAAATACAGATAGCTGCAGATTGTCTTGCATGAATGAAGCCAGTAAAGGTTAATGAAACTAACTTCTTTTTTAAGCCTGTTGAATAAATGAGAAATAATCAAAAGAAAACCAGTTTGCCATTCACTAGCTTTGTGAAATATTATTGGTAGACTTAAACACTAATACATTGTGCTTGGCTTTAAGAAAGATCTTTAACTCCATTATATTCAAAAGGACATATTAAATGCATATTTTATTGTAAACAACTTTGCAAATTTGCTATACCTAAAAATGCTCAATGTTATAAAGTATTAAGCAACAAGTATGTTTTAAAAAGTAAAAACACTAAGCAAACATTCCTAGCAATACCTAAAAACTAAAAAAAGTTTTAACTGTCTGCCTTTTACTCTTTTTTCTTTAGTGCAGCTTTTCTGGTTTTTGTTGTGTATTTCATGTTTTTTAATATCATTACTCAGAAGCTTAAACCTGTACACAAAGTACTGAACTCGCCTTCTTGTACATGCGATGTAACATCATACTCACAGTTTTGGTGCTTTAAAATTATTCTTTTTTTTTTTTTTATTAAAGGATATTTATTTGACAAATGTCTTGTTTTAACTTTAAATATGTACCAATGTTAAAAAAATATTTTTAGTACAGTTTGGTTCCCACAAAAAAAAAAAATTAATGTATTTTTCATTTAGGTTTCCATTGTTATTCTTTTAACTCCTCAAGCTACCTAACTGTCATTGCTTAATGGCCTAAGTTTAGGCTTAAGTGCCTAAGCTATGTTGCAGCAGGGAATAATATTATTTAGGTAACATCTTTGTAAACTAAGTCACAAATGCATTAGGTATTATAGAAAAATCTTGCTCTTAAATAATGCAGGATAGGTTAGCTTAAATACAAATCAAACCCATTTTCCATCTCTTAATCAAAAGACAAAAACACTCTATGAAAAGAGTAGAAATTTAAACCCAGAAATATTAAGAACCTAGCTCCCTTATTACATCTCCTACCCTTTTAGAGCTAGCTAGTGGCAATACCATATACATGGAGAGAACAAGCCTCCACCTGCAACCACTTAAAAAGACAAGTAATGATAATGGAAAAGCTCAAATCAAAAACATGTGACTTCTCCACTATTTGCTTTTTTGGTATATATACAATATAATATTTCAAAAACAATCTAGATTGTATATGAAGAACTCAGATATTTTAGAAGTACCTTTATGAGTGTTTTGAAGAGTTTTATCTTTTGGGGGGGGGGAATACCCCAAAATACACAACCAATCATTTCCCAGACTAGAGTTGCCAGCTGTTTTGTTTTGTTTTGTTTCTCCTATAGCCATTTTGTGTTGTTATTTATCTAGACATAAAACTTATGAAAATATTCATGGTGTGCAGAGATATGTTTGTACTGTGTTTTTTTTTCCTTTGACTCCTGTGTTACTGTATGTAAATCAGTGTAGGCAGGTTTTATGCCTAGCTGGTGCTTATAATCCTGAGAAAACAAGAAAAAGGTATGACATTTCTAATAGCAATGTGAAACACAGGTTCCATTTGTAGTACAAACCTACACTGCAAAGTATCTTACCAAAATCCAAGGCCTGTCTGGCTCAGGTTTTCTAGTATTGTTTTTCATTTCTGGTGATAATGGCATATGCTATTAATTTTGGATTGTGGCAGAACAAGTAGGAAATGTGTTTTGAAATAAGCAAGTTCTTTGATCATCACTGACTTCTTTTGAAAGAGGGTTATATTTGTAGCCAGGGTCTGTTCCTAATCCTAGTCCTGTTCCACTGTGCCCTCAGCAGTGTGCGTGATATCCCGGTGTGCATGCCTCCACACATTCTGATGTGCAGAACAAACTTCAATTTAGAATATTTGCTACCATCAACTGGTGTCTACTTTGGCATTGGCTGGCTTGAGTAGGTAGTAGCTGCTTTTTTATTACTTTTATGGATATTCCTACAGGTTGGAAGTATATTTAATGCATGCATCAGATTTGCAAATTAGCGAACAAATCTGTAGGCACACTTGGAAGGCAGTGGTATGCTACTCAGAATAAGGCCTAAATGTTTGTACAACACATAGGAGATGGGAGATGGGTAGAACCATCATTTTTTTTTTCATGTTAGTTACATGTCAGATGTAAAGGAAAGGTACATTGTAAATAAATATTAATTGGGCCACAGTCCTCAAACTTATAGAAATAAAACAACACCTCTTTTTCACAGAAACCATTGTTATATGTAGGGTTTGTTTCTGTTACACTAGTTATTACTCAGCAGATGGGATGTAGGGAAGGAAGAGAAGTAAAAATGGAAAGTGAGTTTGTCGGATCCCTTTTTCCAAAACCTATGAACTGTTCCTTTTCTCAGCAGTTCTTACTGCTGCTTCCCATCATAGAGAGAAGCCCATTTTACAGGTTTTACTCCTGCCATAAGAGGGAGCTTATAAGAATCCTGGACTACTTCAGCAATTCTGAATCACCAAACCACCAGCATGTCCCCCCCCGACACCAGAGCCTGAGCTTTATGCTCACATCGCAGATATAGCTTATCTAGGTGTAATGCTATAGAGTTTTGCTATGGTGTTTTTATCTTTTAGGATGGAGGGATGTAATTAACTATAAAATAGCCTCTGTAAACTTTAGATGTATCATGTAGACTGTTTAACTGTTACAAGCATCACTTTGCTGATACAAACTGCACTATAGCAGACAACTATTCCAAAGGTTTTACCACGTAGCTATAGCAGCATTGCCACATAACCCACTTTCTTCACAGAAGTGCTGCAAGTTTCTGTCCAACTTTCCATCCTGCGGAATTGTAGACCTGACTCATTCCCACTGAGATGCCTTCCTGCCCTTTCCACCTTTGCTCTGAGACTCTCAGTTCTGTTACTTTCTCTAAACTTTATGCAAATCTTCACCACTGTCATGCTGACTGTCCAGACTTTCATCAACTCGGTAAAAGACAGCACATCTCCCTCAAAACCTTGCCGCAACAGGAAGTGCTGGTGGAGCTGCCTGTCTGCATTAGTGCTGGAGTTCACTCCTCATTAATCAATCAAAACTCTGGTAAAACAAAAGAAAAATTACATTCAAGATCAGTCCCTGTATCTGCTGCCTTCTCCCTTTGTTCCTACTATATTTGTGTGCTGTCTGTGGGATATGTTTGTCGGAGACTCTTGTGCCACAGGCTATCATCACCTGTATTATCTTCTTTTCACTTTTTCCTCATCACAGAAGGCAGCAGACTTGACTTCTCTGAGACATCTCACTGTACCCCATGTTGCTTATATAAGGCCAAGCACATTCATGGTCTTTCAAACATTAATTCTGTGTCCCAACCAGCATTTGTCAAGACTGCGCTATCAGCTGGGTTCTCTCCCAGCCATCAGCTATCCAACAGATCTAAAGTCTTTCTGCCTTATGAGGCCCAGATACACAAATTTGCTGAAATTCTTAGTGGATACTCAGTTTCAGGGTTGCTTCTGAATAAGAAAGCATTTGGTACTGTCAGTACCAGCTTGGTTAAATGATTGAATACAAAATTTAGCTCCTGCTCCCTTTGGAGCTCAACTGGTGGAAGGGGCCTAGCTGTTTCCAAAGACTACACTAAGATGGGTTCCATTAGCCCATCAATGTCATTGCAATAACAAGTCAAGGGGTTTCCTTAAAAAAAAAATTCTCATAAAGATACTGAAATACTGTAAATTAGAATTTCTTCACTTATATCTGCCAAGACCTTCCAGATGATGAAGGCCTGAGCCCTTGAACCATCACTGTCACCATTGCTGCCAGTTAACTATTTTCCAAGTAGCTATGCCCCAGCTTTTATCCAATATAAGACACCTTAGGGAGGTCAGCTTACACCTTCCTCAAATAGTGGCTTCCTTTTCTGGTGCAGCGCATTGAAAGAGTGATTTACAATGTCATGGTGAATTCCACAGCCACCTAGCAGCTATTCCTGAGCTGTAAAGCCAGCTTTAATGGAAAGTTAATCTGTTGGTGTTTACTTATGTAAACCCTCCGCTCTATCAGGGTTATAGAGGTGATCGCATATGTTTGGACGTACCGAGAATCTGTGGTGTGGTTGCTTGCTCAGCCACGAGACTGACTTCTGCTGTGCTCTGTGATGCCTTGATTCCTTTCTGAATTTTATGTTTAGATACACATCCTTGTTACAGCTTCATTGTTGCAATTTGGCCAAAGTGTCACAATTTCCATAAAAACCTTTGAACCTATAGCACAGTTTGCTACCTACCCATCCTGCCAGTCCAGACTGGAAGTCTTGCAGCTAGATTTTCCAGTCTGACTCAGGCACATTGCAGCTGCTGCACAGAGCTCTGCTCTCATCTTTGTACAGGTTCTCTCAGGGAAGTTTCCAAATGTTGCTTTAATTACTTTGAAAAATACCTGTCTCCTACCCTAGGTGACTGATGACTGACATCCTCTGGCTTGACAGGAAGTTTTGCTGCTTGGTATATGATCCCTTTGTTTTAGCAGGAAAATCAGCTCAGTTTCTTCTGAAAACAGCCTGCCAATCCTGACATGTTACTGTATTTTGACTTGAAGCATTAAACACACTTTATAGGAATTTTCTATTTCTGAAATGCAGTCATTATCAATAAAGAGCAGACTCCTGTCTTCTGAAAATACTTGCATTGCTCGCTGCTTTAGCCAGCTTTGATTCAAAATACTTCCTGATGCTTCCTTGTTGCCTCTTCTCTCAGGTTCTTTTGCTGTCTGACTCCTTTGCTGAGGCTAAGAAATGTTCAGACACAACAGGCAGCAACCCATATCTACAGCTATCATCTTTTACGTGCTTTTCATTTGGGTTGCTGATGTGCCTGCCTGGTGAGCAGGGCATTGGATTTTTATGTATCTGATTCCATAAGCAGTTTAGCACTTTCTTACATTTATTGTAAACACATGCTTAGCTGTTCCATGTTATGCCGGAGAAAACATAGACACAAAAAAAGGAAAAATACAAGAAAAATAGAATAAAGTTTTGACTTTGTAGGTTCAAATTATAATAATAACCACCCCAAATAATGCATTCATAATTTCTTTTTCTTTCAAAGAGGTGGGGAAAAGGTGCTTATATCAAACCAACACATTATTCTGCTTCTCTCAGATCTGTTGAACAAAATTTCCCCTCTGTTTTTGCCCCCTGCATGCAAATCAGCAAATGTGCAGAATGCTCTGGAGCAAAAGGGCTACAACACGAACCAGCAGCTTCTGAACAAAGGACAACACACCCCCTGGGGACGCCTCGGGGACAGACAGCAAGTGCAGCCATATTTAGGCTAGCTTCCCCACGGCTAGCAGGGTGTAGCAGTGAGGCTGAGCAGTAGGGACTTTGGTGCAGGATGCTCACACTAGATACTACTTGAGTTGTTCGACTACACATTACTATTCTGGCTCCTCTCACTAAGTGAAAGTCGGAGAGAAAGCTGTGCCTTTCACTGCTTTTTAAGTCATATTTCTGGTTCCTGAGAAACACTGCTGGAATTATAAAAAAGAACCGTATATTCAGATGCAGAGAAAGTAGATTTAATTTTCACATTTCCATCCACAGTTAAGGGCTGTGATATCTCTCTTGCAGGGAAGTACAAGATCATTTTGCTTCCCATTTCCTTTGTTTTGTTTAGAGAAAATTCCTGTCATCATTTAACAAAATACAATCCAGACTCAGAGAATTTCAAAGGTCTTGTTCCCTCTCTGAAAAACTTAAGCTTGCAAATATCTGCACGACCCTATTTAATTTAACTCAAAAGGGGAAAATCCATACATGCAGATTACACGTAAACATACCTTGTCAGTGTAGGTCTTCCTCTCCCCTTAGCATCTGGATGCACATACATATTGTTTGTGAAGGTCCATGTAAGGCAATCTTTCTGACAACTCCACATTTTTCCCCCAAAAAATCTAAAACATTTTTGATGGTTACTACTCCTTTCCATGCCTGCATTTGAAAATGACACAAACTGCAAGATGTATTGTTGCAGCTGAGCTTTGCTTGTGCAAGACCAGGCAATGAGAAAGAAATTGGGTATAAATTACGCTTGTGTTTCTTTGGTCCTAGGATGAGCTGCCAACAGTGCAGAGGCAGTGCTGGCAGCTACAAGTCCCTGAGAGGTTGTGGCAGGCAAGCTACGAGACCCCATATGGTGTGAGAACCCATAATATCTAGAGGTATTGCAGGTCTTTTGCAGTTGCATCTACTTTCCAGCTATGTTGCATGGCCAAAACAGTGGAGATGAGCTGAACTGACTCCAGGATCTAACACAAAACTCTGTTCATCATTTCCAAACATTTAACATAATGGAGAAAATTAATCATCTTACTTGTCTGAAGTAAGTGGAGTATAACAAGGAACTAATGCTACTAACCAAAAACAGAGAATTTTTTTTAAAAATACCTATTATTCTGTGATATGTTCTCTGCTTAGCACCATTCAGAGATAGTGCATATATGCAGCATTATTAAGAAAATGTAAACAAGACAATTTGAACATTGTTTTGCAGAGTCAGGTCCATTCCCTGAAAAAAAAAAATCAGTGTATAGCTGCGCACTTAACAGGCATGTCCAGTTACTGAGACTAAACTACATGCATTTGGATGGATTTTCTTGATGGTTGGTTGTGGTGATTTTTTTTTTTTTTTTGTCTTTTGACATTCAGACCTAATCTCTAATCAGATTTATATTTGGCCTCAAGATCCAAGATTTCTGTAATCAACCAAATTAAGTGCTTTTAATGACATCCACAGTTCTGCAGAGAGTTAAGGTCTGCAAGTTTTCCATTCCTCTTTTCATGCATTATTTCTGAAAAAGGCTTGATTTTGCCTTTGAAATGAACCTCCAAATGAATGCGGTGTTCAGAGAGTGCTGTTCAGTGGCTTCTTCAGTACAGAATATAAAAGATGATAAAACAAATTGAGGTTTAGCCCCTTATTGAAGATAAACATGAAGTTAGTCCCTAACCAGTAGAAAAATGAGCAGAAATCAGAAACCTTCCACAACTGACAACTGAAAAGACACATCCCAAAATATTCATCTTTAATTGACGCATTGTTCATTCTTGCAGGGGTTTCTTTAAAGGGATTATCCTGGGAATGACACCAATAGCATTAAACGATACTTATTTGTGTTACATCTGGTTTAGCCCTTTATATATTTATTATACCTGAAAATGTATTTTCTTAGAGACCTTATAACAGCATTTCTGCATTATCAGTTCATTTTGTTCTCCTCTTTCCTGGATATATTAGCCAGGAAAAGGAATCCTCAGTCTGTAACAGACAGAGTAATTCACACATTTTACTTTGTCCACATAGAAAAATGCAATTTCTGGATCATTGAGGCATATGGATTATGAACAAGACACTCCAAAAACTAACTATCCAGATGGGGATATACTTACAAAAATCTTTTCTGTCAAAATCAAGATTTCACAACATAACATGCAAAATCCAGTAGCACCTGAAAGATTAAGGTAGCTGCTGCTATCAATCACTTGCACATACTTGAAAAAGATTTAAGAAAAAAATAAAGAGTACATTCTCCAGAGAACAGCAAGTGTATTTCAAAATATAAAGTATATTTTTTTATTTTTCTTTTGGTTTTTTTTTGGGGGGGGGGGTATTTCTGTTAATTTTTTGGGTAATTCTTTTTTTTTTTTTTACAAGACTGTAGTTGCCATATAACAAGTTATTCGTGATGTGACTGCTCTCCCCTCCTGTGCAAGTTCACAGTCATGTTTTCAGGCTATATTACTCAACACTGTTTTCTGGTATACATATTCCCATAGTTTCATCAAAGATAGATACAATGCATAATACTGGTCTCTGGGAAAAGTAATGTTTCAAAAAAGCAAACTTTTATCTTAAAACAGAAGTGGAGAGGCTACAGTAGGTATAACCACCTAAGTATGAACTTTAGGTCGCAATTTCCAAACACTCACCTACTGTAAATAAACATTAAAAATACTCTTAGCAATAGGATTTTATTTATATGTGCACGTATGTCCACCTTATCCCATATTTATGTTTGACAACTATTTGGGAATTCAAAGGTGCAGCCCTCAGTAATTGTATTATTTTAAAAAAGGAAAGGAAGCATATCTACTGAGAAAAAAAATTCTCAAATATCAATTTCCAATTTTAAATTTAATTTCAATAGGAAAATATTAAAAAAGTGCACATCTAAATTTTTCCATGATCTGTGTATACATATGTGTGTATGTATATATAGAAATACTCATGTATCACGCATTCACAAAATGTAAGTGGAAATATTTCTGTCCACTATTTTCCCACATGTAAATGACATCATATCTTTAAAAATGTCAATAATAATATCATTAAAAATAATATTACAATTATTCCATCATCAGGTTTCTGTGGTTTTATTCTTTCTTCATCCTTATTATGTCCACTGAGCATTAACAGGACAGATTCTCTTTGCACTTCCACAGATGTTATGCCAACTGAATGTTGCTGACATCACATCAAGGACACATCTGGTTTACAGCAGCACAAGTGATAAGAGAATCAGGCCCAAACATCCCCAGGTAAATTAAAAACTGGTCATATCTGTTCATCTGGACCTGATGAAGATATACACACCACTGTCTAAAATCCACTGAATGAAAAACATGTAGCTCACCACAAAGTTTTCAACCAGTAGCACGCTGAACCAAGCTCCCTCCCACCCCTTTAATAAATAAAATAGTTGAGAAAATACCCTAAAAATATGGAGAAAACTTAAACATTGTGTACATTACATACAGTATAATACATGACGGTTTAGCATTTGTCCTAAACCATTTTCCTGACTAGTCAGAGGACACCTGATAAATTACTGGTACAGAAAAAAAAACCAGTATTTTAGAAATAAAGCACGTATTTCTGATATAAATGAGAACCTGTGTGTATTATATGGTATATACACAGAGTACAAACATAAAAACAAACTTATCTTTTCTAGTTTTGAATAGCAGTCTCTAAGTGCAGAAAATTGTGTTGTACAAATTTATTAAGTGGCTAGATTTCATGTTTAATATTCAAATTAATTTGGGGAGCAAACAAAGGTCAGTGCATCTTTCAACTTTGAAGTCTGACACTCATTCATACATTTTTAAAAAGCCCTCTTCAACATTTAAGCAATTTATGGCAAGAATGTACTTTGATGCAAGACACATGCCACTTGGCTTACCTTTCAAAGAGTTTTGGTTTTGTTTTTTTTTTAAATAAATCTAGTATATAAAGAAATGCATGTTTGCCAAAAGTCTGTTAAAATTACATCAAAACAACTTTAAAACCTGCTTACTGAGGATAATTGAATTCAATTTCCTGTTTTTAAACATTTAGTTAACAGTTCAGAATGTTGCCTGGTGCGGTTTCAATAAAGATGTGATATGAAGACCCATAAAAGAGTAAACATTTCAATTTGTTATGACAACAAAACTTCAGAATCAGCTTTCTTGGCTGGACAAGTTCAGTGTACAAGTAATCCCTTGCAATAGCTCTATGCCCTTAATGCAATCTGTAATAAACAATGCTCTCCATAACCCATTTGTCACAAAACCTGAAATTCATGTGACAGTCTGAAAAAGTCTCCTGCAGAACAGGTTAACAGTTAATTGAACATAGATAGTTGATATATGTATCATGGCCAGAAAACAAACAACTGGCTATTTCTTGTTATCTGTGCATGTCAAATTTTACATTTAAAATTCTCAGGGGTTTTTTGCCTTTTTTTTTTTTTTCCTGGGGAACTCACCTGCCATCATTGGTTGGCTTCAAAATATAGTTAAGTGGAAGATAGTATCTCACTGTAATTACATGGAATTCATATGAAAAAGTAAACCTTACGTTGGACAATATTGTAGAACACCAGAGTAAGCTCCATAAAGAAATACGGTATCTTCCTCTGTGTGTGTGTATAAAAAAACACCAAAAAAAACCCCCAACCAACTAACCAAAAGACCCCAAAAGGAAGAACTTTATACAAGCAGTTATAGTAACTTTGTTTTAATTAAAGATGCAACTCTCTCTCACTCCTGGCAAGAATAAATTGGTAATGGCACTGCTGCTCCACAGTGGAAAGTATCCTGAGAAATTATTAAGAACAACAAAATACAGGGCTGTCATCACTAAGTTCTTGCACAAAACACAGCAATTAAATATCTTAAATAAAACAGCAGATAACCTATATTGTATCTATCACAAAAAGGGGATGTGACCTGGGATACTACTAATTCTTCCATCACTGATAATTAGAAAAGGATTGCATTCAGTTATTGTTAATATCTTTCAAGTTATCTATGGCCAATAATGTACAAGGAGGTAATTTGTAATTCAAGTTTGTTTGTTTGTTGTTTTTTTCTTCAACTAGCTACAAGCTGAGTTCTAAATTTTACATTGAAATATGACTCAAAATTTAAAACAAGCCCTCTCAGAGGAGCATTTTCTAATTTTGTGCAACTTTGATGCAGAGCCCAACACAGTCCTATGAAGAGAGACAGTGCATCTTTAAGCTGATTGGCACTGAAATCCCATTTTCTTTAGCTGCATTCTATTAGCTTGGCCAAGTTATCTCGTAACTCTGTTAGTTCAAATATTTTTCCATCGAGAATTTCTAAAAGTGTCTTCAAGTTATTGCGAAAAGCTTCTTGCTCATTCTGACTTTTCTCCAGACGTTGCTCTAGATCAGACAGCTGGCCTTCCAGGTCTTTGTTTCGAATTTCTACTTCCTTCAGAGAAAATACATAACATGTTAATGTGTTGTCTGCAAACAGAAAGCAGTCTAACCTCCTGCTGGTATTCGTGTGCTGTTTTTGTCAATTGGTGTTTGAAACAATTTGTGACCCTTTATAGTTTCCACTAAGCCAAAACCAGAATCCAAATTGTTATTAGGATTGCGTATGCACTATCATTTCCTCCATTTTTTTCAGTAATTCATCTGAAGGACAGAAACTTTTGGACAGGGATAAAATTTAGTCAGTGAACAATGGATGTGATATTCAGGTAAGTTATCGCTTCTATCATTCAGAAATATGCCACCTACTGAAAACAGCTTCTCAAAGGTTTATTTAAGTTCAAGTATTCCTTTATTTAGACTATATGAATTGCTCAAGCACACAGTCCCCATTAAATGGTCTCATATAGAAGCTCATCCAGAATACTGCTTTATGGATGGAGGAGTACTACCTTACTCCTGTCCCACATTGAAAATTAAGACAGAAACATAAACTAGCAAGACTGATGTCAAGGTGAAATTTATTGTAACAAATTTAAACCAGCAAGTGCAAGCTGAATGTCTTGTCTCATTGCACTGTGCCCTGGAGCTCCTACCTGCAGGCTCTGCAGTAGTGTAGCTGTGGGAGCAGGGAATGTGTGCGAGCCATCAGTGCTGTACAGACAAGCTGTTCCCATACAGCAGGTGGAAAGACGAAGCAGCAGCACGTTACACATAGCTGAGGGGAACTGACCCTGAGCAAGCTCAGCTCTCATTCACGAGGAACAGAAGCCCCCTTGTGCCAGCCAGCGGGAGGGGAGCACTGTCTGCTGGGACCCCTCACAGCTCTGGCTTGCTCGTGATGGGAGGGAGGTCACAGCTGCTCTGCTTTGTGCAAACTGGATGCCCTCTCTTTTATCAAATTACTAATGATGTAGCAGTCACGTAGGTCTGGAATAGCATATTTTTATTTGTCTCATTCATTGCACGTCTCATAAATTCATGCTGAATTTCATAATTTCAGTTATGAAAAACACTCTCAAAGGTAGCACAGGGACAGTGTATTTAGTACACCATACACCCTGCGCAGTTGTTCTCTGGAAAAGTGCATCATGAATTCGTATTTATGTACATTAACAGTTTTTAAACACTGCTTACCTTTACAGTGGCTTTGTGTCACAAAGCTTTATGTCAGATGTAGGAACTTCTATTCATATTCAGCATAAGGTGTTTCCCTTTAACTCTCCATTGATAGTCCTTGCCCTGTATCTCTTCAAACCAGAAGAGTTCCCTTCTTTTGTTTAAACCTTCAGCTTGTGTGCTTTATTTATATTCCATTCTTGATATCTCTTTCCTAATCCATATACATTTAACTTTCCCAAACACTTCCTCAGATATACTTTCTCCCATACTTCCTTCTGTTTTATTTTCCCTAACCCGTGCTTAACATATTTAATGACTTATGGGAAGTAGAACTAGCTGAAATATGCCATGAGCTGTTGCTTTTAATTTCTGGAAAACACTTCTTCCCAAATTTTACATTTGATCCTTACACATATTCATCCTAAGATTAGTACTACTGATTATTGCAATAGTATCACATTACAAGTTCATGTCCAGCTTGTGCAGTTTCCTATTACAAGTCAGTGTACCTCAAAACTGTTGCTTCTTGATGGGAAGAAATGGAGAGATGTCCATGTGATATAATCTATTCCCCTAGTTGTGTCATTTAACTTTATTTGTAATTAATCTCATCTAACGCTAAACTGACTCTTTTGATACATTCAGGCCCTTTACAAGGTTTATTTTACACTGTTTTTTTCAAGCTTTTCTTACAGCAGACACAATCATTTGTCATACATTGTTTTGTTTTAGAAAAGAAATAAATTATTAACGTTATGTTTGTTGTTTGCACTGTAATAATATTTTGTGGAATTCAGTGGATCCGATTAAAATATTCAAACCATACACAACAGCTATATTTAGTAATCAGCCACAGTAATAAAGATATCCTGTCTTACTGTGAGAGTCACACTCATTGATAGGTCTTCTCTACATTGCTAATGAAATTATTAAGTAACAAGGGCCCCGATACTTACCCTTCACAGTGATAACATACTGCTCTTCACTGGAATTTGCCAATGATGTATTTCTAATTCATTCCCTGATATGAGTGTGTCAGAAATGTAATACACCTTGAAATAATTTCTTTGCATAGATTTTTTCATACAGGCTATATTCCAAAATATTTGAGAGTTACATAATCCATTTGCAAACACAAGAGGGAAAAAAATAAAGCAGAAGAAAAAAGAGTGAGACAAACAGATACGGACCCTGGAGACAATCACCCTGAAAACAGATGATGAGTTAACTAAGTGAACAGATGTGAGATGGTTAGTCTGGAGCTACAAAAGAAAACACCATTTCACTGACATCACAGATGTAGGCTCAGAGAAAGCCAGTATTATCAAAGCAAGAAGATTATAACAAAGCAAAGATTCAAGATCTTTTAGATGGGCTGCATCAGGTCAGTAATAAGCTTTAAGCTGAAGAAAGGCAACTTTTAACTTGGATCCTAAGACAGCTTTAAATTTATTTGAATAGAATCATATAGAACCATTTTCAGAAACTGATCGCCTACAATGTGACATATGGTAATATATATATAATATATCCATTTGGTTACTAAAGATATAAATATACCAAAAGGAAGCTAGTGACTTTATAAAGTATAATTTTTAATAAAACCTTAGCATTTTCTAATTCTAAAACATCTTTCATCTCTTACTAGTCTCTCATAATTCTAAGGATAGCTAGTTCTCGGCTCATTATTACTTTTCATGTGATCTTACACTGAAATTATTGCATATGCTACTGCTAGAACAATTTACAACTTTCATTATAATCTTCCTTTTGAGTCTCTCAGATAAGTTCCTTTTCAGCTGAAAACTCCCATGCTTAGTCTAAAGCCAGCAACAATTTTTGGAACAGTGGAATAGGCAAGCTCAGGTGTATTCAAAACCGTCTTTAAAGAAACACTGTAATAACATACTTTTTCCAAATAATTTGACTTAAGAATGGGGAAAAATGAATAAACTAATTTTGTTCTTATGTGGTTTATTCTGTAGGTTAAAATGAGATTCAAGGAAGTTCCAGTTCATGTAATGGATTTCAAAGAATATCTGCTTAATGATTTTTAAGCTCTGGATAGTCTGACAGGGCTTGTTTTCAGAGTGCCGCAGAGGTCAAGCCGCAGAACAGCGAGGGTCACCTTTCAGCACTTTGGATTTGGAGCTATTTAATGCCTGAATATCCAGTCCTATCAAAACTCTGAAGTCTGAATTCAGAGTTTAAACCCAACTAAACTTTGGATCAGCCTCATTCAGAAGACAGGTTTCACAAGGGAGGTATGTCTGTGCTGGCTGGTCAGCCCAGTGACAGGACAGGAGCTCAGACATAGCAAGTGAGGGTATACTGAGGGCATACTGTTTCCAGCAGACTGAGTTATCTGGCTTTACACACAGTAAAGAAACAACCCAGAAAAAAACAAGAAAAACACAATGATTCTAATTCCAAGAAAATGTCAGAGTGCATTTTTGAAGTCTGTAGTACACAAAAATGCTTTAACCTTTACTTTCTCAAAGCACGTTTAAAAGCTGAATACAAACTCATCCTAACATGATGATACACAGCCTGACAGTTCAGTGGCACACAAGACCTATGGGAAGACACTGCAGTGAAAATGAGACCAGAATTGCCTAGAACATGTATCAATGAAGTACATCTGCCAGTCCGAGTGTATTCTGTGGACTTGTAAATGAAATTTGGGTCTGTTCCCTCAGGAAAAAATAACGACTTACAGCAGGTGGAAATTTTGGTACAAATTCCCAAGGAACATCCCAACCCACCACTTCACAAAACAATGTAACTTACATATTTATCTGGCACCTTCAGTGAATATAGCACAAGTTGCTGATGTGAACTGCTCACTTGATCATTTTTCCCTTCTGTCTAAATTAAGATGATGTACTATAGCTCACCTGTAACTTCTGGGTCAAAGAATCCCTCTGTGCCTGGAGCTCTCTGGCACTGTCGATTTCTTGTTTCAATCTTTCTATTTCCTAAGGGAGAAGAAACAACCTCGCTATCAACATGTTACCTGGCTTGGCCTCAGTGCAGGTAAGCTAGCTGCTGCTGCTTCTCCTGAGCAAGCCATTGCAATGATATCAAAACTGGCATTTAGCTACTGCCCATCATAGCACATGAAGTTTAAGCCCTGCTCCCAATATTCCCGAATCACAGTCCCAAAACAGCAATTCTATTGTGAATAAACAACAATACAGATAAACATTTTCTTTGCTATAAAAGTCCAAGTCTTTCTCTCCCAAAAGATCTGAAGTAATGTTTTCCTAGAAAATTAAGAGTCCTTGTAATTAGAGACACAATTTTATACTTTAAATTCTATTACAATCTATCCTCCATTTTTTCAAGAGAAAATTTTCACAGATTTTTTCATCTGTGAGCTGCTTATTATGTCACTAGCGGCAGGGCTGAGCATCAAAAAATTGCCTGCTTTGACCATTGATTTCTGTAAAAAGAGAGTCTAAAAGAAATGGTATCTTTAATTTAGCAAGAAGAAAGTAATAAGGTATAAAAATAACAAATATAGATAAAATAATGAATGGAAGAGAAACCTTTTCTTAGCTTACTTTCAGGAGACAAGAATAGAAACAGTTAATGAAACTAAAAGGTATCAAACTTAAAACTAATAAATACTTTTCCCCAGAAGGGCACAGTCACTTCCCAGAACCCCTTTCAGAAAGATCTCTTTGCATCCAACAGCTCAGCATAATTCAAAAGCACATGGGCACCAAAATGAGAAACATTACCAACCTGAGGCTAATCTCTTAAGTATGAGGGAGTTTGGAAAAGGCTTTGTTCCATTTTGGGAGGATATTCTGTAACTACTGTGCCTCTCATGCATTCTCCTCAGAAACACCCAACAACAGCCCCACTGGAGGCAAGACCCTGCAAGATACACTGCCCCTCCGAACATGCACACCAGTGCCCACCGTGTCTGTCATGGAGGGCTCAAGTGATCTGGTCTTACATGGGGCAAACAATCCTTCATACATGGCTCCTTCCACCTCCTTTTTCCATCCATAAAAGGGTGATTCTCGATCATTCTGTGGCACAAATCTGCTTTCCTCTAGGACCTGTGCCAGCGCAGGTGTTACTCCAATTCCTTGTATTTTCCTGCTGCTGGTCCAGCCCAAGGCACATAGCACAATAAATATCATCAAGTTACAGGCTGGGGGTTTGGCATGCATTTAAAAAAAGGACTGATCTTAGGGATCATAAAAGTCAGCTATATTAACATAGCCTGAAAAACAGATTGGCCTGAAAAAGACATTGATCTATTACTTGCTCCAAACCCTACTCTCCAGAAAAAGGAAAGCGTGCTTATGACTGCTTCCCTTAGTGAATTTGGACTGCATCAGTGTGATGACTGCTCTGTAGAAACTACATAGTCTCAATGTAGACTTACTTTTGCAAAGAGAGATGCTCAGTAAAAGCAAACATGAAAAAATGATACTTTTTTTTGTTGTTCAGATACCCAGCTCTATATTGGACTGATGTAATTATATACACGGAAAAATATTAATCATTTCAAAGAAGCTGAAAAATTGATTTTACTTTGTAACATCTATAGGAAATAATACAGTATTAACCAGCCATCACAAGTTTAATATTGAAAGCCTTTAGAAATGACATAACAGAAAAGCCAAGAATAAAATGTTAGCAAATACCTCCTCTTTTTTCTTCAGCGTAGACTCTAACTCCTGTATTGTCTGGTTTAATTCTGTTTTATGTGTGTGGACGGCATTGGCTTGACTGCTCACACACTCTAGCTCAGTCACCTGTTGAAATAAGTAGAAGCAACACATACAGAATTAATTGCAACAGATTCAAGGTACTATTCATTGCATAAATAGCTGCATTTGAAATATACCCTTAGCTCTGGGTGACTTATGTTGATTAAAATGGTGAAGGTGTTCTTATGAAGTTAGCATAAAATTCCTTAAAAATTGTTTTGCATAAAATGGTTGCTATGACTTCTAACGTTTATTGCAATATCTTGGAAGCAATAAATTTAGTATGTTGCAGGCTGAAAAAACATTAATTAAAAGTTATACTTACTAATTATTGAAAATTTTATGAAAGAAGCTGAATTCTGTTTCTGAAATGGTAATCCCTTCTAGATGATTAAACACAGATCTGTCTGTCTAACTAACCTCTCCATCTGACACTTTTTAATGTTGCACTATCTTAATCAACTAAGCCACAATGCTCACCTACTTCCTAGCAAACCAATTAACATTTCACAGACTCAATTTCTGACTCAGCATCAACAATGTAATAGCAGACACTCAGCCACCAATGTACAGCTGCCAGCTTCTTACTTCCTCTACTTTCGGATCTCATCTCTCAGTCACAAAGACAACAGTTAATGGCACAATTTGGATTTGTACAGTTACTCTTTATTAGCAGGCAGCAAACACATGCCTGCATGGATGTCTGCACTAAAACCTTTTTCTTTAGTAACAAACTGTTAAAATATTAAAAATACAATAACTCATTTTTTTTCCAGAAGATATGTGCCTGTCAATAATAGTATATAGTCTTCAACAGAGCTGCATCATCTACCTACAGTAACTAACAAATCTGGCCCCAAAACTCCTTTGAACAAAGTATATTTCTGTGCTACCCAATACTGCAACAAAAACCTTAAGGTCTCCATTTACCTTTCTCAGAGAAGTAGCCCCTAGACAGAGGGCATGTATTCTCCAGGACAATTTTATTTCTTAGATAAAAGAACATCTTGAGAAATCAAGGTTGGTGCCCTCCAGCACCGATGTAGTCTAGCTAGTGAAGCCACTGTGATGCCAGTAATTTCAGACTCTGAACGGTTTGTAGCTCAAAAGGTAGATTACTGAGTTCAGGGAGAAGTTGAAGGAAAGCCAAGATGAAATACAAGAAAATTAAAACAAAATCCCTATCAGCTTCTGCTTTCTGAGTCACAGAGCATGAACTTCCCCTCTGTAACAGCTATGACAAGTCTAGTTTCTTCTACTGGAAAACTGTGATTAGACATTTTTGCACATCAGGCTTATAAATGGAGAGAAACTGAGATTACAGCAAATTCTTGGGAGGGGTAAGGGGAATGGGGGATGAGGAGAAAGTTTGGTAACACAACACCCCACCCCTCAACCCCAAGACCTATCTTATTGGCTGGAATTGTCCCAAAAGAAATATTGGTGCTCATGGCAAAAAAGTAATAGCAGTTTGCTCAGTTTTATATGCCACTGAGCATTACGACTGAAGTCTTGGATAATTTTCTCAATTTGCTTCAATTACACGAAAATATATCTATTTAGATGATTTGTGACTGCTACCAATTGTGACTATTACAGTATTTGCCACTATAATTACACAAAAAACAAACAAGCAGAATTGCAACACACCAACTGGGATAAACCTATATCTAAACAGTGTCTGAACTAACATCTAAATACAGCAAGAATCACAGAGGCACAGAATAACTTGGGCTGGAAGGGGACCCTGGTGGTCATCTGGTCGAGGCCCCCTGATCAAAATAGGGCCAATTTTGAAATCACATTTGGTTGCTCAGGGTCTTTTCCAGTCAAGAACCCTTCACCATCTAGCAGAGCTGCCACAGTTGTACATAGGTTCCTGTATTTCTGCCACTGTGGCTTTATGCAGAGCTCTAGTTCATTCCTAAGTTTTTCTGGAACTGTCACATTCACTCACCTCGCCCACCTTCACCCCTTCTGAAGTTCAACTTGTTAAACATTTCCATGCTTTTCTGCTGAACTGTCTTGAATTGGAGGTGGAAGCCTCTGTGAACCCAGGGCTAGGGTTGTTATGGGAACCCAGGGTCAGACCCTCTCCTACCCATTGGTAAAGACTGGAATGTTGCATGGTAACCTCCAAGAAGGTCAATCTCTCTTTTAAAGCTATTGCACTTGGCAATACCTGCTGGCTCTTACCAAGTACTGGCACAGTGAATACTCATTTACGCAAAGTGGAAGAGCCTCGACAGGAGAGACAGAAGAAAACCCAGTCCCTGAATCACCTCTGTCCTAGCGCCTAGTGCCCTAGAAGCAGGTGCAGAGGTGTCCCATCCTGTGACTAAGGAAGGGCTTGGACCCCCACTGCTCTCCACATGGTTTCCTCTGGGCTGGTACACATGGTGAGGATGCATGTGTTGGCGTGAGCCTGAAGTCCAAGGAGGCTGGTGGATTGAACTTGGGTGGATGAAATGTTACAGCTCTCGGCTGCATGTATTGTCGCTGGCTGAAAACACCTCCCACTACAGCCCTGCCGGCTGTGTAGCTCACATGAACACTCCCCAGTGCACTCTGGTCCACACTAACTCAAGACGCCTATTGAAATTGCTTAAGCAAACACAGCTAATTTTGCCTGAGCATAGTATGGAGTGCTCTCACAAACCTTCTTGCTAAGAGAGGCAACCACTGTCAGAAGGGCAATTAATTACCCACACTAAAGGGGCTGTGATGTCTTACTCTGGTCCAGCTTTTCTCTGGGCAAATGTCCATCTCTTACTGCTTATGCAAGAAAATAATACATTGTTCAACTGTTTTGTTCACTGTTTGTTGAAAAATCAGTAACTTGGAAAAAAAGAACAAATTCAATTAAAAAAATGGGTTTACTTTAATCACAGTCATATTTAAATGCCCATTCCTACAGAGATCTGAAAATATGTCAAATATCTTCATGATGTTCCCTTTTTGAATGTACCTATAAAAAAGAAAATCATATTGTGACCCTTTCAAAAAATCTGTAGAGTAAGATGGGCTGGAAAATGATGTGATATAAAGAATATGCAATTGAAAACAGAAGCAACAAAAGATAAAGCTCTATGCAAAAATCTGGATAGCATTTACTTGCTCTATTTCCTTGTTTCAAATTGAATTTTTCTCATGACCAGTAGTCCAAAAGTCATTAAAAATAACTGTTTATGCATTATGCACAGAAGGGGGCATAAAAGGAAGCTAAAATGTTTTAGTCTGACCCTCCCACATGCTCTTTTCAGGGACATCTCCTCATTCAGTGTTTCATGTTTAAGAGCAAGGCTCAGTCAATCATTCAAGCCTTTGCACAGCAACACTAAGCAATGTACCTGTGATTAAGCCTTTTTTCCAGTACAGAATTCAGACCAAAAAAACAGTCTTTGAACAATAATTGATTAAACAAGGTTCTTCTATTGTGCTATCGTAAGACTGCACTGACTTGCATATCTGAAAAAAGTCAATACTGTGGCTTCATATTTGAGACTAAAAAAGAAAAACAATATTGTTCTTAGCCTCTGCTTCTTTATTTTGCATTTATCATCCAGGTAAGGATTGTACATAGGGAAAAAAAATTCTGAAAGGGCTTTTTAGTGACTATTTAATGAGCTGACTGTTCTAGTATATGGCCATTATTATACTTAACTGCATACTTCAGTGCGAAATACATCAACTGAAATAAGACAGCAAGGCAAATTGTTCTGGCAGAGCCTAGAACTTCTCAGCAGAGGCCATTCAAGAGTTTTCTGGAAATTTTGATCTAGGGTCAACAGCCTACAAATAGAGGAGGATGCCAGGCAGACGTTTTCATTCTAGCAAACAGCTAGCGCACACTGGGCTGTTGGGAAGACTGGAGGAGCGAGGCTTTGGGCCAAGTAACACAACGAGGAGTTACAGACTTGATGTGAGCGTAAGACAGTGACTGCTCAAAGCTTCAGAAGACTGAAGAACCTCTCAAAGAAAACAAACCAAATCAAAGCACAAAGAAACCAAGAGAGGAGATTGCACCAAATCTCAACACAACTGCTTTATGACTGAAGGCTTTGGTTAGACAGAGGCAAAGTGGGAATGACAGAAATATTTTGAGTGGTAACCCTCCCTGAGCAATTATTGATGGAATGAATCTGAGCTGTTTGCTGCAGGTTGATTCATTTTTTCAAACCACTTTCTTGAGATAAATTTGTACACTTCTGATCTCAAGCAACAATAGTTTTTATTCAGCATCTTAAATTCAGTGCCAGCAGATCATGAAATTCCTTCTAAACTTCATACAGAAATTACTTCAACTACTACAGAAATGCAAAGAAAGACAGATTAGAACATATTTTCAGTGTAGCTGTAGCCTATTTTATAGATATACCTGACACTATTAACTTCTTGTTCCCTAAAGATATTTTTATCCCTTATATTTATTGTGGAACGCAATATCTAAGGTCTACTAACCCAGGCTACAGTGCAGAACAGGCAGAGTGCTCACATGCAAGACTGAATTTAAGTATTAATTATGTATTTTTAGCTGGTTGAGTTACATCCCTAAATGGATCATAACTGTGACTGTGATAATATTATTCCATCAATAATTCAAGATGAACCTCCTACAAAGAAGAAAAGAGCCCTTTGCTTTCCACAATGAGAAGAGAAATGATGTTGCATGGCTCAGCAAAACTGTGAATAACTGCATAAAGTTTCACATAATTTATGCAGAAACAGCTTCTCAGTTCTTCATGGTGGACAGTAAGATGCAAGACAGCATGCAAACAAGCCGATCATAAAAATAATTGTAGCATAGCTTTCAAGAATAAAACTCTGGAAAGATTTTTGGTGCTAAGAAATGCAGAAAACAAGAAAAATTGCTTTTCAAGGTTGTTGTTGAAAGAACAAAAAGTGCACCATAGTATTATTCATATACATCACTTCTGACAGCAAATTAATTATTGTAGTTTTCCAAGATTTACCCATAGATAAAATCATAACCTGGGGGCAGGGGGAGTTTTGTGCATTACCAACAATATAGTACTTTTTTCAACTGAGAAAACAATTAAAGATTTTGCTGAAAAGGACACATTTTTCTCTGTGGGCACTGATGCCTCAAGCCATGGAAATATCAAAATGTTTTCCACAGTTATTCATTCCTACAGAGATGAAAGAGGAATAATCCATCATCTGCTTGATTTTTGTGAAGAAAGTAATGAAAATGCAGTAGGAATATTTGAAAATATAAGAAGTGTACTAAAATCGATGCTTTGAGCTTCAGCCATGCATTATTATTTGCAGCTGATAATGCTAATACTAACTTCAGGCAACATCCCTTTCTCTGCAATCTAATTAGCAAATGTTTTTTCCAGCTATCTGGCCAGCTCATGAAATACATGCAATAGCAAACATGGTACAGATATGCCATCCTTTAATCCTGAGGATTTAACTCCATTAATTTCCTCATTCTCCAATGGAGTTTTGGAATTATAGGATATATTTTATTCTACAAAGCTTTGACTACATAAAAATGTTGTGGCATGTTTGTGTATGTTTTTTATAACTTGCAGATAAAAGGATCTTAAAGCATTTTTTAGTTTTTTTAGAAAGATGATGAAGATGGGGATGAGGGACCCATCAGTGAAAACACTATTTTCCTTTCCCAGAGTGACAGCAGTTTGGTTGGTTGTTTTTATTTCTTTTCCAAATTATAATCTCGTATATGACACTTTTGTATCACCCCACATTCAGTGAAAGTGAATTCCCATTAAAAAAACCCAATGAAATAGTCTTGGGTCCTAAATGCAAATCTGCTCTAAAAACAAATCAAGGCAAACAGAAAAAGACAGAAAGGACTTGCCTTCACTTCATCATCCATAAAAAAAAAGCTGAATTCACATTTTGATTTCAGAAAACAAAACTACCATAACCTGATTCACCTGCTCTGTCTGAAAAGGGGCCATCTTTTTAGTAAACTGTAAGTATGAACTAAGGGTTGAATCTTGATAAAGGCTAGATGTGGATTATTTATATTAAGAATCATGCATAGAAAGGGAGCTGTGAGTACGTGCTGGATTTCAGAAATCTTGTCCTAGGAAATGCTCTGATACTCTAACGTCAAGACTGACAACATATACCATTTCAAAATTAATATGGAACTTATGATAGCTGAAATGGATATTGGAGGAGCAAAAATGTACATCTGAGAGAAAAATACATATCCTCTGAAATAAAATGCTCATATTTTTTCTTTGGTATCCCCTAATTCCATGCAAAGAAGGTGGTCAGCCTCCGCAATGGTTTATCTTCTTAAGGATTTTTAAAATATTACTCTGGATTTTTTATTAGAAACTAGTTCCACTGTAAGAAGGATAACAGACCTCATGCAGATAATTACAGCCTGCTCTAAAACATAAACTCTTTTTTAAGGCAAGATTGTAATTTCAAAAATAAAAACCAAAGTCACTATATTCCCACGTCTTCTAAAAACTCAACTATCACAGTTAGAACAATTAGCCTTTCCAGATCTTACTGTGTTGTAGAAAACCCTAATACTCCCCAGAACATCTTTTTTGAACATTTGGTCAATATTTAACATTATGACCTCACTTGGGCAAGAACTGCCCTTTTTTTTGCCTTTTTGGGAGTTTCTAGTGCAACGAGAATTTGCTTGCAATTCCAGATGAAAGGACTGCATATGTAAAAACATGGACTTAGTTGTCCATTTTTTGTGCACTCAGGATTGGTCCATCTGCACACACATTTGTTTCAATTAAATGCATAGACAAATACAAGCAAAATGGTAATCCCACTGTTTTGATTAAATTGCCAAACTAACCATATTTACCCTGCAAAATGCTCATCTATTTTCTTTATTAAACAAATGGTACCAAGCTACTATCTAGCCACAAGCTAATTACAATATCTTAAGAAGGAAGTTATACTTGGATAACTTTTTTCTTTAATCAATCAAACCAAATTTAAATATAAGTTTGGATTGTTCAGTGAGGGTAGGAGGGACACAGTCTTAAAGGGAAGATGACAAGAGATAGGCATCACATTAAAAAGGTGCATTGCCGATAAATTTTTGGATCAAAACTCCATTCATAAATTTCTTGTTACCACACTTTCTGTGACCTTATTTCATATTTCCACTTTTAGAAAATATCCTTCCTTGGTGATATAAAACCAGTTATTCACAGTAGTCCCACAGTGGTGCTAATAAGTTGTTCAATAAGCACTGACTTCTCAGCAAGTAAGAAGCCCACAATATGGGCTCCGATTGAGCAAGTAACTTTAGCACACATCTGCATGTTCAAAATTGAGTTTTGGTTATTCAGTTATTAATGCAGCTGATAGAAACATGGAGGTGACTGCAAAGATTTTCTATAGAAATTTTTTTGATAATCTGAGCAGATGGCTTATATGGCATCCCATACTTCTTGTGGACTTTAATAACTGCTTTTATAGATTCTTTTCTTTAAGTAGCCCAGAAATAGCCCAGTAAAATGACCATGATTTTATTTCTGTATCTTCATGCATTTTTTTAATATCCACTTTAAAATTTCTTTTAACAGGAGTGAAATTAGGGTCCATTATTTGTCAGGTGTTTTTGATGACTACATAAGATGTCCTCATACTTATTTAATTCATTGAATGAAAGAACCGGAACATAATAAGCTAATTTTAACTTATTTCCTAGGAAATCCTGGCAAAATAAGCTAGAATTCAAGAGTTTACCTCTCTGTTCTTTCAGGAACACCCAAGAGCTTGATCACTTGCCTTCATCTCTTGTTATCTCAGGTTTCTTTTCCTGAAGATGAATGATCTTCAAGGACTGCAGCTCTTTTATTATGCACTGGTGTTATTACTCTGTGTTATTGCCCAGTGGCATAGGATGATTTACTTTAGCAGTTAGCATGCAAGAAAAAATGTATAATTTTCATTTTTTAGACAAAGATGAAACTTTGGGTTACTTTCCATAATTCATATCACCATACAATCCTTTCCTTTCTATGATATCAGGATTAATGTTAGTACCAATGCTATTCTATTTGTATGAAGTAGCTCACTTCAGGGCTTTTCTTTCTGTTACTGAGCTGTTCTAAATTCATTAACTCCTTTTGACTTCGAAAAACTATGCAAGGTATGTTGGAGTGCTCCCCAACCCCATTTAAGGGAAATCCTTGTTGTTAAACTGCTTCTGAGCAGATTAGAGGAGAGAAGGTTGAGAGCTCTAAGTTAAGCTCTTGACTGTGCATCACATCTTCCCATAATTATTATCGCTTTGTATTTTAGAGGGAAAAATCCATACATTCATTTAGTAAACTTTTGAAAAATATTATGTCTGACAAAATATCAAAGTACAGTATTTTTGACTTAAGCTCACAATATATCAGAAGAGAGCACAAAACTTTAATTTATTGAGAACTTTGCACTCAGCCACACTGAATGTGTAGTCTGTTTCTTCTCAGCTCTAGGCATTATTAATGCAGAGAACAAATGGGAGAAGGAAGATAAAGGCCTCAGAGAAAGCAAATAAATGCAGGTTAATATGAAAAACTGAACTGATAGATGAGGAAATCTTATACTTAATCAGAAATGACAAATAATAAATTAAATTAATTTTTTTAAATGCAATCAAAATCAGAGAGGGGCATTTTAGCTTTGTTTCTGTATTTTAAAAAGTGTAAACAATGTGATAAACAGAAAAACTATTTTAGTCAAATTTGAAAACAAGTATAGAATAAAAAAATATTGAGTTTAAAATAATTTAAAACAAATTAAAAAGCAAAGTTTACAAGAAATACTGCACAAGCTGAAAGACTCAGTTTATCACAGTGAATGAGGAAAATGGAAAATAGAAGGGTGAGATACAATGTAAAATCAATGGATATTTATAAATAAACCATGACAAAGTTCAAACTGTGGAAAAAGGTACCATAAAAATTCAACTAATAAGACAGTATTAGCAATAAAAAATATTTTTTTAATATAAAGAGGAAACTATTTATGTAAATAAGGCTATTTATAAGGCTATTTATATAAAGAGGAAACTAAAGATGGAAATAATAATGCAAAGTTTACTAATCAATATGCATTACTTCCCCACATACACCACACTTGACAGAGGATATGAGTCTGCTGTAGCTTGCAGACAGATAACTCAGGAACCAAAACTTGTGTATAAACCTAAAGCATGTAAGGAGTGAATACCACAATAACATTATATATAAACCACATAATATATTATTAAATTGAACTAAATATAGCAGCTAGTGTTGGCAGTACCATTCTTCATTTTGGAGGCTGGTCTATTTTATAAAAGACTACGATCTTGTAAGTGAGCGTATCCCTCCAATGCATACATATCTACACACATTCTTCTTCTCCAGTGGGCAAGATGCTGTGACAGCCAACTTTTCCATATAAAACAACAACTACATTACAATTGAACATGCAAATTAATTTCCAAACTTTTATGTCTCCTTGAAATAAATTTTTCTAGGTGTCCTGGTTTCAGCTGGGGTAGAGTTAGTTTTCTTCCTAGTAGCTGGTATAGTGCTGTGTTTTGGATTTAGGATGAGAATAATGTTGATAACACACTGATGTTTTGGTTCTTGCTAAGTAGTGCTTACACTAGTCACGGACTTTTCAGCTTCCCATGCTCTGCCGGGTGCACAAGAAGCTGGGAGGGGGCACAGCCAGGACAGCTGACCCAGACTGGCCAAAGGGCTATTCCATACCATATGACGTCATGCTCAGTATATAAGCTGGGGGAAGGGGGGGGGGAAATATGTTCGGAGTGATGGCGTTTGTCTTCCCAAGTAACCGTTACGCGTGATGGAGCCCTGCTTTCCTGAGGATGGCTGAACACCTGCCTGCCCATGGGAAGTAGTGAATGAATTCCTTGCTTTGCTTTTCTTGCGTGCGTGGCTTTTGCTTTACCTATTAAACTGTCTTTATCTCAATCCATGAGTTTTCTCACTTTGACTCTTCTGATTCTCTCCCCCATCCCATTGTGAGGGAGTGAGCAAGCAGCTGTGTGGTGCTTAGTTGCCAGCTGGGGTTAAACCATGACACTAGGAGCATTTCTATTCAGCTTTTCTCAACAAAGGTTCTTTTGGATCAAAAACTATTTTTCTTCTGAACTGGCAACAAATGCGAGTTGCAGCACAGCAAATTCCAATTAGATATTAGTAAAAATAATTTGACAAGAAGGGTGGTCAAACATTGGAACAGGTTGCCCAGAGATGCTGTGGGGTCTCCATTTTTTGAGACTTGACTCACAGCCCTGAGTAACCTGATCCAACCCTGGAGTTGGATCTAACTTCAAAGCTGGCCCTGCTTTCAGTGGGGAATTGGACCAGATAACCTCCAAAATCCCCTCCATGCTAAATTATTTGGTGATTCTGTGAACTAAGGATGGGGTTCCTTTCATCTGACTAAAAGTATGTTTGTAGGACTATCTTGATAATTATCCTATGGGGAAAGACAAGCACGTACAGGAGCAAATTCAACGCAACACCTTAGTTTTCTTAGACTAGGACACTTATTCTTCATGCTTTTGTCTCTCCATGAATTGCAAGAAAAAAAGATGACCATCTTAGACGATGTATAACTTCTACATAATCTCAGGTGAGATGGATTCCAATTTGAGGAACATTTTTTTGATCAATTGCAGCTACGTGTTTATACTGAGTTTAACAGATAAACCTAACAGAAAGATAACATACCGTGACTTAACACTGCTTGCTACCACATATACCATAAGCAACAGTCTCCAGATCCGCCATTTGAACAGCACATTTTCTATCTGTGTAACAGAGAAGTATCTGACTTGCAGTTTCTTTTTGAATGGGGCACTATTTCAATTTGAAAAATCAGTCTCCAGCATGCAAGTTAGAACATCTCTTGTATCACACCGTATGGATAACAGATTGAGATTGATTTTTTTTTTTTACATAATCTGCATACTTTTGCCTAGAGTTAGCCAAGTCTATATTTTTCTAAAACCAATTCCAATAGAGGGCAGTACTATTGATGAACTATCCTGTTGTAATTTACAGGCATGCCCAGAGAGCCATAGGCACAGAGCGTTCCTATATTCTATGTGAGATATCAACAAGCCCCGAGGTCACAGATTACAGAAACATTTTATAAAGGCATGTAAAAGGTGATCAAAAGAGCATAGTGTAGATGATCCCATGTTATAAGATTTTGCATTCCCTCAGAAATACAAAATAATTGCAGGAAATTTGCTGGGCAAAGGTTATAAAAAATAATCAACTATTAATGAATGTAGCTACAAAGACTTGGTTACTACTTCTGTCAATTGTAGTATCAGGTAAAAGCAAAGTGACATGCTAAAAATTCCTATATTTGTTAATTGTATTTTCCAATAACAGATTTTAAATAAGATTTTACTAAGAGTGAGAGTAACACCAAGAAAAAGGGATCTTCTACCACAGTGCCTTGCCCGTCTTGTCTGATTGGGTCTCCCCACGACAGGGCAGGCAAATAATTCAGCTGCTGTATTGTCTCAGCTTTGCAACAAGAGCTGTTAATACATTTTAGTATGAAGAATGCTACCTCATTATGTCCACGTTTTAGCAATGAGTTCTTCACTGTAAAACCTGAATCTGGTGATCAAATCCACCTGAACTTCTGCACTAGAGTAATTACAATATAAGGTTATAATTTAAATAATTTTATCAACAATGACTATTATCATCTATTCACAAACCTGGAGCACAGGTTAGAACTTCCACCCTTCCAGAGGAGAAGCTTAAATGAGATGACAAAGTGAAAATCTCTCTCTATACAAACATACATGACAAAGTTGTTCCTGACTGGAAAATTTCTCAAGCAAAGCAATTTTGTCAGCAACTGCCAGTTTCTTGAAATGAAAGCACTTGGCAAAAAGCACCAGTTTTAATTACACGTTGTCCTGGTTTCAGCTGGGATAGAGTTAATTTTCTTCTTGGTAGCCGGTATGGGGCTGTGTTTTGGGTTTAGGATGAGAACAATGTCGAGGATACACTGACGTTTTGTTCTTGCTAAGTAGTTGCTAAGTGGCGCTCACACCGGTCAAGGACTTTTCAGCTTCCCATGCTCTGCCGGGTGCACAAGAAGCTGGGAGGGGGCACAGCCAGGACAGCTGGCCCAGACTGGCCAAAGGGCTATTCCATACCATATGACATCATGCTCAGTATATATATAAACTGGGGGAGCTAGCCGGGGGAGGGGGGCAACGATCGCTGCTTGGGAGACGGGCTGGCCATCGGTCGGAGGGTGGTGAGCAATTGTAGAGTGTATCGTTTGCTTTGTATTACTATTGTACTATTATTACTTGTTATTATTATTATTGTTATTATTATTATTACTACTGTTCTATTTTTATTTTTTACTTTAGTTATTTAAACTGTTCTTATCTCAACCCACGAGTTTTCTCCCTTTTACCCTTCCGATTCTCTCCCCATCCCACTGGTGGAGAGTGAGCGAGCGGCTGCGTGGTGCTTAGTTGCTGGCTGGGGTTAAACCACGACAGTCCTTTTTGGCGCCCAACGTGGGGCTCGAAGGGTTTGAGATAATAACAGATTAACTAGAGTGTATTAAGAAATTTCATTCTGTTAACAGTTATCGGTTGTAATATTTATTCATCCATTCTCGGTACTAGTCTACCTGATCTGCACCATGCTCTTGTTTTTGCTGTGCTTTGCCATAATGAGTGATGTGTTGCCTGGAAGACTGGTTATTAAAACACTGGCCTTGAGCGCTATCTGGTATTTGGGTTCTGTAGTGAAGCCATTACTGTACTTCGGGTACCACCTCATGGAGACAATTAGCAATTATACCTCCTCTTCTGAGAGTTTTTTTATGGAGGAAATACAGGATGGCACCTTTGTTACTTTCTTCTATGATGTTTTCTCCTTCATTACAACAATTTTTCATTATCTTGAGCATCCTTGGGTAGTTAAGATATATCCGTTGATAGTTCTTGGGAATTTTGTTTCAGTTTTATCTAAGGTTAATAAGCAGCTTAAGAATATCATCCAGAGATCTCCTCAAAGGCTGGATAGTTATGAGTGGCAGGGTGTGTGGGAGAGTATGGGCAAGTACCTAGGACAATGGGCACCTCCAGTGTTTTGGAACTTCACCCCCGAACAAGTGCAGAATCCTGAAAAACTAGTAAAGTATTTGGAAAATGTATGTTGTCACCCTGGCAACTCCAGAGAGACACAGATCACTGCAACGTGCTGGGGCCTGGCCCATGCCTACCGAGCCCTATTCAATACTATTCAGTACCCTCAAGGGAAAGAGAAGGTCTCTGGATCGGATGACAGAATGACGGCCCCCATGGCTGTGCCGGCCCCTGCCACAGGCACTGCGGCTGTGCCAGCCCCTGCGCCGGCCCCCGTGGCTGTGCCAGCCCCTACGATAGGCACTGCGGCTGGACCAGAGAACCAATCCGTGCCAGTATCACTTGCCCCTATACAGAAGAAAAAATACACAAGGAAATCAGCTCGTTTAGTAAGGGCTGATGATGAGCCAGGGCCATCAAGAGAGCAGGAGGAGGAAGAGGCGGAACCCATAAATGAGATGGTAACCACCCGATCCCTCTCCCTGAGTGAGCTGCGAGATATGCGAAAAGATTTCGGTCGTCGTCCAGGTGAGCACATCATCACCTGGCTGCTCCGATGCTGGGATAATGGGGCCAGTAGCCTGGAATTAGAGGGTAGGGAAGCCAAGCAGCTGGGATCCCTTTCTAGAGAAGGAGGCATTGACAAAGCAATTGGAAAAGGGGCAAAAGCCCTCAGCCTCTGGAGGCGACTCCTGTCAGGTGTGAAGGAAAGATATCCCTTCAAGGAAGATGTTATATGTCACCCAGGCAAGTGGACCACCATGGAGAGAGGTATCCAGTACCTGAGGGAATTAGCTGTGCTGGAAGTGATTTATAATGACCTGGACAATGAGCAGTTATCCAAAGATCCAGACGAAGTCCAATGCACACGACCCATGTGGCGGAAGTTTGTACGGAGCGCACCATCATCACATGCAAACTCATTGGCAATAATGACCTGGAAAGATGAAGAGGGACCAACAGTGGACGAAATGGCTGGCCAGCTCCGACAATATGAAGAAAGTCTCTCTTCCTCCCTACAGGCCTGCGTATCGGCCGTGGAGAAACTGTCCCAGAAGGTCCAGCAACTCGAAGAGGATATATCCTACTCCTCACCTGTACGAAGCAGTATCTCAGCCATTAGGAGTAAGCGTCCCTCTGTTCAAGAGAGAAGATACAGTGGATACACACCACGAGGCACCCTGTGGTTTTATCTGCGTGACCACGGAGAGGACATGAGGAAGTGGGATGGAGAATCTACCTCGACCCTAGAGGCACGGGTACGTGAGTTGCAAGGAAAAACAACTACAAAAGGTGGTTCTCCCAGGAGAGTTGCGGCTCCAGTTTCCAGCGAGCAGTTCCTCAGACAGGGTAGAAGGGCTGATTCTGTTTCCGATCCTAATAAAGGGATTTTTGACTCGCATTTACAAGAAGTGAGTAACGTGTGCTATGACCAGGACTAGAGGGGCCCTGCCTCCAGCCAGGTGGAGGAGAGGGACAATCGGGTGTACTGGACTGTGTGGGTTCGATGGCCTGGCACATCAGCCCCACAGGAGTATAAGGCTTTAGTAGACACCGGTGCACAGTGTACCCTCATGCCATCAAGCTGTAAAGGGGCAGAACCCATCTGTATTTCTGGAGTGACAGGGGGATCCCAAGAGCTGACTGTATTGGAGGCCGAAGTGAGCCTAACAGGGAATGAGTGGCAGAAGCACCCCATTGTGACTGGCCCAGAGGCACCGTGCATCCTTGGTATAGACTACCTTAGGAGAGGGTATTTCAAGGACCCAAAAGGGTACCGGTGGGCTTTTGGCATAGCCGCATTGGAGACAGAGGAAATTAAACAGCTGTCTACCCTGCCCAGTCTTTCGGAGGACCCTTCTGTTGTGGGGTTGCTGAGGGTCAAAGAACAACAGGTACCAACTGCTACCACAACAGTGCACCGGCGGCAATATCGCACCAACAGAGACTCCCTGATTCCCATCCATAAGCTGATTCGTCAGCTGGAGAGCCAAGGAGTGATTAGCAAGACTCACTCACCCTTTAACAGTCCCATATGGCCAGTGCGAAAGTCTAATGGAGAGTGGAGACTAACAGTAGACTATCGGGGCCTGAATGAAGTCACGCCACCACTGAGCGCTGCCGTGCCGGACATGTTAGAACTTCAATACGAACTGGAGTCAAAGGCAGCCAAGTGGTATGCCACCATTGACATCGCTAATGCATTTTTCTCAATCCCTTTGGCAGCAGAGTGCAGGCCACAGTTTGCTTTCACCTGGAGGGGGGTCCAGTACACCTGGAATCGACTGCCCCAGGGGTGGAAACACAGCCCTACCATTTGCCATGGACTGATCCAGACTGCATTGGAACAGGGTGGGGCTCCGGAACACCTGCAATACATTGATGACATCATTGTGTGGGGCAACACAGCAGCAGAAGTTTTTGAGAAAGGGAAGAAAATAGTCCAAATTCTTCTGGAAGCTGGCTTTGCTATAAAACAAAGTAAGGTCAAGGGACCTGCACAGGAGATCCAGTTTTTAGGAATAAAATGGCAAGATGGGCGTCGTCAGATCCCAATGGATGTAATCAACAAAATCACAGCCATGTCCCCACCAACCAGCAAAAAGGAAGCACAAGCTTTCTTGGGCGTTGTGGGTTTTTGGAGAATGCATATTCCACATTACAGTCTCATAGTAAGCCCTCTCTATCAAGTGACCCGCAAGAAGAACGATTTCAAATGGGGCCCTGAGCAGCGACAAGCCTTTGAACAAATTAAACGGGAGATAGTTCATGCAGTTGCCCTTGGGCCAGTCCGGGCAGGACAAGATATTAAAAATGTGCTCTACACTGCAGCTGGGGAGAACGGCCCTACCTGGAGCCTCTGGCAGAAAGCACCGGGGGAGACTCGAGGTCGACCCCTGGGGTTCTGGAGTCGGGGATACAGAGGATCTGAGGCCCGCTATACTCCAACTGAAAAAGAGATATTGGCAGCATATGAAGGAGTTCGAGCTGCTTCAGAAGTGGTTGGTACTGAAGCACAGCTCCTCCTGGCACCCCGACTGCCAGTGCTGGGCTGGATGTTCAAAGGGAGAGTCCCTTCTACCCATCATGCAACTGATGCTACGTGGAGTAAGTGGGTTGCACTCATTACACAACGGGCTCGAATAGGAAACCCCAGTCGCCCAGGAATCTTGGAAGTGATCATGGACTGGCCAGAAGGCAAAGATTTCGGAATATCGCCAGAGGAGGAGGTGACGCGTGCTGAGGAGGCCCCACCGTATAATAAACTATCAGAAAATGAGAAGCAATATGCCCTGTTCACTGATGGGTCCTGTCGTCTTGTGGGAAAGCATCGCAGGTGGAAAGCTGCTGTATGGAGTCCTGTACGACAGGTGGCAGAAACTGCTGAAGGAGAAGGTGAATCGAGTCAGTTTGCAGAGGTGAAAGCCATCCAGCTGGCTTTAGATATTGCTGAACGAGAAAAGTGGCCAATGCTCTATCTCTATACTGACTCATGGATGGTGGCAAATGCTCTATGGGGGTGGCTGCGGCAATGGAAGCAGAGCAACTGGCAGCGCAGAGGCAAACCCATCTGGGCTGCCACATTGTGGCAAGATATTGCTGGCCGGGTAGAGAACCTGGTTGTAAAAGTACGCCACGTAGATGCTCATGTACCCAAGAGTCGGGCCACTGAAGAACATCAAAATAATCAGCAGGTGGATCAGGCTGCTAAGATTGAAGTGGCTCAGGTGGACCTGGACTGGCAACATAAGGGTGAATTATTCCTAGCTCGGTGGGCCCATGACATCTCAGGCCATCAAGGAAGAGATGCAACATAGAGATGGGCTCGCGATCGAGGGGTGGACTTAACCATGGACACTATTGCACAGGTTATCCATGAATGCGAAACATGCGCTGCAATCAAGCGAGCCAAGCGGTTCAAGCCCCTCTGGCATGGAGGACGATGGCTGAAATATAAATATGGGGAGGCCTGGCAGATTGATTATATCACACTCCCACAAACCCGCCAAGGCAAGCGCCATGTGCTTACAATGGTGGAAGCAACCACTGGATGGCTGGAAACATATCCTGTGCCCCATGCCACCGCCCGGAACACTATCCTGGGTCTTGAAAAGCAAGTCCTATGGCGACATGGCACCCCAGAAAGAATTGAGTCAGATAACGGAACTCATTTCCGAAACAGCCTCATAGACACCTGGGCCAAAGAGCATGGAATTGAGTGGGTATATCACATCCCCTATCACGCACCAGCCTCTGGGAAAATAGAACGATATAATGGACTGTTAAAGACTACACTGAGAGCAATGGGTGGTGGAACATTTAAACATTGGGATACACATTTAGCAAAGGCCACCTGGGTAGTCAACACCAGGGGATCTGCCAATCGAGCTGGCCCTGCCCAATCAAAACTTATACGTACTGTGGAAGGGGATAAAGTCCCTGTAGTGCACATAAAAAATATGATGGGAAAGAGAGTCTGGGTTAATCCCACCTTAGGCAAAGGTAAACGCATTCGTGGGATTGCTTTTGCTCAAGGACCTGGGTGCACTTGGTGGGTGATGCGGGAAGATGGGGAGGTCCGATGTGTACCTCAAGGAGATTTGATTTTGGGTGAAAATAGCCAATGAACTGAATTATATAATGTTTGTTGCTGTATAATACTGTATGTCATCACTTCTGTGATTACTATATGACATATCAACAGTATATAGCAAGAATCGCCCAAACTAATGAAGAATGAGCTCTGAGGAAACCAAGCAAAGCGCAGAGATGGTAGAACTAGACCTGGCTTCAGCATGCTACAATCCAACACCACGCGCTACCTCTCCTGCCCAGAAAGACTGTTATGACAGATGAATCCCAGAGTCATAAACTAAATGAACTCAACAAATGTTCTAGAGGGAATGATACTCGTGTATTGTATCAAAGGAAAGGAAGGGGGTGGTCGTTAATGAGGATATGTTGGATAATGTGGGACCTGGGCATGACGTAAATGTTATGGAATAAGGGGTGGATACTGTCCTGGTTTCAGCTGGGATAGAGTTAATTTTCTTCTTGGTAGCCGGTATGGGGCTGTGTTTTGGGTTTAGGATGAGAACAATGTCGAGGATACACTGACGTTTTGTTCTTGCTAAGTAGTTGCTAAGTGGCGCTCACAGTGGTAAAGGACTTTTCAGCTTCCCATGCTCTGCCGGGTGCACAAGAAGCTGGGAGGGGGCACAGCCAGGACAGCTGGCCCAGACTGGCCAAAGGGCTATTCCATACCATATGATGTCATGCTCAGTATATATATAAACTGGGGGAGCTAGCCGGGGGAGGGGGGCAACGATCGCTGCTTGGGAGACGGGCTGGCCATCGGTCGGAGGGTGGTGAGCAATTGTAGAGTGTATCGTTTTCTTTGTATTACTATTGTACTATTATTACTTGTTATTATTATTATTGTTATTATTATTATTACTACTGTTCTATTTTTATTTTTACTTTAGTTATTTAAACTGTTCTTATCTCAACCCACGAGTTTTCTCCCTTTTACCCTTCCGATTCTCTCCCCATCCCACTGGTGGAGAGTGAGCGAGCGGCTGCGTGGTGCTTAGTTGCTGGCTGGGGTTAAACCACGACACACGTCATGCATTTTGTCCAGCCAGCTATGGCACACGCAGTTACAGTCCAACGGAAATTGTCATTCTTCCCTATCAACTCATTTGGCTGGGACTTCAAGATCCTCATCTGCAAGTCAGTCTAGGTATAGGACAGCCCCAACAACCTGCCATTTCCCCAGGTTTCTCAAGCTCAAGGGAATTCTTGCTATTCTTCCAGACCTCCAGGTTAGATGCAGCCTGCTGAATTTCTCCTCCTCAGATCAATATGATCCTTGTTCCTGGGACTACTAGCCTCCAGTTGGACAGATCCAGCACAGGTCTGAAAGAATCCTTCACAATTTGCAGGATTTGTCTAACTGTAATTGTCATACCTTATTTCATTTAAGAGAGTACAGCATATAAAACCAAATTGTCTGACATGTTTGCTACTTGACCTTTCCCTTCTGTCAGCATATTCATGAAACTGGTCTTCATGCAAAAAAAGCATATAGGGCTTTTGTTTGTTTTTATTTTCTTAACTAAGTTCATCTCCCTGATATTTTTCTAAGTTAACTCATATTAACAAAACTAATACAGCTCCATCAAAGACATCATCTTCCCTCCATACATATGCTAATCTTGCCTTCACTTTGTACAAAAATATGTCCTAAACTATGATGACAAATTCATATGAATAAAGATGAATAAATTATACAATATATAGAGAGTTACATGTGAAAAGAGAAGAGAAATAAAAATATTATATACTTGTTTTCATAATGCAGCCTTCGACCTTGCATATACTTTATTCCTCTCTCAAACACTGGCATTTCTGCCCCCATTGTGCTCTAATTTCTGGTTTGCCAAATAACCTCTGCAAACAAAATTTGCAGTGAAGGGAATGGGACCCTGCCCCTCCTGTATGAAAGCAGAGGCAGATCTCTGTGTATAATGAGCTTGATGTTCAGTTTTCTTTAGGTCCAATGAAAGGAAGCTGTTGGTCTTTGTTATATGTGGAAACTATAACAGGGCTCCTTTAACTTACAGATCTGATGTCAAGTTTCTATGGGCTTAAATGCAAGAGGGACTAAAGTGTAATGCTATGAGATGGTCCTGAAACAGATGCGATACAGCTGGCAGCAAATGAAGAGTGAAAGCTGGGAGACATGTCCTAAGTATCACAGGTTAGATAACTCTTCCTGCAACAAAACCCTTTGCAGAAAAGGAACTGCTACAAAAGAAAGAATTTCCCAACTTGAGGAACCCTGTGTGCTTTAAAGTCATCATTAATTTCTGTCTCAAAGATTAACCTAAAGCCCCGACAATAAGCTTATTTTACTTTAAAATGAGCAAATATAGTCATCACCAGTATTTCCACCTCAAGGATCCTGGCCGTTTGCCTCAACTTACCCGCTTATGAAGACGTTCTGCTTCCTCCTGATATGCAGCAAGCTGTTGCTTCCATTGTTTTACATTGGCAGTAGACTCCAGCAGGGCTGCTGTGAGCTTAGCATTATTACCCTTGAGCGTGGCCAGTTCTGCCTCCCAATGCTTGCTGATTGTCGAACTGCACAGACAGAATGAGAATGGTCAGAGTCCTCAAATCTCTTCTTTCTCTTTTTTTTTCTTAAATTGTCTTATAATTTTTTTTTTCCAAAATATCCAGGAAAAATAGAATTATGCAAAAATCCTATGACTGAATGGCCAAATGAGAATCCAAGTACTCAGCTCACCAAACTTTAAATTCAGAAAATATTCATCAACAGATTTTTTAATATAGATATATCATTATTGGAAAACAACCTCTACCCTCCCAGTTCAACAGGGTACTTTTTTTTAATAAAATGCTAAGGAAATCCACATCAGTTTCCCAAAAGCAACAATGTGGAATTCTAAAATATGTCTATGATCAGTCACCATTTTAATATACACATATTGAGAGTAAGTGCTTTTTTAATCTACTACTTTATGAAATATATTGTAAAAAAAGATTTGTCACCAACTTGATTAAAGAGAGCTAATGTAGTGCTTTGGAACTACAGCTTAGTTGTCTTAATGCAAATCTTCTATGCCTGAAATATACTTTCTTTATTACATACCATATTTATTTTCTACTTACAAATTCAAGTCTTGAATTTCAACACCATAATACTGTTAATGTGCCTTTCTTCAGTAATATCAGCAAAGAGACCAAAGATTGAGGAGCACAGAGAGGTTCAACAAGGCTAAGTGCCAAGTCCTGCACTTGGGTCACAACAACCCCATGCAACTCTACAGGCTTGGGGAGGAGTGGCTGGAGAGCTGCCTGGCGGAAAAGGACCTAGGGGTGTTGGTCGACAGCCAGCTGAATACAAGCCAGCAGTGTGCTCAGGTGGCCAAGAAGGCCAAATAGCATCCTGGCTTGTATCAGGAATAGTGTGGCCAGCAGGACGAGGGAAGTGATCGTCCCCCTGTACTCGGCACTGGTGAGGCCGCACCTCGAGTACTGTGTTCAGTTTTGGGCCCCTCACAAGAAAGACATTGAGGTGCTGGAGCGTGTCCAAAGAAGGGCAACAAGGCTGGTGAAGGGTCTGGAGCACAAGTCTTATGAGGAGCGGCTGAGGGAACTGGGGTTGTTCAGCCTGGAGTAAAGGAGGCTCGGGGAGACCTTATTGCTCTCTACAACTACCTGAAAGGGGGTCAGTCTCTTCTCCCAAGTAACAAGCAATAGGACTAGAGGAAATGGCCTCAAGTTGCGCCAGGGGAGGTTTAGATTGGATATTAGGAAAAATTTCTTCACTGAAAGGGTAATCAGGCATTGGAACAGGCTGCCCAACCCTGGAAGTACTTAAAAGACATGTAGATGTGGTGCTTAGGGACATGGTTTAGCGGTAGACTTGACAGTGCTAGGTTAACAGTTGGACTTGATGATCTTAAAGGTCTTTGCCAACCTAAACGGTTCTATGATTATTGCTTTATTGCAAAGAGAAAGCTGATGTTGGGGTCTCTTGAAGTAGTCTATGGAGGAACAATCTTTAGATACAGTTTAGTAGCTGGTATAGTGCCATGTTTTGGATTTAGAATGAGAATAATGTTGATAACACACTGATGTTTTAGTTGTTGCTAAGTAGCGCTTACACTAGTCAAGGACTTTTCAGCTTCCCATGCTCTGCCAGGTGCACAAGAAGCTGGGAGGGGGCACAGCCAGGACAGCTGCCCCACACTGGCCAAAGGGCTATTCCATACCATATGATGTCATGCTCAGCATATAAAGCTGGGGGAAGAAGAAGGAAGGGGGGGACATTTGGAGTGATGGCGTTTGTCTTCCCAAGTAACCGTTACGCGTGATGGAGCCCTGCTTTCCTGAGGATGGCTGAACACCTGCCTGCCCATGGGAAGTAGTGAATGAATTCCTTGCTTTGCTTTGCTCGCATGCGCGGCTTTTGCTTTACCTATTAAACTGTCTTTATCTCAATCCATGAGTTTTCTCACTTTGACTCTTCTGATTCTCTCCCCCATCCCACCTGGGTGGGGGTGAGCAAGCGGTTGTGTGGTGCTTAGTTGCTGGCTGGGGTTAAACCACGACAGGCATAACTGTGACACCCCCTGAAAATTCAAGTAGGAGTCAATGATGTTCCACAGTTTTAGTCATTCTGACCAATTAACATCAAGCTCATCTCCATTCTCATTGGGGATTAGTTACAGCTCCAGGAAGTCACTGAGGAATAGCTTTGCTATCTGTCTATCTGTGACCTGAATAGAGTGCCAGAGACTATAAATGCATGATTATCTTTCTCTGCAAAGTAGGTCACTTAAGAAAAATTAATCCAAAAAGCTCCAGTCACCACATTTAGCCAGTTGGAGAAGGCTTGTGAAGGCAGGGAGCGGGGAGCATACATTAATGAGTTGCATTCAGAATGAAGTTATTTTAAGATGCCTTCATGAAACAAAAAAATCAAAAGCAGTCCAAATCAAGAGATGTTTTCTGCTTTTTGAATCAGTATCACTTATTCATTGTTTGCTGAGTTGTATGCAGTGCCAACACTATAAAATACGGTTTAAGCTTTATTTCAGATTTATAGAAATAAAGTATGTGCAGAATTATGCTTTATTTATATTTTATGGTTTTTAATATTGGATTCGTTGCTTAAAATGAACTAATTTAAAAATTGGATTTCTTACTCTACTGTAGTTATGGTTTCAAAGAACTACAGTTACTCAAGAGCATGTAAATTCTTTTCTTCAGGTGTCACTGTCATCTGCACTGTAGATGTATGGTGAGCAGTACTGTCTTGGGATAGCAGAAATGAGGAGGAATTCAGTTGAATAGAGACTGGAGCACTTTCACTACAAAATTTGGCATCTGGTATAGTAACTAAATTCATAAGACTTGACAAATATGGATAAAGCAGAGTCCCTGTAGCTGCTGCACAGATTATAGTGGCATGTGTTGGAAGCAGACCAAGAATCTGGTGGAGTGAGCATTACCAATCAGTGGGAGAGGTATGTCAACCAGCTGGTAACAACCCATTAGCTGTGCAGGCAGCAAGGGGTGATCCTTTCTGACAACCTTGCTGGTGAGCCTTACAGAGCAGCTCTTCATGCTTAAGGAAGCAAAGGGGGATTGTGAATGATGTATTCTGTTACAGTAGTATCTGAGAGCTCTACTGTAGCAGTGTAGCTTCTCCTCTTTGGAAGTGTAAGGCAAGTGTTTGGGTTTATGTAAAACACTCTGGTGAATTTGGGAAGGAATTCTGCACAAGGTCCTTATGAAATCCTCCATACAAAATAAAGCCTGCTTGTACAGGCTCAGAAGATTCAGCCTCTCAAAAGACTCTGAACTTATGTGCATGAGGGACACAGTAATCTACAGTATAAATAATTTAAGTAAAAGACCAGCAAAAGAGAGAAAGCTATGGTAAGAATGACAGCTTTTGTAACAAGGAAACTTAAGAAACAAAACAAAAATACCTCTTTACGGCTACTGCTTATTGTCTTTTTATTTGTAGCTGTGATTAACTGGACACATGCAAAAGGAAGTCTTATTTTATAAATTGGAATTTATTAAAAAAGGGTAAGTCCTCTAAAAGTTATAATCAGGAGACAATTACCAGGAAATTGCTTTGAGTTAAATATTTAGAGTAAGGCCAATGAAAAACTAATTAATATTCAAAGAGATCCTTATCCTTAATCATAGTATTCAAAAGAATTTTTATCAAAGGAAGATAGCTCCCCTGGGGAGAGAAGTAGAAACATTAATGGAGCATGAAAGATCTGTTCTTCCCTTTGGGATAAGGAATATCTACATGATCTCAATGGAGTTACATCAGCATAAAACCAAGGAAAAATAGTTGTGAATCAGCTCTTTAGATTGGAATAATGTGCACAGCTTAAATGACAAATTTGGTCATAGCAAAAAAGATGAAGGAGGCCCTTGAAGCACATTGTATTTAAAGTGAGGTGACTAATAACAAAGCCGCACACATCTACTGGAAAGTGAGAAAGGCAGCTGAATGGCTGAAATCAGCAGGTGAGAGCACGACTTTTCTGATTCTATCATTTTCTACAAACATTGAAGGTTTATCCCACTCCAGGTATATTGTTTTGTTTTGCACACCCCTTTGCTCAACTCGGAGCTACAATATGCTTGAACTCCCAATTCCTATGTCAGTGTAGAAGATAGAAATGCAGAAGCTTTTTCTGCAAATTTGGGAAGAGGGGTGCTTATGGAGCTATTACAGATTTCTCTTTCAAGGTGTTTCATATATGATCTTTTGCTTGCATTTAGTCTTTCAGTTTGACCATGCTCTCAGATTCTGAATTCTGATTCTGTTTCTCATTAAACTTATGCAGTTAACAACAGTTTTATGTGTCTTTTGTACACTGTATCACAATGCAAAAGACTTGTATTTAACCTGAATCATCACAGTAGCACTAAGAAAAACCCTGATTTCTCTGAAGAGGCTCAACTTTTATTTTATTTTTATTCTTTTAAAAAGATCTCATTTTTGTCTTAGTCATTTAATTTTATATAGTAAAGAGACACTAGGTTATCTCTTCATGAAGGCCATATAGCATAAACCAAAATCGATAATGCTGTCTTATAATTTTAGCCCTTTGCAAGAGCAAGCATAGCTAATTAATTTCTAGCTTTTTTTGCACTAAACATTAAAACCTTGTAGACCTAACAGCCCTTGCTCCCTTACTGAAATTGCTTATCAGTATCACTGCAAGTATGTTATTCTCACGCCTGTGAGACCTTGCAGACCTAAAATTTTATCACATACTCTGAAAAAGTAAAAGAAGATTTGCCCTTGTTCCTTTACTGAAATTGCTTATCAGTATCACTGGAAGTAACCTAAGTTATTTAGGAACTTACATCCCATTTTCTAAAATGACTAGGTATTTGGCTGTGAAGAAAGTCAAATTGACTTGGGCTCCTATAGCACTTAATCATTTTATGAAAGCAATTAGATGATGTGGTTATTGGTAAGTCATACCAGAACATGGTGACCCTGACACTAAAATGATCTGAATTACAGCCACTTTCATTCTGGAACTCATTTGTACACTATCAGGAACAGAAAGACATGCTATAGAATGGCCTACAGAAATACTTATATGTGATTAGGCAGTTGCATAAAGATTCTAAATTATGACTATTTGGCCTCTGCCCAGCTAGTGCATTAGGTTATCTTACAATATCAAATAATAACTACTGGTGCAATTCATTTTTGCATTGCAATTGCCAGTTTGCTTATCCCAGTAAATACAATGACATGCATTAATCACACAGGTAACGTAGGAGATGAACCGTCAGTTTACATGCTGACAACAAAATAATTTTATTCCATTAAAGGAACAGAAGCTATGTGAGACCATGGCAAATTTAATTAAATTTCATTTGTCTCTTGTGATAGCCATACAATTACTTAGAGTCAATAGCCTATATATAAAGCCCAAACTAAACCATCTATGGAGCTGTCAGAAGTACTTTGAAAAACAAGCAGCAAGTCGCATGAACTATGTGATCACAGTAAACCATATATTGACTGCATAGGTTTGAACAAAACAACTTGCTAGTGAGTTGCAACATTTATCAGTGGATACTGCCACTCGTGTTTTTTTTTCTCTCTCAGCTTTTTAAAAGAACGGAAGGAATAAATTTGCCTTGTTTAAACTGAATCTGAATCCAAGAAAAGACTAAATTTCTTGCACTATGTTGATCCTAGAGTCAAATTTACTAAAAGGAGATTAAATGGATGGAAAAAAAAAAAGAAATTTGATATATGGGGAGTCTCTGATACTGGTGCTTTTTCTATGAAGTACAGGTTAACACTCAGAGGAAGCAGTCCCTATGTAAGTTTCTCTCTCTCCCCTATTGTAAAAAACCCTAGTTTTTCTTTAAGAAAAAAAGCAAACACATCACCTTCCCTTAATTCAGTGATGGTTGCTAGTTCTTATTTACTCAGTCTAGACTTGTGGCATCTAAGATCACTTAGGTTTGCTTCAGCTTCTTTTCAGAATAATGCATAAGGCAGATGATTTGCAGTTGGACTCAATGATCTTAAAGGTTTTTTCCAACCTAAATGATTCTATGATTTGGCTCATAAGTCAGCTGGAAATTAAAAAAAAAAAAAAAAAGTATAGACCAGTTCTTCCCAATTCAACACTTAATTGAAGCAACAGTTTCAAAGAAGAATATCAAGCTTTGCTCCTTGCTTCTCTCCCCTCCAGTTTACAGAACTCATCACAGACCCAACAGGGATGCCAAGAGTATGAAATTGCACATGAGTTTTGCTAGTTGTGATTTCACAGACAGCAGAACAGATGCTGAGCTCCCATCCTTTCACTAGGCTATGCCTTTGTGCCACAGCACCATTAGATCATGTTTGTTTTCTAACATTGCGAGCTCTATTACACTTTCCTTGATAAAGCACCTAGACTAGGAAAAGGGTAGGGCAAACAGCATGATGTGAAGATGTTTAAAATCCAGCTTTCCTGAGCCTGCCACTGTGCTGAATGTTAAGCCCAGCACAAATGATTACTAAACTGCTAAAGTAGAATTAAACAAGAATACTAAAATCTCTAGAGAGTACAGAAAGAAGGTGCTACACAATTGGTGTTGTCATGTAATTACGTTAGTTATAAATTACAGAGTATTTCCTAAATAAAGTGAACATGTTAAGTCTCAATCATACACAGTGATCAGATCACAATTTCTGTATGCAGGAAACTATTTTAGCTAGCCTCTTAAAATTCAGGCCAATTTAATCTGAACATATTGCCTACATAAAAAAGCATTTGGCTTCAGACAACGAACCCATATCTTATTTCTATACCTATTCTTACCATAATGAAGGAAAAAAAAAACCCTTTATTTTTTTTCCTTTAGCAAACTACAGAGTTGGATAACTTACTACAAGCATGAAGCTCAATTCAGTTTTAGGGTTTTGTTTTGGTTTGGTTTTTTGTCTGAGCCATGTTGTTTAAATAAAATTACTTTCTAATTTCCAATGTGGTCACAGTCTCCCAGAAGAAGTTTCCACTACTCTAATTTTGAAACGGAACCTTTTGCATTTTGTGACAGGAAGACAGAACATCATACTGCAGTGCCACAGAGTAAAATCTGCAAAGGCAACAACCCTACAATTGAAGTTCTTCACAATGAATGGACCACTAGTAATGTTTCTTTATCGTGTACTTGAGAAAACAGAGTCTTAGACATCCCGGACATTTTATTTCAGCACCTTCATCCAGCTCCAGCTTCCTTCATTTGTCAAATAGCTTAAGAGCTGATAAAAAAACCAAACTCTTATATTCTACTTCATTACTGACAAAACTTGATGGCTGTTTGGTGTCACTGTGAAATACTTTAATGAATTGCCAGTTGTCCACATCTCACCAAAGTGCTATTCATCAACTTGAATTCATCTCAGCAGAGCCTCCTGTTATATGATTAAAACACTGAAAAATACAAACTTCTTTCTGCCTGTACTACAAAATGTCAGTGGCATCTACAGTGATATTAAAGGAACTCAAAAGATGTGACACTTTAGGTACAGAAAGCTTCCCTAAAGCATAAAGCTGATGTAAAATTACAGGAGACGTTGATCTCCATTTAACTGTATTCCCCATTTTATTCTTCAAGCTAACTCTTCCCTCAAAAAGAGAATATATTAAGTACTTTATATTTTTGACAGACAACATATTCCACTTCTGTGTTTATGTGTGCCTGCCCCTAACCTTTACCCATGTCTGCAAGAAGTAGGTCAATGCTATTGAACTTTCACTGCAAGGGGTCTGCCTACCACAATGCAACAGAAAATAATCAACGTGACACAATTATTTTCAATAACACAACTTCTGCAGGTAGAGACAGAACACTGTTTGTGCATTCAGGCACATTCTGAAATGGCTTACAATAAAGCAACTTTGGACTTTTACTTGATCAATGAGCTTTTACTCTAGTCTTCTGGGGGCTTATGCTATATGGATAGGAACCATCACCTGGAAAGTAGGCCGAGTGAATGAAACAGCCCACCAGGGAGCCATGGCAGGGTGACAGCAATGCCGGGGAACACGACACTGTGTTGCCTCCATAGAAAACAGGAAGCACAACTCTGGATCATAATATGTTGGCAGGAGGTACAATTTAAGGATTGACCTGGTAAAGAGCTTAGTGGATGAAAACTGGTGGCACTTCATCTGACCCATCTTGGGTGCCTGTCTAGGAAGAAATGCCTCAGGCACTATGGAAGCCCCTCAAGCATACTTTTTTGGCCCCAGTGTCACGTGAATATGTCAGTTCTCCCCCAGAGAACCCAGGCCACAGCATTGTCCAAAGGAATTACTACCTTAACCAAGTTTACTTGTAAAGCTTACCTCTAAATAAGGGAGAAATTGTCAGCAATCTTAATTCATCTGACAAAAATTACACACTCCAAAGAGTATCATATTAGTAAGACAGCGTGGGTCTTTTAGATTAGACTTAAAACCAAGCTTTTTACTTCATGTGAAAATTAAGAGCTCCTGGTCCTTGGTCCTACATCTCTTGCAGGGATGCAAAGTGATCCCTCAAAGCATACACAGCTACATAGTTTATGAAATTCAGTCAGCTCTATTCCAGATAAATTCTGGAAAAAAAAAAAACCAAAACAAAACCCAACTTTGACGAAAGTTATTTTTTATATAAGGGATTCATTTAAATATGAAACAATTCTTAAAAAAAATATTAAGTTAGTACTCATGCTATGTGTTTTTAATATAGAGAGTTTTCTAAACTGCTTTTCTGTGCTTTGTCAAACTTTAGTTTTTAAATATATCTTCTTTCAAGAAGTGGGCAGAGGTAATCCATTTGGCTGAATCCTATCAATAAACATATAGGATCAGCAAGTGGCTTCATCAAGTTCACCATGATTTCTTTGCACCACGCAGACAACTGTGTGTTGGTGATGAATTGGAGAAGTCAACAGACACAGCACAGTTAGTTCCTAAACCAGGCTCCACACATGCCTGGGAGTGAAAAATATTCCAGGGGACAGAAGTGTTCACTCAGCTCTATCCAATCATCCTTTCTGTGGGCTGGAGGAGCCCGTATCAGCTGCTCAAGGTACAGTTGCTAATTCTGAAGCTTTAACTACAGCATGAGAGGGGTAGCAAATGAATAGGAGCTATAGCCACCTCCTAAACTCATGCTCCGTCTCTTCTGCCTTTTAACCCAAGCAGAATTTGGCACAGCAGGACATCTATCTTATACCTTCAACAGGAAGAGAATCCATAACTTAAATATTTCTTACCAGCTATCATTGGCTCTGACTTCCATGGTCTCTAGGAGAAAGTTATCTAATTGATTAAAAATTAGCTAATTTGTAAGTCCATATGGGCTTCGTTAACACAACCTGAGCACTTTGCAAATGGCAAAACACTCCTCCATGGATCTACATAGTACATTTTAGGTGAATCCACAATTAATAATTCACCAAGACTGAAAGTGGAAACACTCCATGACTTAAGATGTTTGGCACCTTCTAACTCAGGTCAGATGTAATGTAGATTCCCCTGCTCCATATCTAATAGTATTCTTATTAATGCCAGCAGGAATAAAATAAATTACTAATTCTCAGTGCTCAAATAACTGCAGAGCCAGACTGATTTCTGCTTCCAGAGTGTCCCTCTTCTCCAAGGAGAGGGGGCAGTTAAGAAGGGAGTAATACAGAAAAGACTAAAAAGAATATATAAATCCATAAAGTAAATCAATCATTTAATCTCCAATGTGAGTTGTTAAAGGATGAAGGTACATTTATTTATATTCTGCTTGGAAGTTTGAGAAAAATTAGTTCTACACTGTTTCAAGAATAGCAACTTTTTAGTCATTAACGTTGTCACCATACTCGTATGCTTATCATTAGGCATTCCAGATGGCAGTGATACCATAACCACACAGCATATAGATACCCAGTTCTAAAATCTTGTATCTATATATACGTGCAGCTTCTCATATGAGAAGTCCATGTCATTATCCACCACTACACCAGAGATAACACAGAAGGCAAGTAACTTGTTGGTATCAATACATTAAGGACTAAATTGGTATCAATCATCAGATGCATTCGATGGAGCTTCAGCTTCACTAAAATGTACTTGGTTACAGACTTTTTTTTTCTTTTTTTTTTCCTCCTCATTTTTTAAAAATGCATCCCTCAAGTACTCCACTGGGATTGGCCGTGCTGCCTAAAACACTTAACATATATCCTTTCTCTTAAAGAGAATAAAGCGGACAGACGAGGAACAGCAACACAGAGAGCAGGTGAGCGGGCAAAACAGACACTATACCTGGTGTGGGGTGCAGGGGTGACTTTGAAACACAAAGAGCCTGCATTTGAAAAGAGCCACTAGCTGAAAGGTTTAGGCTTTTTTTTTTTGTTTTGCTGGAGGTTTTTTTTGTTTTGCTTTTTCTTTCAGGTGACTTAATTCTAGCTCCTGTATTCTCAGTAAAGCAGGAAATAATTCCTGGTATAGAATCATAGAATGGATGGTTTGGGTTGGAAGGGACCTTTAAAGATCATCTAGTCCACCCCCCCTGCCATAGGCAGGGACATCTTTCACTAGATCAGGTTGCTCAAAGCCCCATCCAGCCTGACCTTGAACACTTCCAATGATGGGGCATCCACAACTTCTCTGGGCAACCTGTTCCAGTGCCTCATCACACTCATCATAAAAAAAAAATGGGTGAAGTTGAGTAATTGAACAATTGGAGATGTTTCTTCATTAAAAACACACACTTCAAAAATATTCAAGAAAGTACGGCTTTGGGGTGTAGGTTTATGTGGGCTTTAAAAGAATAAAGCTGTATTTTTAAAGTATATTGTTCTGAGTTGTATATTGCTATGAGTCGTAACAGATTTTAATATATCAAAACTGACAAAAAGCCAAGTTTTCACTTGTTTTCTGAGTGTTTTTTTTTTAAAGCTGTTTTTTAGCTTGTGGACTTTGAACTCAAAATTGTTCAGTAACAATTCAATTTCCTGTACTTCTAAGGAATATGACAGAGGCATTTTACCATGACTACAATCACTATAAGTTACACAAGTTCATCCATGTTCTGTATATTGATTTTACACAATAATGCAAAGTTGACAATAAGTGAACATTGAGATGAGTAAAGTACACAAGAATCGAAATAAGATACTGATGCAGATTGTTCTGCAGCATACTTAAAAGTGATCAGAAGGCCACAAATCTTCAATTCTCTTTAATTTCCTTTCTCTAAAACTGTGTAAACTTTTCAATAATTTCCATGTGGATGGGAATATGTACCCTGAAACCCAAGCCTAGACTATTCTCTGGTTTCATAGAACCAGATTATGACTACAGAGTCCATTTAGAGACAGAAAATAGTAAATGAACAAGTATGGAAAAGTTTGTGTAGCATTTGTCTAACAAAATAAGCATTATATTTTGTGTTGGTAAAGGTAAATGGACAAAGTCTTCACTTGAAATGAAGCAGCTACATACCAGCTACAAGGAGCTTTTAATCTTCCAACATTATACTTTTGACTGGCTGTTGGGGCATAATTTTGAAGAGGTCCATTTTCGGAGAGGCAAAGCATGTGTGTGTGCAGACGGGTGCAAACTGCATGATACTCTTACCTGCAGAAGAGACTGCCATAGGAAAGTCTTGTTACAAATAGTCAAAATTCCAGACTCTGAAGAAAGCCCCCCATCTCCTCATCAAGAATTAATCCCAAACTGAAGGTATGAGCATGAATGGTTCACATTATCTAGGTCGTGAGATACTTTCACACATCAGCTTCCCTAACCAACCAGGATGAGACAGTGAAGTCTGAGCAATCAGATTTTGTGAAAAATATGTTCATATTTGTCCTGCAAAACATCCCCTCTGCCTTTGCTTTTCACAAAAGGCTTCTCTTTTCAAGGGTCATGACTGTTAGAAAATTCACTCAAGACTCAGGGGATGAATAGCTATGTGGGGTTTTTTTCCTGGTAACTTCAGATGTTACTGTCTTTCTGTTTCTGTAGAAGATATTTTTTTAAATGGGTGGCTGAAAAATATCTGTAAGTATGCACTGAGGCTTCCAATCCAAACAAGGCATGACATTTGTACTTTCAAAGTATTAAGTCTTTCCACAGATTATTATAAAATATAAAAAGCAATTCCACAAAGTGGCTATTTCCTCTCAAAATTTTTCACTGTGTTTTTTTCTGGAAAACAGTGCATTGAGTCCTGTAGCATTTCTTTGGTGCCTGTTCTCTTTGATTCTAATGACACTTCTCAGTTTTGAAAAAAAATGTTTCAAAAGACACTGGTGCAAGAGGTTTCCGTTATAGTTGGAAATGCTGACCTAACTTCAGCAAAATTTACCCAGAGAGATCTCTGGTGTATTAAAGACAACACCTTGGACTCCTTCATGGTGTCTGGGGAAAGTTCAGTTTGAAGCTTATCCCTACTTACTGGTTGAAAAGTTTCCTATGATGACTCTCAGCAATGTCAAAGACACTGAAAGATGGAAGTATGAGTGAAGAAAACATGAGGTATCAACTGTCTACATAAGATCTCCTATAACTATCATTTGAATTCTTCTTGAAAAGATGATTGCATGTTTGAGCTTAGAACTAACAAAATGGCAAATATTCTAAATAATATATGTACAAATCATCCCATAAAAGAAACCTCACAGACACTGCTCACAAATTTAAACAAGCATATACACCTGGTATCAAAATGCACAATAGGAAAAGTTCATTATTCAACTAAATTATTAGGAAAATCTAGAATAAAGAGAATAAGTCCTTCACCAATGCCTAAAGATGACAACAAAAAGTCACTGTGTGCTAAGAATAGACTCCTAAAAGGAATAACACATTTCAGAAAACTGTATTATTGAAAATACCTAACAAAATTTATGATTGTGAATTAATGGATGCAACAAAAAAAAAAAACCCAAACAACACACCCCACAGAATCTGATTTAGTGTTAAGTATCACATATCCCAATTTATACAGGCAATGTTTACAGTTGCTGAAGTATTAACACACAATCTTTTAACGTCATCCATGTTTTGGATTGCTTGAACACAATGGATATATTCTTTTAGAAAATGAAAGTTCCTTCCTTAAGCAAGATAGTTCCTTTTTTTTTTTTTTTTCATTTTTATTATGCTTTTTTTTAAATTCTTATTCATATGATTAAAGGAGGAAAAAAATTACATGTTACAAGTTGCATGTTTTTTAATATAAATTGCATAAGGATTATATTCTTCTTCTAACAACGTACTTGACAGATATGTTAGAAGAGTGCTCACTTGTCCCTGAGGATGGTATTTACATAATCTAATTTCAAACACCCAGCTCACATCGTCTGAATCACCTCTTGGAGTTCTCACTAAATAAACAGCAGGAAGTAGGTAATTCACATGCTCCAAACTAGAAGGGAGACGGTGATATTACTCTCTTAAAGTGTTGGGCTATTTTTAGTTTTGGCTCTCATCCATTCCCCCAGCCATTAAAATTAGCTCTATCAGTTGCAGAGTTGCTTCATTTTAAAGATATAAGCAACACATACACCATGACCATTCTTCTAATAGCAGATATGAGTCCTCTCCACCTCTCCTTCCATTACTAGAGATCTTATGAAAATGTTACAGTATGAGCTGTATTATGCTGTGTTTGACACAATACTGGTTTAAAACCATGTAATGGTTTACTACGTATTCCAGAGATTCCAGAATTTTCAGAAATTGTCACAATCAGGAAAATCAGAGACATGAAAAAATTTACACGAACACTAGGTAAGATTTTCCTTTCAAATTAATAGTTTCCTAGCAAGAACTTTCATTTTGAAGGATAGCCTACTTGAGCTAAATCCCAGCGGCTTAGGCAAAAGTGCAGGAGTGCAGGAAGCAGTAGGAATTAGGTCAGGGAGGAAGGGGAGAACAATCCCTCTCCGTGTGCTTCTTCCTGGGACCACCAGGCTCTTGCTGGCGGAGCACAAGAGGCAAAAGAACAGCACAGCTAGGACCTTCACAACATCAAACAAATGTTGGTTGAGGTGAAGTCAAGACTTACTTCTAAGTTGCTATATTAACCAGTTCTTTGCTTACACTGACAGTGGGAACATATCACCTTTGAGTTTCTTCTCCGAGCGTACCTCAAGAAATAATCTTTTCTCAACAGAGTAATTGAATTTACCAGAGTTCCTCCAGTGTGCACAGTCACTGTTCATTATAGTACTGTGCAATGTGAAGACATTTATTGTCTTTTATGTTATAGAGAAACCTTTCTAAAAAGCCTAGCTTTATCAGTCTCCATTCTAGGAGGTTTTCAAAACCCAACTGGATAAAGCTTAGAGCAGCCTGGTCTGATCTCATAGCTGACCTTCTCTGAGCAGGAGCTTGGATTAGAGACTCACAACGTGAAATTATCCTGTCATCAGTCTAAATAGCATTCAAAAACAAGAATTAAAAAAAAAAAAAAAGGAATACACACTCCCAGAACTACTTGGTTCTACAAGCTACACATAACGCTAAAAAGAACATCCAAATACTAGGATTTGAATATAAATTCAAATCACAAAATGCCACAAAAATTATTAACTCAAAACTTTTCTTTAAAGCCAACTTAACAGTTCAGCATGATTCACAAAGTATCTTTACTGTAATATTATTTGTATATTGTATATTATTTGTATATTGTATATTATTAATAAAATATTTAAGCTTGTAGAAGTGAGTAGTTGTAATACACAAAGTGAAAAATCTACTAGATTTCCGCATACAACTTTTAATGAAAACTCAGTGAAGGAACATAAGCTAGCAGCAAGATTTTTGGGTTTTTCTTTGTTATTACAGCACTGGATTTACTTGCAGCACTATTAAATGGTAAGCTATCTAGACAATAAAATACCTAATCATAGAATCATAGAATCGTTAAGGTTGGAAAAGACCCTTAAGATCATCGAGTCCAACCGTTAACCTATTACTGCCAAGTCTTCACTAAACCATGTCCTCAAGCACCACATCTATCCGTTCCTTAAATACCTCCAGGGATGGAGACTCAACCACTTCCCTGGGCAGCCTGTTCCAATGCTTGACCACCCTTTCGGTGAAGAAGTTTTTCCTAATACCCAACTTAAACTTCCACTGGCGCAGCTTAAGGCCGTTTCCTCTCGTCCTATCACTCGTTACTAGGGAGAAGAGACCTACCCCCACCTCGCTACAACCTCCTTTCAGGTTGTTGTACAGAGCAATAAGGTCTCCCCTCAGCCTCCTCTTCTCCAGACTAACCAACCCCAGTTCCCTCAGCCTCTCCTCATACGACTTGTGCTCCAGACCCTTCACCAGCTTTGTTGCCCTTCTCTGGACATGCTCCAGCACCTCGATGTCCTTCTTGTAGTGAGGGGCCCAAAACTGAACACAGCACTCGAGGTGCGGCCTCACCAATGCCGAGTACAGGGGCACTATCACCTCCCTGGTCCTGCTGGCCACACTATTCCTGATACAGGCCAGAATGCCATTGGCCCTCTTGGCCACCTGAGCACACTGCTGGCTCATGTTCAGGCGGCTGTCAACCAACACCCCCAGGTCCTTTTCCGCCAGGCAGCTCTCCAGCCACTCCTCCCCAAGCCTGTAGAGTTGCATGGGGTTGTTGTGACCCAAGTGCAGGACCTGGCACTTAGCCTTGTTGAATCTCATGCAGTTGGCCCTGGCCCAACGATCCAGCCTGTCCAGGTCCCTCTGCAGGGCCTTCCTACCCTCCAGCAGATCGACACTTCCACCCAACTTGGTGTCATCTGCAAACTTACTGAGGGTGCACTCGATCCCCTCATCCAGATCATCAGTGAAGATATTGAACAGGACCGGCCCCAACACTGAGCCCTGGGGAACACCACTCGTGACCGGTCGCCAACTGGATTTGACTCCATTCACCACCACTCTCTGGGCTTGGCTGTCCAGCCAGTTTTTAACCCAGCGCAGAGTGCACCCATCCAAGCCGTGAGCAGCCAGCTTCTCCAGGAGAATGCTGTGGGAGACAGCGTCAAAGGCCTTACTAAAGTCCAAGTAGACAACATCCACAGCCTTCCCCTCATCCACTAAGTGGGTCACCTTGTCATAGAAGGAGACCAGGTTAGTGAAACAGGATCTCCCTTCCATAAACCCATGCTGGCTGAGCCTGATCCCCCGGTTGTCCCGCACATGCTGCATAATGGCACTCAAGATGATCTGCTCCATGACCTTCCCCGGCACCGAGGTCAGGCTGACAGGCCTGTAGTTCCCCGGATCCTCCTTCCGACCCTTCTTGTAGAGGGGCATGACATTTGCTAGCTTCCAGTCATCTGGGACCTCCCCGGTTGACCAGGACTGCTGGTAAATGATGGAGAGTGGCTTGGCCAGCTCCTCTGCTAGCTCCCTCAGTATCCTTGGGTGGATCCCGTCTGGCCCCATGGACTTGTGGGCATCCAGGTGGAGGAGCAGGTCAGTGACTGCCACCTCTTCGACAACTGGGACTTCATTCTGCATCCTATCTCCATCTCCCAGCTCAGGGGCTTGAAAAACCCGAGGATGACTAGCTTGACTATTAAAGACTGAGGCAAAGAAGGCATTAAGTACCTCTGCCTTCTCCTCATCCTTCGTGGCAAGGTTACCTTCTGCATCCAACAAAGGAGGGAGATTCTCCCTGGCCCCCCTTTTGTCACTGATATATTTGTAAAAACTTTTTTTGTTGTCTTTAACAGCGGTGGCCAGTTTAAGTTCTAGCTGGGCCTTCGCCTTTCTGATCTTCTCCCTGCATATCCTCACAACATCCTTGTAATCCCCATGAGTCACCTGCCCCTTCTTCCAAAGGCGGTAAGCTCTCCTTTTTTTCTTGAGTTCTAGCCAAAGCTCTCTGTTCAGCCAGGCCGGTCTTCTCCCCCGCCTGCTCAACTTGTGGCACATGGGGACGGCCTGCTCCTGCGCCTTTGAGACTTCCTCCTTGAATAACATCCAGCCTTCCTGGACTCCTTTGCCCTACAGGACTGCCTCCCAAGGGACTCTGTTAACCAGACTCCTAAACAATCCAAAGTCTGCCCTTCTAAAGTTCAGGGTAGCGGTCTTGCTGACCCCCTTCCTTACTTCTCCAAGAATTGAAAACTCTATGATGTCGTGGTCGCTGAGCCCAAGACAACCTCCGACCACCACATCGCCCACCAGGCCTTCTCTGTTCATAAACAGCAGGTCCAGCGGGGCACCTCCCCTGGTTGGCTCACTTACCAGCTGTGTCAGGAAGTTATCATCTCCCACACACTCCAGGAACCTCCTAGACTGCTTTCTCTCTGCTGTGTTTCCAGCAGATATCTGGTACATTGAAGTCTCCCACGAGAACAAGGGCTAGCGATTGTGAGACTTCAGCCAACCGCTTGTAGAATACTTCGTCTGTTTCCTCGTCCTGGTTGGGTGGTCTGTAACAGACTCCCACCAGGATGTCTGCCTTGTTGGCCTTCCCCCTGATCTTAACCCATAAGCACTCAACCTTATCATTACTATTGTTGAGCTCTAGACAGTCAAAACACTCCCTAACATACAGGGCTACTCCTACACCTCTCCTTCCTAGCCTGTCCCTTCTAAAGAGCTTGTAGCCATCCTAATATATAGGTATTTGAAATAAGTCCATTTTCACTAAGGCAATGAGTGAAAATTTCATATTAAAAACTTGTTTGAATATAAAAATAGGAATTTTAATGAACAAGCAACAAACATCTATATTGTCTAATCAAAACATTATGTAATAGAAATTCCAAGTTTCATTAAATTTAGATGGAGCATCTTTATGTATTACATGAAAAAATTAGGTAAAAGGTACAAGTCACGGTTGACAGAAAGTTGAAGACTTTCAAGATTTGTCCCAGAAGAATCCTCTTATTTTAAGTTTTGTTTCTGAAAGTGTTTTATCCCACAGCTTCATGAGGTGCCAAAAATGGAATAAAACTTGTTATAACAAATGTATTTTCTTCAAAGGCAAAAGAGCAAGCTCACCAAACAGTTACCAAAAAGCCCCAAGCAGCAGTTGCAGAGTTCGTCAGACACAGTATTCAGCTTTAATATTTGAATTATATTCTAAGGCTAAATAAGCTCAGCATAGTATTTCTTTGGGCTCATTCAGGCAATCAGGAATTGTATACTATGCACCAGCAGGATTAAAACTTACATTTAAAAGCCAGGTGCAGTCACATTGGAAATGGTTACAAATTTTTTAGCAACATTTTTCTCTCCAAACACCTTTTTATGGTCAACTTTTTTTCGATGGGGGGGGGTGTCACAATTTAAAGAATGTGGAAAATACTTTAAAAAAAAGGAAGATGTCTGAGGAAACTAAGACTTAGTTAAGAAAATACACACTTTTTTTTAGTCTTAATTATTTTAAATATTAGATTTTATTAACTAGCTTTTGTTAGAAAAAAGCCTTCCTGGACTAGCCATCGTTCAGAAAAATCAGACTCGATCAGTCTCTCAGCCAAGACTTTTAAAAATTCTAATGCCAGGCTTAGGTTACATTTTACTTTCATTTGTTTTGGCAATGTTTACTAATGAGAGCAGTGCTCAGTCTATATTATAAGATGTGGGAGTTCCCAAGTAATATTACTTCATAATTCAACATTAACCATCATGGTTTAAAAAAGGCAAGAGGTTTAATTGCAAGAGTTTATCTTTCCGTGCAAGGTTCATAACCATTTAATATCCTTATCTCTCAAGCAGTTGACTAGAGTCACACTGCTTGTGAACAGCGTTAGGACTTTCCAGATAAGGATAAATTGAACCAACTAGAATTTTGCTCTGTTATGCTCATGGGATATGAATAGGATTGTAGACATATACTGGAGAATGTTCATTTCAATACTTACAATTATTTACTGAAATAATAAAAAATTAAAGATCTAATAACAAAACTCTGGTGACTTAAGTAATGCTTTTTTTCAGCTTTTGAGTATAAATGGTCAGAAAATAACTATAAATACCAAAGTAGTCTACACTTACGCTGCTGAAATAACACAGCCCCCAACTACCTACACTAAGACATACAAAGCACAGAGAAGGATGCTTGCAGAAGAGGACATATCTGGCCAGAGAGGATGTGTTATAACAAAATGAAATTGAACATTTTTCTGTGTGTGCAGATTAAAAATGACAAGTAGTAAGATGTAGACTAAAGCATGACCTCCACACCTCTCATTTTGACCTTGTTAACTCCTGTCAGACTCTTCCAGTTCATACAGACATGAAAACCTCTTCCCTAGATCACTGTCTTGACAACAACCCCCTTCAAACCTTTACTCCTGTCCTCTGCTGCAGAGGTGCCCGCACTCAGCTAAGCTTGCCGACCCTCTTGGCAGCAACGCAGCTCCCACCTCACCAGCCATCCTCACTGTGCAGTACTGTGGCACCTCGTCCTGTCCACGAAGCTCCAACCTTTGCCTCATGGCTGCCTGGGCTGGGCTCCTGCCAGGTAGCCCCACACACGCCTTTCCCTGTACTCCAGCCTACACTGAGGACCACTCCTTTTGGACCTTCACAGGGTAAGTATATGCTGTCACACCAGAGCAGAATATAGCTTTCCTAATCATAGAAGAAATGAACTTGTTACGCTAGTGTTATTTCAGTGAAGCATGGCCAGCCTCAGCAACTCTCATGTCCCCTATAGCTGAACTCATTGGAGGGAAGACCACACCATCTTTTCTTTTGAAAAGTGCCTAGCGATTGATCAACAGTTCCAGGAGTAAAGGCAAATACGTAAAAAGCATTGCCATGCACAAGACAACACTCGCATGCCCTTCCAGCATTATCCTTCTCACCCAGAAGCACTGGCTAAACTTTAACTTTGCTGAAATGCAGGGTGTGGAAGAGGCTCAGCGATCGGCAGGAGTTACCAGAGCACACAGGGAAAGGGCTCAGTGCGGCAACTCCTCTCCATCACACATGGAGTGTCACCAATACACAGCAGCATCAAAAGGGCAGGGAATGAGGAGGAGCACAATCCCTTTCTGTACCCCTGACACATGAAAAGCCCAGGGAGTCTCCAATGGTCAGGGTGTAAGGTTTTGTTTAATTTTTTTTTTTTTTTTTTTTTTTAAATTGGGGCAAACAAACTGCCTGCAGAGAGCACCCTTCCAGCCAGCACAAGCAACTAAGTATGTCTACCTAGTTGCCAATTCAATATTATGAAATGCCTCTACAAAAACATGCCCATTTAACCAGCACTAACACAATCCTGGAAGCTTCACTTACTTTCCATCTCTTTCATGCATGTGTTACATAGTGCTATTTTAGAGAGCCTTCATTACAGCTAACAATTAAATCTAATCAAAGCAGCTGACTTCCAAATTAAGTTCTGTCATCAACTTGAAAAACATAATGGTGCCTGGGAAATAACTGGAATATACATTTTTTAAAATGGTAGTTTCCCTCTGATTGAGACAGTGTTCCTTGACACACACACACACACAAAAGGATTTTTTTTTTTTTTTATATGAAAAATTGTCAGAAAGCACCTGAAAGCATTTTCTGTCTGGGTTAAATAATAATATATAAGTGTTCTCACTTGAGCTTTTCAGTATCAAAAAAGTAACCTATATGAATCTTCATTTATTTATAATATTTATAATAAAAACCTTATCTAGTCCAAAATTTCAAAGGGTTTGAAAAAATTTGCAGTTTCTTTGGTAATAGCTCACTAACAAACTTGAAGCTTCCATTAGCAAGACAAATGATTCTCATGAGAATCATCATGAGAAGTGACCCTCAAAATGCAGTTATTGTTGGAAGACCAATTCTAGCTAGTAGTATTTAACAGGACAATAAACTAAAACCAGGCACTCACACTGCATACATGAAGCAGATATAGAAAAATGCAAAGCATGTAAAAATTTTGTAACCTCTATTTTACACCATCAAAAATTACAACCGGGTAGTTTCAAAAAATATCTTCAGTCATGGTCAATGCAGAGCAAAGCATAGTTACTATATTGGCATACCAGAAAACATATTTACATATGCAAAGCAAGAGGGAAGATCTTGCAGCTGTCATTTTTTAAAAAAAAACAAACAAACACCACTACTCCTGTGTGGACTTTATCACAACCCCTTTTCACAAAAATATTGATAGTGAATTCCAACACACAAACAGTAAGTTTAAATGAACTTGTTACAGAACACTGATGTGCAACATTTGTAACACTCCTTCAACATGCACAGAGCTCTCTTACAAAGCACCATTTCTTGTAAAACATGTAATAGATTGTCGTGGTTACATGTGCTGAAACCAGGACATAGATGCACTGGTGACAACTGAAGTATAAACATAAACACAATCACTGCTAAAAAAGTATAATTTTTTTCTCATTTGAAAATGTAAATTATTTCTTCCATATATGTTTAATAGCATTATTCTCTTACAAAAAATGAGAAGTCTTGAACAATTCCAATTCCATCTCTGCTCATTCTGAATTATTTGCATGACATATCTGACATCCTAGTGTTCCTCAACCTTTGATCAAGAGCTCTTAAACTTTATTTAAACTGATTCAGACCATGTTTAAAAAAATAAATCTAGTATTTCTAGCTTTGCTCTAAGTTTATTAAATATTTAAGTTACTCTCCATGGTCTCAGTACATAATGTGTTTGAGTGTCCCATTTACAATCATTTCTAATAGGCAAGATATACCCATCTTAACTCATCATTTGTATCATTAAATTAAAAGTCCTAGTTTTCCTAAAGAACAGAGTACAGTATTCCTAGTGCAATGAATTATAATTCAGTCTGAAGCAGAACTACACTTCTCTCATGTTTCAAAAAAAAGTTGAAAAATGTTTTCAACTGTCAGAGAACTGTTCAATTAAAGGCTGCTTTAAATTTTATAATCTAAAAGTGTTGTAAGAAAGAGTCCCTTTTCTTCTAACAACTCATCAGTGAAAGGCTGACATCCAATCCTATCAGTCATTTAAAGAAAATGTGTGCAAAAATAATTTAATTGGAATATTCTAAGCAGTTAACATTACTAAGATCTCAAACACTGAAATAATGCTTCCTGTTAAAGGGACACCTGCGCTAGCCAGTGTTCAAGGGCTCACATTCAGCTAATTAAACTATAAAATAACGCCCCCCCAAAATCTTATTCAAAGAGATTTCCTCATGTTTTTTGTGAAAACAAAGATTATACTGCAAATCTGAAAGCCAGTCTTTTTTTTTTTTTTTTTTTTAGTCACATAATTTAATTCTTAACTTTGCTAGGTGGAAGCCACAACATGGGAGAAGGTCCCTTTAACGAGGAAGGAGATAGTTATCACTTAATCAGGATGTGTGAATGGAATCTGTACCTATGGGTAAATGGCAATGCATTCTGGGTTGGTTCAGCCCTTGGTTCCGAGTTCTGCGTCACTTCCGGCATCACTCTCTCGTCATCTGTCCCATTAATACTTTCTGGCGTTAAAGGAGACTGAATATCCCCTCCAGCTGATTCCTTAAGTAAAACAAACAAATGACACATTAGAATTACCAAGTGACCTGCTCAGGAAGGCTATGTGTATATAAGCACTAACATTAATTCTTAAATGAGATATGAACTTTAGGCAGTATTAATGTGAGGCTCACAGATTTCCAGCATCCCTCATGGTCATATTTCATCATGTGAATTTAATTTAGAAGTGTATTACCATAGGATTTGCATTATCTTGCACAAAACACAACTGACCTATGATTTATTTGCAAGTATCCAGCCTCCTGCTTATTACAGACCTCTCTCTCTCACCTGATATTATATTCAGCCCTCAGCCAGCTACACAATGGGCAACTATTGACACCCAGGATTCTTATCTCTTACTTTATATTCTAAAATGGTGAAACAAACAATTCTGATATTTGTTTCAAAATCTAGCTTTTGTTTTGTGTATTAACCAAAGTGAACAGTGGAAGGGACATTGATGGTGCATTCACAGTTTCACCTATGAGCCATCTGTAAAGAAAACTTGTTCGGCACAGTCCTTGCAAAATTTTTGTAGACACGTTAGCCTGACCTAGCTCTTGCTGGCCATGGTATTATCTGGGAAGGAGAATACTCCAGTTATACCCAGGCAGCTACTGCTATGCAACTGGACACCTGAAACTGTGACACTTATTGGCTGTCTTCCTAGCAGAAGGCACTGGTGCAGTTTTAATCAGCCTTCATCATGCCAAGATGTACATTTATGTTTTGGCCAACAAACACTATTTTCCAATTTCTAGTCACTGAAAAGTACTTCCTTTTTAAAAAACAAAGTGCACTGTGTAGCCCACATCCTAAGTTCGAAGATTATAGGCTTTTCAGTCCCTGTATGTGGTGTAATTTTAATATTTTATTTCCTATTATATACTTTTTCAAGTAATGATTTTTGCAGGAGATAAGCAAGTCATATAAGCTAAGTAGCTCATCTCAATTTTAAAATGTCTTAGTAATCAAGTGGTAACATTTAACTCTAAGATAGAAGAGTTTCATGAATAGAGTTCAATGGATGTCATAGAGGGGTGTCTGTACAGCAGAGGACTGGTTGAATTACAGTATTTCCAAAAGCTAAGCACCTCCTATAGCCACACCACCTTTTACCATCTGCATGGGGAAGAGATAAAACTGCTATCTAATGTTATTAAACTGAAGCACAAGCACAGTCTCTGCAAGGCCAGCAGCTCCTCTTCCCAGCTCTTTGACACTGCATAGAAAGATGAAGAACAACAATCTCAGAAGAAATTGCTAAGTATCTGAAGATGGTCATGATCTTACAAGATCAGGGTCTAATTTTGAGCCTCCACTTGTAGCCTTCTACTAGTTTACAAGGATAAGGCTTTTTGAAAGCCAATACTGAATCTGATCCTATATCTATAAGAAATGTTGCCCTTGACTTTGAGACTTGACCAGATGGAAAAACTCAGATCTTTTAAAGAAAATAAGATCTGGCTGTCATCATCACCTTCCACAAAGCACTGGTGTCACTTAACCAAAAATATTGTCGTTCAACATTTTCATTACACTTTAAATTATATTAAGTATTTGCAGCACAACAATTGTCAAAATTTTGCTTTTATTCTACTGTATTTCTCACATAGTGAGAGACATATCTCACCCTACAACTTGAATTAGTGGGTGATACGGAGTTATATTAAAACATTTTAATAATTACTTCAAGTTCTATTATATTTAGCATACATCAAGTTATACAATGCACATGCACAAGTGTCTCCATTCTGCATCCTCTTATTAAAATCCTACTGATTAAAAAGCAGAAAATAATTAGCTTACACTGATTTATTACAGAAATATAAACTGTTATTTATAATATAAATGTAAATTATTTATTTTATGAATGTAAATTGTTACCTACTTTCAGGAAGAATCCTCTTAATTTAAAACTCAAAACTATTATCTTAAGTGTTAATACTATAGAAGTCAAAATTAAATCTTGATTTTTACAGAACAATTTTACTGAACTGAAACTGAACTGAAATTAAGTGTCAAAGGAGAGCAGAGTTAGCAAGATAATCAGGCATGTGAATTATTTTATACAAATTATGTGGTTTTGTCTATTATTATCCTCTGATTTGATAAACAGTTTCCACTGCCATTAAATGAAAGGCATTATAGACCCAAGAGTTTCTCTTTTATGTCCTTCTCTTCCCAAACTACACTAGATGTTCTAAAAAGCATATACCACATCCCACAAAATCTGGGTTGCTTGTATCTTTAAGCTAAAATTCCTGCAACACTATTATTAGATACATAAAGCCAGAGCTATATTAAAATATTTTAAGTATGAATGCATAAAAATTATTTCAGCAGAAGAAAAACAAATGTGCAAGTTCCATCTAGGCTTATTTTTCAGTAAAGTACTTTCATAGACGTCTAATTTGAATGAAATTCGAGACAGCCAGCATGGCTTCACCAAGGGCAAGTCCTGCCTGACCAAACTAGTGGCCTTCTATAATGGAGTGACTGCATCAGTAGACAAGGGAAGAGCTATGGATGTCATCTATCTGGACTTCTGTAAGGCCTTTGACATGGTCCCCCACAACATCCTTCTCTCTAAATTGGAAGGATAGGGATTTGATGGGCAGACTGTTCGGTGGATAGCTAATTGGCTGGAGGGTCGCATCCAGAGGGTAGTGGTCAATGGCTCGATGTCCAGATGGAGAACAGTGACGAGTGGTGTCCCTCAGGGGTCCGTACTGGGACCAGTGCTGTTCAATATCTTCATCAATGACATAGACAGCAGGATCGAGTGCACCCTCAGCAAGTTTGCAGATGACACCAAGCTGAGCGGTGCGGTTGACACGCCTGAGGGATGGGATGCCATCCAGAGGGACCTGGACAAGCTCGAGAAGTGGGCCTGTGTGTACCTCATGAGGTTCAACAAGGCCAAGTGCAAGGTCCTGCACCTGGGTCAGGGCAATCCCTAGTATCAATACAGGCTGGGGGATGAAGGGATTGAGAGTAGCCCTGAGGAGAAGGACTTGGGGGTACTGGTGGATGAAAAGCTGGACATGAGCAGACAATGTGCTCTCGCAGCCCAGAAAGCCAACTGTATTCTGGGCTGCATCAAAAGAAGCGTGGCCAGCAGGTCGAGGGAGGTGGTTCTGCCCCTCTACTCTGCTCTGGTGAGACCCCACCTGCAGTACTGCGTCCAGCTCTGGAGTCCTCAGTACAGGAAGGACATGGACCTGTTGGAGCGGGTCCAGAGGAGGGTCACAAAAATGATCAGAGGGATGGAACACCTCTGCTGTGAGGAAAGGCTGAAAGAGCTGGGGTTGTTCAGCCTGGAGAAGAGAAGGCTGCAGGGAGACCTTATTGCAGCCTTTCAATACTTAAAGGGGGCCTACAAGAAAGATAGGGATAGTCTTTTTAGCAAGGCCTGTTGTGATAGGACAAGGGGTAATGGTTTTAAACTAAAGGAGGGTAGATTCAGACTAGATATAAGGAAGAAATTTTTCATGAGGAGGGTGGTGAAACACTGGAACAGGTTGCCCAGAGAGGTTGTAGATGCCCCATCCCTGGAAACATTAAAGGTCAGGCTGGATGGGGCTCTGAGCAACCTGATCTAGTTGAAGATGTCCCTGCCCATGGCAGAGGGGTTGGACTAGATGACCTTTAAAGGTCCCTTCCATCCCAAAGCATGTTATGATTCTATAAATTCAAGTGACAAAAATTAATGCAGACAAACATCACAGTCTATGTAATACCTAAATGTTTACTCCCTGCAAATTCATGAGGGGCTGATCTGTATGTACAAGAGAAGCTTCAGATTCTAGTATGTATTTCTTAGAATCATAGAATCATTAAGGTTGGAAAAGTCCTCTGAGATCATCAAGTCCAACCGTTAACCTAACTGCCTGGTCCACCTCTAAACCCTGTCCCTAAGCACCACATCCACGTGTTTTTTGAATACTTCCAGGGACTGTGATTGCACCACTTCCCTGGGCAGTCTGTTCCAATGCCTAACCACTCTCTCCATGAAGTAATTTTTCCTAATATCTAATCTAAATCTCCCCTGGCACAACTTGAGGCCATTTCCTCTCGTCCTGTTGCTTGCTACTTGGGAGAAGAGACCGACCCCCACCTCGCTACAATCTCCTTTCAGGTAGTTGTAGAGAGCGATAAGGTCTCCCCTCAGCCTCCTCTTCTCCAGACTAAACAACCGCACCTCCCTCAGCCGCTCCTCATAAGACTTGTGCTCCAGACCCTTCACCAGCTTCGTTGCCCTTCTTTGGACACGCTCCAGCACCTCTTCCACCAATACAGGTTAATCAGTGCTCTCACAAACTCACAACTATCCCTGCCTGGTAAATAATTACAAAGCTGGCTATGAATAAAGCACCAAATACAACAGGAAGAAAAAAAAAAAAAAAAAAAAACCAAACAAAAAAACCAAACACACAGAACAAAACTAAGTTTACAAATAATATATTCACATTTTATATTATTTAGAGAGAATAAAAGAATTCTAGAAACATTTTTGTGAGAAATTCATAAGTAATGAAGTTTTTATTCCGTATCATTACAGCTTCACACATCCACTTCAAATTTTAGAGTTGGTCAGCTGAAAAAGATTTTCACCCCTCCCTCCCAGCTGGAAGAGCAGGTTAACCAAGATCCAACTGTGTAGACCCTATATGGAAAAAAAACAGTGCTTAAATTGAAAGTCTTCCTGTAAACCAATGACATATTTTAAGCCCTGATATTTCCCACGCATGACAGCTACAAATAGATATTTCATACATTTGAGAAGAAAGGATTAACAACTCTCCTGTGGTATAAAAACATTATTATATCATATATAGATTTTTGGAGGATATTGAACTTTAAGTCACTCACCAGTCCTGGACTTACACATGGACTGAGGATTAATATTTTTAGAGTCAAGGTAAATGGTGATTTTATGTATTACCTGATATTCTGGGAAATTAAAGCAAAAGCTGCTGGTAAACAGGGTGAGAACAGGTAGTATTAAAGAAACAGTAAGAATGCAAAGTTTAAATTTAGCAGCAGGATAGCTTAGGGAAAAAGGAACTCCTGCTATTAAGTAATTGCAAATTGGGCTATGTATTGTTTTCTTTCTACTGTTTCACAAAAAAAACCAAAAAGAAACAAAACAAAAAAACCCAGTAGCCAAAGAATACACGTCATCAGATGAAACGGCATATCCAAAAAAATACTCGGCATGGAACTACTACTTCCTGGCCATTGAGGCACTTTTCTGGTGGAAATATCTAGCTAAATAGTACCAACACTTTGCTAAAGCTTGTAACACCTTAGAGAAACAGCCTAACTTCAGTGGACTTATACAAGATTGTTCTTAAGTTTTAACATGGCTAACTCTGGGAAGTACTCGAACTATGAATACATATTCTATTTATGAGATATTTCTGTTGTTATCTCTTGTTTTCTATTTCTCCTTAGTTTCACAAGTTTTTGCAGGACATTCAGAATTGAAACACATACCAGTAATATTTGCAGGGTTACATCAAACAATGCTGAACAGCAAATATCTCGTGCAGGGTTTTGTTACACTAGTTGTGGAGATATTTTAATAAAGATTCAACCTGTAGGGACATATTGAGTGCAGAAAGAAGCGCATGTAATTTTTCTCTTTTTATCTTCTAGAATTGTGTAGCAGAGAGGGTGGGCAATGTACCATATCTGGTAATTTAATTAACTGGTAAATAATAAGGGCATTTTTTTAAAGCAGTACCAAGAGAAATGTAACACATCTTATGTAAGTTTTACATGTATATTTTCCAGTTTTGTTATGCAGTATCTTCCTACCTATTATTAATTTAATGCAGAATGATATCTGCAAGTCCAAGACAGCAGAGGGATTGACACTTGTAGCTAACTGAGCTACTGTTATAGAGCTCACTACTCACACGCTACCTCCCAATGCCTTTCCTGTCAAAGCTTCCTAAAAAAGCCAGGTTCCTACAAAGTCTTGACTGGCCACTGAAAATCTCTCTCCTTCCTCTTACTCTCCCTCTCTGCAAAGGATCGCTATGCAAAAGGGAAAGAAGAGCTGTAAAATGATTGAGAAAGGCAACACTGGAATTACATGCCTTGCAGTCACTTTTTGGCAGATGATCAAAATGACAGAAAGTGTTCCTTCAAATGTCTCTAGGGTTCCACCCTCCCTCCCCACTACCAAGCACCCGTCTTCCCCCTAGTCATAAATCTCTTCAAATAAGCCCCAGCACTATGGAAGCACTGCAGTCTGCCATGAAGTCATTGCTTCTCATCTGCTCCAAACTCCCTTCTTTCTGGGGAACTAATGAGAAGCATTAAGTATGTGAAGACTGACACTTGCACTAACTGTATCTTTTGGAATAATATGCTAACTTATTAACACAGCTAAAAGCCAAGAGATGAAAAGTAAGGCCTGAATATGAAATTATTCCTAAGTGTGCAGTAAATAAATCGCAGCTCTCAACGTGCATTATAGAATCGCTCAAGGTAACATTTCTATAACTTCCTACAGTATAAAATGTTAGGCTCCAAGTATAAAGGGAAATCTGTACTGGAAAATGAATAATATTAATAGCTTATATAGATTAAGAGAAAGCTTTAACCCTGGGCAACTGCTAGACAAAAGCATCTTGTCTCTGAATGAGTAGTTCAAATTTATGTCCAAACTAAATAAGTCACTCCATTCAACAGTGTCAGATTTAACTTCTGAGTGCAGACTATTAATCATCATGTCAAAAGAGAAGCAGAGTAATTGTTTTGCCTATAATATTGAGTAACTAGAGGCCTAGCTGAAGCACTTCACTGTTTCTAAAGTCCAAGTATATACTAGGTTATAATACTGAAATACCTACTTCCATTATCTATGTATTTATTAATGGAAATTATCAGAAGTTTAGAGACTGTCAAGAAAACTAATTAAAAAAAGACTGCCTTATTTTTCTCCTGTTACAGTACAGCAAGCAGTTTCCCTTTAATAGCAAAAGCCAACCTAGCACTTGGACAAAATGCCTACTAGGAAAACAACGTGAGGTTGGTTCATTGTGTATTCTTGTGGTTTCCACTGACTTCTCTTGGAAGGACTCCAGATGCAGCTTTCTGGTGGCAATAAACCTATTCGTATAGGATGTTGCAAACTGCCTGCCATCCTTGTTCCATCAAAGATCAGGAGCATATTGCAGTGCAAAGCACTCAAGAGATGCACTGATTCAATGAATGAAGATGCATTCCCCCCCCCCCCCCCCCCCCAAAAACACTCAGCCGCATTAATCCTACTCAGCTCAGGAACCCCTGCTGTAGTTTTAAAGCTGCTTCATCCTCCAAAAAGCAAATAGCTACATGCACAGCCAGAAACAGTGGAGGGGCATAAAAACCTCATGCAATTTCTCTTTTCAAAGCAAATTCAAAGTATCCATTTTCAAGTAAATTAATTTTAGGCATGACTAATGTAAATATGACTATATTCATTTATCCTCCTGTTAGGCCTATATTATCCGAGTTCATGTTTTGAGATGTCTTTTATAAACTCTTCTTTTACAACATGGCTAACTGCAATAAAACTCCAGAACCCACATGTGAATCTGTCATCTTCCTTCAACACATTTCACAAGTGAATACTACAACAGGAGGAAATAAGTAAAAATAGTTTGCTGGTTTAGCTTCAATTTGTGTTGTAATGATTCTTATATCAAGTCCTTTACAGTGCATCGCCTGAAGTTTCATAGATACAATAAGAAAAAAAAAAAAAAAAAAAAAAAACACAAAAGGTCTTTACTATAGATTTACTTACATAACTACTCACCATCTTTATTCATAACATATTTTCTGAGGAAAGCTCAAAGAAAGGGATGGGAATACACAAAAGGCCAATTTTATATTAAAGCAAGCCCCTTTGACACTTCTGCAATACATATTAAATGCATTCTTAGACTTCTTGACACTTCTAGCTGACTGCTAAAAGGATTCAGGGAAACTGTGAAGTACCCTGCTCATTTTTAATACAACATGTGTATATAAGATACATTAAGTAGCACAGATTATGAAGTACTAGGCTTGAATCAGGCAATAAGACTCACTTGAGAGGGTGTACTTGTTAGCTCCATCTTTTCTTGGGATTTTTCCTTTGCTAGTCGTGCAGCTTCTTTGAATTCCTGAAATTTTTCCGCAAACTGAAGGTACATATGTTTAAAAAATAACAGGAAAAAAAGAAAGAACAGACGTGAAGTAGTTATATTACATGCAGAACAGAATGCTTTACTTAACATTTTACAAAGTCAAATTGTCAGTAGAATTTTTTAATTTTTCTCTTTATTAGATACTCATTTAAGAGAGTTACACAGTGACATACCTTTCAGACATAATGTACTCTGTTTATATGACAGGAAAATTATGATGCAACAAAGTTTAATTTGTTGCTGATAGTGTTAAAAAACCCACCTCATATATGGCTAATAACAGTGATAAGCTGCCTTGCACAGCTGCTTTCAGATTCAGGTTTTACTGTCTTCCTGACAACATTTTTTGTAATAACAAGCTAACCATTATTCATTCACTCACATATACTGAACACTAAATTCAAGAATTCCACATTGAACTGCCATATGAAGCTTGATTTCTCTGCTACACGAAGCTCTTCCAGAAAATAGCTAAAGCAGCAATTTAGAAATACATGCACCCTTAAACTTGATAGATTAAATCAATTTATTAAGAATAGGGCCTAGATTCTCTGGCTAGAGAAAAATTTGGCTTCACAGATCTCAGCTTGACACTACACTAATTGCTATAGTAGCCAAGCATTTGTTTTTACTTGCTACTGCTTTTATACAGAACATGATCTTATTATGATCAGCTTAAGACCGAAATAATTCTGCAAAAACATTGGAAACTTCACCAACAGCTTCAAAATCTCTCCAGCAGCAGCATACAAAGAAATTGTTTTGCACTGCATGTATTTAGAAGGGATGAAGGCTACCTTTGTGTGACACAATCTCCTTAACTATTTTCAATCAGAACTTCACTTGCTATCCAAGATCTAAAAAACCTTATTGTCTTTAGCCTACCAGGAAAAGTAGTTTATTAGTATATTTGAGGAAGTATCATTTCTCTCCACTGGTATCCTATATTTCAGCTGTCAGGTCATTTAAAAGCATACGTTTCCTGAATATAGAAGGATAAAAAAAGTATACCATCCTGAAACTCTAATTCAGCATCAAAAAAGGTCTCAGAACAGATAATAAAATTGGCAACAGATCACCAGAACTGGATGATACTCATTTAAGAGTTGTAGATAGACCTCAAAATCTGATGGATAACCTATTATTTAAATCAGCTTTAGGACCAGAGGATTGGTAAGTAAGAAAACATGATGCTGAGGTTTAGAATGGCTGAAGACATACAAGGCAGTAAATATGATCTTATGTATCACAGTGGTAGAAACTGTGAAAAAAAATATACATAATGAATAGACAGATAAATAGATAACATTCTAAGAAAAAGCCAACAAGGTTAACATAGAGGAAATTTTCACAAATTTACTAGAATTCCTTGAGGCGGTCAGGTGATAGATAGTAGCAATCTCCTGATAAAATTCCTAAATAACAAAGATGAGATCTCATGGTATGAAAGGAAGGGTTCTCTGGAGGATTAATAATTTAAGGAAAAGATGGAAAAATTGTGGAGGGAGACTATGGGAGGATCTCACAAGTACCTGTGATGGTCCTTTTGGCATTTAGCATACTCTTAAGTTATTTGGAATAAATCAGGCCAACTAATTCAAAGGGATAAAACAGACAGCAATCCTGACAAGGAATATTTCTTCCCATACAGCGGGATACTATCAAAAGCACAGATTTATATTCTGGTTGAGAAATTAGACTCAGTTTTCTCTGAATATCATGGGACATTCTGTTCCTCCTACTACAGCAGCAAGAGGGACTGTGCTAGGAAATCCTGATCCTGTGAAAGAAATATTCTTCAACATAGGAATCATCTTTTAGGTATCACTGACTTCTGCCTGACTCTTGATGGAACAATCTTGAGGTGAATTTGTGGTCTGACATATTGAGAAAAGGTCTAATGAAGATAAACAAATGTTTAATTAATTTTCTTCTATACTATTTGCGTGTGAAGTTGATTAGAGTGCCTTTATTTTTATACCGGATAGTCTCGCTCCACTAATTCTCACAGTCACAATAATCATCCAGAAAGAGGTTACCGCTGTTTCACTCTACCCTAGTAATCAGTTTAGGAGGACAAAGGCACACGAACCAAAAAGGAATAGTCCAAAAGTCAAATACTTGATATATGCTTTGGAAATCATCTGCTTGTTTAGAGTGACATAGCTAAGCAGACAATGATCTGAGAATAACCAGTTTATTAGAAGACATGACTTTTATTATCTCTGCTCTGATTATTTGCTTCATTAACCTGTTGATATCAGTCACAGACTAGACTAAGTTTTTTGTGGTTGCAGGCTGTCCATTGCTCCCTGGAACTTGAAATATTTCATTGGGGCCCAGAGACACTACTGCAAAACAAATTACATGCAACAGGGCTGTTCGCTTAGGGATTTTGATAAACCAAGTACAGAAAAGAAGTTCCAGAATCAATTTTTAAGGCAACTTCTAGAAGCTACCTGTTTCTGAACAAATCCATTAATACAGTTTATTTGTTAGCACTATTACTAATATCCAGTAGTACCTTGAGCCCTAAATTAGATTTCATGTCCTACAATGCTAGGTGTACCAAAGAGCGCTCTGGTAAACCTGACTACAATGCCAGTGCACAGAAGTGGGAGTTAGTAATCTGAGCAGAGACATAAGGCAAGAAAGAAAATAGATGTGATTTCTCCGAAGCTACACAGCAGATCCAGGGTTTCTAATTCAGCTTTTCTGATATAAGACCAATATATCTACCAATTCCAGTGACTGAATAGACTGTAATCTAAACAAGTTTCTTTTCCCTCCATCAAATATGTTTGCTAATTTTACAATAACACAAAAAGTTTCACCTTTATGAATTTTAGTAGCAATGATCAGCAATTTTAATTCACATGAAAATCACAATTTGATAATTAAGATATAATACAAGGGAAACAATTTGCTGAAAAGGTCCTGAAGATTCATCACCATAAGCTTCTGAAAAGGTCTGTGACTTGGCATTTTTCTCAACAGATCTGCGTATTCTTCATAAATCACAGCAATCTGAGTAACTGCTAATCAAACGTACTTAAGACAAAATATCTACTGTAGCTTTTCAGATTATTTTTTCAACAGCAATATAATGTTTTAAGCCAAGGGCATACTGAAAACTCTTAGACATCAGTTTGAGGGCAGTGAAAGAATGGGATTGAAACAACTGTAATTAAGAAGGAAGTAAGTATCACTTGGGGAGAGCAAGGAAAGAGTGAAGGAAAGGACAGATGAAAAAAATCAAAATATTTTCACTGGCAAGGACAACCCAGTGTTGAAAGGCAGGCAAACACAGGCTATGCATGACTACAGCATGATACTTTGCCTCCAAAGAAGCATTCCATGATTAAGGAAAACAAGCTAGTATATGAGAGAGGTAAACTAAATTAGAATCCTTTGAAATATTAACAAAAGTTATTACCATGTTGGTAAGCAAGTGCCTCTAGGACATACACACCAATTTAAATAAATTACAAAGTTTCTAAGTTCACTGAAGCAATGACACGTGTGCACAAATGCACATGCATATATTAATATCACTCAATTTCCTGGGTTTGTGTTGCTTCATAGAAATGAAAGCTATCAGATTACAAAAGGAAGAAATCTTACAAGCTTATCACACTGTCCAAATAAAGCAGATGTACTGGTTCTCTTTTTAATGGTTTTCTGACAAGCCCATACTTATCCTTAGATAGTGACAATTACTTTCTCAAAAGGGCTGGTATGCTTTTTTTTGTTTATTTAGTTTTTTTTAATAACAAGCCAACCATTATTCCTTACTCAAACATGTATTATGCATTCCTTTTTATTGCATTTGGGTTTCCAGATCTCTTGTATATATCAAAGATGAACATTCTCTGCTTAATGTAGAAACATGTTTTTAAACTGAAAATGAAATTCCTCATCTGGAGAAAAACAACATTGGCTTTTACAGGTTCCTGGACTCATCTACCAGAGTAGTATCAATAACAATAGGGACTGTAGAAAGGGTGCTCACAGGAACCATACCATCACTTTGAGAAAAAGGAGTTACTGCTTTCCTTGGATTAAGGTGGACTTCCCTCCTGCACAAGCAGACCAGAAAAAAACCTCATAGGGCATTGAGTTTCTTTAGTAAAAATTTCAATTTTTGTATTCCAACAAGAAAATGTAGTTTTCTTTTACATGGAATATTTTTCCCCACTAGCTTTACTTTAAGCCTGCACATGTTGAAATATCTGTAATTTGATGCACTACACAGCAGAAAAGTGAAAGTGAATGTGGCTTAAAAGACAAAAATGTACCTGAAGACTACCAACAATTTTTTTCTAGGAGATTTAAACACAGAAGAAATACTACATAGTCTACTCCTTTAAATTCTATCATGAAAAACTGTAACGGAAGAACAACTTTAAAGAAGAGAAACCTAACAAAAACCTAACAAGTGAATACTTAGAAAGCATTAACAGCATACGCTGTGATAGCTTAAATATCCCTCCTTTCCTCAATCAGTTAAAAGAAAATTCATAGGCAACAAAGTGTTATAACAATATTGGCTTGTCTTTTTACATTTACAGAACATTTTTTGTAAATTATTTTTAAATAACAACAGTATTGAGCACTGAGTCAAGATACAACCAGCAGGAATCAAATACTCTTAAGCTGCTTGACTGGCCGAATAGTTGTCATTGTTCATACTTACTTTTGAAAGGTGATGTTCAGATGAAAATCCCAAGCCATAGACTGTATTTGCCCTGCTGTCTGCCCATTGGCCAAACTTCTGGGATGTTTTAGTAAATGTCATGTTGGGGGTGATAGTGCTATTTATTATTGCCTGAAAAAAAAGGAATAGTTGTAAAAAAGGGGTTCTGTGGTTTTGATTTTTTAAAAAAAACCTACTCAATAACTGAAAATGTCAGTATCAATCATAGACAAGTATCTGTGTATGCTGAATGAGACAAACTTGCAACTAGGGAACAGTTTTCTTCTAATTCAATCACAGCTAAAATTACGAAAGCATATATTGGCATACATTCTTTAAAAGGAGCAAAAGGGGGGAGGGGCACCTGTTTGCAATTGCAAGCAGTCATTTAATAGTTAGCAAGTCTAAAAAAAAGTCCTTTAAAGCATCCACATAGGCTAATGAGATCAGAATAGAAGAACTAGCAAAGTCATCTTTTGTCTCACAAGTGTATTTCTTTGTCCCCTAAAGCAATGCCTCTCAAGATCCACTGTAAGCTCCACAGTTGCATTCCCCCCATTGCATATGCAATCCTCACTGGAAAACATGCAATAAAACAAGAAGCACAATTTATGTTTAAGTTTCTGTATTGCAATAATCTGGTTTTCATTTATACACACACAAACATGACTAACAGTGACAGGGTCATATACCAACTACAGAAGAAGAGCTACTCTTAGAATAGATTTTTCTTCTCTAGTTCTTGCTACATACAGGATAGAAGCAGCGCATCTTCCAGCATACAACTTCTGCTAATGTAAACAAAAAACTACAACTATTCAATTATATGCTGGTTCCACTAAAAACAACTAAAGTTTTACCATGAATTTCAACAGTATTTTCATCACATTAAAGTTAGTCTAACATATTCTAAATCTGTGATGTGGAACTGTCCAGTTGACTTAAAGTATGTCAGGATAAAGTCTTATAATGACACCAATGGGTTCCATTTAACTAAAAAAATTGATGGTTATTACAGTTTATAACCAGACAATATGAACAAGACAGACTAGCCATAAAACCAGATATGTGTATTGGAAGTGAAATGCAGGCATGCTTTCTCATCTGTCTGGTGCTACTAAGAGTTTCAGCCACATTTGTTAAATAATTCACAGCCCTTTTCATAAAACACTGGTTAGTAGGTGCTTTGTAACACCCATGTGAAAGAGAATGTCCTTAAAACTTCCCGGAAAATAGCATACACTGTGAGCAGAAGAGTTCAGGAAGAATCTTTCTTACATACCAGTTATTGTGCTCCAAAGGTTATTGTCAATATGGGTCCTTACTGTCTCACACTAGAGAGTTGGGAATCTTTTGAACATCAGTGTGCACATGCTTTGTTCTGCTCCCATGAAACCATAACCCCTGCCTTAGCCCCAGCAGTGCAAAGCCAGTGATTACTGTAGAATCCTAGAGCAGCAACAAAATTCACAGGGTCCAAACCAACTTCTCTGTTGGAGATAGACAGAAATCTTAATTTTATTCTTTGAGTAGCAGGAACTGGACTGATGCATAAAGAATAACAATATTTTCTCAGGATGGTGACAGTGAGAAACTTCAACATCAGAGAGACCAAGTACTGTTCTCCCAAGCCCGAGATCTTCTAGAAGTCAAATCCAGCCTATACTATTGTGTGAGATGGCCTTCTGGATGGATATTAGAGTAGTTACAGAGTTTACTTAGCATCCTTTGCTTCTGCTGAGATTTGGGTAGCACTGGAGCACAGCTACCATCAACATCAAATTTTCTCTGAATTCTACAGGGCAAGCCTGAAAAATTTACAGCTGAGGGGCCAACTAAGCCCACAAACAGCTTTCATGTGCATAGGCTGATTCTCAGATGAAGTGGGGGAGAGGAGTATTGCAAGAAAGTTCAGAAAAACACTTTGTATCGCAACATCTAGAAAGGCAAGCAAAGATACTGCAGCACAGATTAATTTAACAAAACTGGCATCTTCTGCAGTGGCTTTGGCAGCTCCATTATGCTCGCATTAAATTGGAAGAGCAAATCTGGATGTAGCTGAGGATATCAAACAGACAGTTCTCTCTGATAACCTTTGCCTCAAAATGCAAGTTTTGGCTACCATTGTGAACAACTCCTGGATAATTTCATAATGCCTGAAAGCTTACATTTGAATCAACAAGCCTCATCAGGTCAGGGACAAGATTTATTGTGTGACTAGAGACTGAAGAACCATCTCCAGAATTAATTGTCCATAAAACTTCTCCTCAGATTTTCATATAGGAGGAGCTGGTCAGCAAAGTCACTGGTAATTCAGTCATCCTCCTTTCTTTAGGTATATGGTTGGGGGCCCAAATAAAGCCAGCAGGCTTGCACTTGCACCAAGGCCTCCAACTGACCTCATAGGAAACAGCTGTCTATGCCATGTAGGACAGAAGAGAGAACATGAGAAAGCGGAGGTGGACTTCTTAGAAAGGAGGTGTTCTAAAGCTCCGTTTTTCTTGTATGCTTCTTGTCTTCTTGTGTACTGTTAGTGCTTGGAAGCCCTCCTTTTGAAATAACCTGGTGGAAGCCCAGAACAGAGCTGTGCAAGTTCACTTAATGCTCAGTCTCTCTTGGTGTGGAAGCTGTCAACAGTAACATGTTTAAAATTAATTATCCTGGGGACAGTGTAGAAGAGTCTTCCTCCCAACTCAAGCTCTAGCTATGTTGTCTCCTTGCTTAAGCCCTAGTTCCATCCATTGCTTGATTAATTTGAACTTGTATCACAGATTTGAGAGTGCAGGTAATTGTCACAGATGTAACTTTCTCAGTGCAGAAGAGGACTCTGAGGACAGGGACTTATGACCTCCAAGAAACAGGCAGCTTTAAAGCCTGCAGGACTGGCATTTGCTGAAGTGACAGTGGCATATCTGGTTGCAAATTAATCCAGTATAAAACCTTGGAGAAACCAACCAGTTTTCAGCTGAGACTGCTCACTGCTTCAGCTGACCACATGGGCTGGCTGCACAAGAGAGAACCTAGAACAGGCTTCCTGAACCAATTGTTCACCCAACGTATCATGGACTTGTCTAGCTGTATGCTGGACATTTTGTCCAGAAGGATACTGTGAGAGACAGTATCAAAAGCTTTGCTAAAATAAAAATAAATAAATAAATAAAAAACACACCACCACATCTACTGACTTCCCTTGGTCAACTAGATGAGTGACCTTGTCATAAAAGGAAATTAAGTTAGTTAAACAGGACTTTCCCCTCGTGAACCCGTGCTGGCTGTGACCAATGCCTGTGTTGTCTCTCAAGTGTTTTTCAATAACTCCCAGAATAACCTTCTCCATAATTTTACCAGGCACTGAAGCAAGACTGACAGGCCTGTAATTACCAGGGGCTTTCTTCTTACCCTTCTTGAAACCTGAGACAACATTTGCCAGCTTCCAGTCAACTGG